>NC_137818.1:35728651-35791151 GCF_963921795.1 Nannobrachium achirus | reverse complement strand
CTGATGATTCCCTGACAACTTGAAAAGTGGTGCAGTGTGTATCTGCCATAGGAATCTCACCTGGGGCTGGAGGGCTTGGCCCATTCCAGATGAGGCTGTGGTGGTGGTGTTGGTGGTTCCAGTGTCGTGGGTCTCACATGGTGGATTAGAACACACCTGCAACACACAGGCCGTTAGACAGCTACTAGAGACAGGCCTGCAGTAATCCAAGTTTAGCCATATTTAACTTATTTATAAAATGTATTTCAAAAATCATCGACAAAAAAGGTGCAGAAGTGCCAAAAATAAAGTGCTTGCCCGGGACCAAGATCAGGATCTGCATTGGCTCCCATTCAAAAGCTTGCAGACAAACCCCTTTTTCTCTGTTTCTAGATCCTGTCACATGGCCTGCAGCATTTCTTGCTAGCTGGTCTGCTTATAGCATGCTAACGTTTGATCGTGCTAGCATGAATCCTTTTGTGATCGTCCTTGTATGGCATTGTACACACGGATTTAGCGATCGTGCACACGCAAAAAACGATCACATAAAAAGGTAAGAAAATCATTTCATCGTGGCAGGCAACTACGAAAGTCGCAGTTTTTTCATAGCAATCAATGAGTTCAAATGTTATTTCTCTGTGATTGGATGAGTTACTTGATAATACTACATTCTACTCCACAACATTCTAGAGGTAAAATTATTGAATGTGCTACGCAGAATAGGCATGCTGGGGCTGAAGTAAAACAATCTGAGTACTACTTCCACACTTACACAGAGACATTAGGCCAACCATAACCTGTGCAAATAGAATTGGAGCTCTTTGACCCATACACGTATGTGGCACCAATAAAAGGCTGTTTGAACAACAGATCTGAAATCGGTACACAGTTGAAACCTAACAGCATTAACAACTTGGCCAATGCTGCTGTTAGGATTAAGATGAAGGCTCCTTGGGCATGCCTTAAAGTGTGATTAACTCGCTTATGAATCTCACCTGGAGGACTTGTCCCATTCCAGATGAGGCTGTGGTGGCGGTGTTGGTGGTTCCAGTCTCATGGGTTTCACAGGGAGGATTGGAACACACCGTAGTGGCTGGGCAGAGCACACACAAAAAGGAGAAACATGTAATTATATAATACTTGTTATATAGGATATATTGGTTGTTATCTAATTGTGGGACTTCTCTAGTTGCAATACCCCTACTAACACCATAGTAACATCGAAATCAATTCAATTCCAAACTTGATTCCAGACACACCTGGAGTCCATAGAGTACATACAAAACATTGACGTCACACAAATTAAACAATAAATAAAAACATCATAAATAGAGGCTGACTCTCCAGTGTTTACAAAGCCTGGACGAGTACCGGAGACAGCTCTTACCAGGATTGACTATATGCTTAAATAGTATCGTCAGGGCATCATTGTAGGCCTTTTTAAGACTCTGCATGCTACCTTTCTTGTATGTACAAGAAAGCTGTGTACTGTACTAGGGAGTGCACACTTCAGTACCTGAACACATACTGAACCTGCGTAGCAGCATATTATTATTATTATTATCATCAGGTTTGCAGCACTGTCTAGAGATATCTCTATCATAATGTAGAGTATCAGTGAAAATGTGGCCACGGAACTTGATTTCCTGGCATACAGAAAGACGACTGTCACATAAGTGAAAGGCTGGGAACTAAGGCCAATTCCTTACCATCATGGCTTCTCACTATTAAGACACTTTGCATTGTAAATTATGTCATGATCATTGCCATAATTGGAGCACACTTTCAATAGCTGCTATAACCCTCCACTGTATGGTCTCAGAACGACCAGGTGATTGATGATAGAGTTACCTATAAGTAAAGACTATACATTTTTACTACAAAGGTTACTTCAAGAAAGTAACTGTACTGGTCAATTTTGTTACATTTGTACACTCTCCAAGTTAAATTGACACAGGTATTTTACAGTGGATTGATGTTTGTTTTTCCGAGTGTAGCCCATATAGAGTATTACCCATGGTTTCACCATCTGTAGCTGCAGTAGTAGTCGTAGTAGTTGTCGTGGTCCCAGGCTGTTCGGATGTGGGAGAGGCCATTATGGCCACAGGAAGGTCCTGAACCATAGCCTGGGTCTCAACTCCACTGGGAGTGGTGATAAGCGTCACCTGCTGGAGAATGGTTGTCGTCACATTTTGTTTGGGGATTCTACTCATTCTTTCCATATTTGAATGAGATTAAGCACTTAAAAAAACATGAACCAATAGTAAGGAATACAAGGATCAAATCCTAGATCATCAACATTCAAAGCAATGAATAATAGTAAGGAATACATGGATCATTGGATCAGAGACATATGATGCGGTGCATATCAGGTCCTTGTTCTGCTCTGTCCTCACATGAACCGGCAGTAGAAGACTGTCTACCAATTTGTTGCATCTTATGCTTGTAGCAAAAAGTGTCGAACTGCACGTTGCAAGGCAAAACGGCGTCGTGGGGGATTTAATTTAAGGACCTGAGACACACCCATAGTGTGATCCTGTGATCCTAGAAGGTAGTGTCAGACCCAGAATCGAGACAAAACATAAGGAGTAGAAGACAGAAGAACAGAAGGAGAGAAGGAGAGGTGTGGTTGTGGTTTTATTAGTATTAGTAGGAGTATATACCTGTGTGGGTGATGTGGTAACCTGACCAGCCAGCATAGCAGTGGTTGCCAGGGTATTGGAGACGGTTGCCATGGTACTCATGCCTATACACAAAAACATGTTACACTATAATATTAGCACAGATCCCTGCATTGATGTTAACATTTGATAGAAGACAACACAACTGCACAATGTTGTCTGTCATACAGACAGTTAAAACATTTACAACACACAACCCGTTTACCTGTGTTGCCCTTGACGACCATGACTGTTGGTTTGCTGACAGTAGGCGACAGTCTGACTCCACCCACAGGGACTGTCCTCAGAATGGTACCAGGTTGTCCAGGTTGTCCCTTCAGAACCACCTGTGTGAGTCCCTGCTGTCCGGTTGTTGTGGACATCTTGGGTACGGTGGTAATGATTTTACCTCCAACTCCTCCTGACGGTCTTGTCAGAATTGTTATAGGTTTACCGGAAGAGACACCTGGAACGACAGACAGGCAGGCAGATCAAGTTTTATTTCATTATCCACTTGAACCCTAATGTCCCTTTTCTGGGGGCGCACATTCCATGGAGATCTACATGCTAACAACGCATTGCGACACGTTGTGTGCTTGTACGTCGGCTATTTGGAGAGTTGGTGTAGAGTAGTGATGTGTCGTTCATGAGTGATTCATTCATAAGAACAAATCACAAGAAAGAATCATGAAGGATTTGTTAATTTCCCTAAAATGTTACGTTCACGCTTCCGTTCACCCCTCCCCTCTGCACACAGGACGGCACATTCAGACAGTGGAGCAGAGTGAGCTTGGCGGACATGCATTCATTTGCAATTTGAATTGAAATAAGAACTATTGTTGTGTTGTGTTGTTCCTGGACAAAAGTAGTGACCACTTAGCACGCCACATTTAAGTTATGAAAGTAATAAAGTAAATGCACGTGGGTCCAGCTTCCTTCACAATGATCAATAGAGTGAATGGAGAGTAATGGTCGCCAGTTAGTAAAACGTAATGCCCCTTCATTTAACTATGAAAGACATGATGACAATGGACAGCTAATGATCGTCCGTCGTTGCGGCGGCAGCGAGACGGCAGCGCGAAACACGCACGTCTCCTAAAGGCCACTTTTAACCGCACAGATTCGTCGACGATTCGGCGGCGGAAGGCGGTGGATAGCGTCGGTTGCCGAACGGGAGCTCATCGTCAGGTTTTCGGCAGCGGGTCGGGAACCTTATCGACCGAAAACTGGGAAACTGGACTTGCCCGGTTTTGTTGAGTCGGTCCCTTGACGGTCGGCAGTGAAATGAGCCAACGAGAGCGGATAAAAGACAACACACAATCCGCTGGTAGCTATCTGTTTGGCATACTGTTTCCACACAGTCACAGAGGACACCGAGACAACACACTACACATAACTGAATAAAGTGGGCGCGAGTGAACTGCCTAGCGCGATGTAGAAGTTGCCCAATTGCTACGCTTAGAAAGGTGCTTGATTGTATAATATCCACGTTTCAACTGGGTCCAGTTTGGTTATCTAGATTACCTCCTCTTTCAGCTGTGAAAAGCTGGATGTGTGCTTCAGCGTATGACGGTGCGTGTCGAGCATAGCAGACATACAAGCTCACAACGCTTCAAGTTCCGACATGTTGTGAGCTTGTAGCTCTGATATTTTCAATGCGCGACGTCACACGGAGGCAGAACGCTGAAGCAGCAACAAGATGTTGTGAAAGTGTCAGATCATGATACAATTTTAAATGATTATGATTGGTTTTAAAGGTTGTTCTACACTTCTACTTTATCCAAATAATAATATAAATAATAGGCTTAATAACAGCATTTTCCGACAGCGACGGCATGCAGGGACGATCAAGTATGGAGTGAAAATAGCCTTTCAGACTACTGCCACCTCCTGGTTTGGAATGGTATTTCATGCTATATCTCCCCGCATGCGCACAACTGCATACAGTAAGTACAGTCGGCATACAGTCGGCAGACAAAGTTCTGTGCAGTTCTTGGCAAGTTCTTTGCAGTTCTTTGCAGTCCTTTGCAAGTTCTTTGCAGTCCTTTGCAGACTTTTTGGTGTGGAGAGGCCTTAGCGCAAGAAGCGCCACTGAGAGGTGAACGTGAACAAAATGATTCATTCACTGAAATGAACGATTTTGCCCACCACTAATGTAGAGGGGGAAAAGGAGTGGACCAAGTATAGAACCCTCAACTACATATAATAGGGTTTAAGTGGATGAAAATAATGTAATTAAATATATTAAATTGTCCCCCCCATGCAATACCTTTACAGCCCACAGGTTGAGAATCATTGTGTTAGTGTGAGGTAAGGTGTGTGTATGACTGAGGAAGATGCCCTAAGCATTGAAACATCAGTCACCCCTGCAATAAAGAAACGTGCAGCAGTCGAGTGCTCCGGAATTTTATTTGGGTAGTAATTCCTGGAGTGCCCAGGTATTATTCTTTCTGGTGTGTTACCTCCTTGCTGCAGGGCAGAGACGGGGATGGTTTTTAGGAAGGTTTGTCCAGGTCTGGCGGCAGCACCGGCTTGTGTGGTAGTAATGATGGTTGTAGATTTCCCGTCTGCTGAGGACACCAACTTTAAAATGGTACCAGCCGGTAACTGACCACCTTTGGTCTGACATATTGAGAGAGAGGACAAGAAGAGATATTAATTTAATTGAAGTATGGCTTTTGTGTACAAGTGGAATTAAATCAAGTGTTCCATTTTTACACTGTCAAATATCATAAAAGCACCATTATCAACTAGAAAAGGGTGCTTCCTCGGAGCACAGATCTCCAGGCTGGGTGGCCTTGCAAGGACACAAGGAAGCTATATAGAAATGGGCTCCACCCACACATATGTAAATAGTATGGAATACCAAAACAGTGTTTGACGGTCATTGACATGACTCACTAAGACCATTTGAACCAAACTAGAAAATCTTTTCTGCAACAAACACTAACAAACTGTAATTTTGCAGTGAAATTGCTTTTGATTCTGCGTTTTTCAGATTTGTTCAAATCGATCACATGTAGCCAATTGGAATGGAATATGAAAAATCCCTATATACTTTGTCTTATGGCGACGAAGAGTGAAAATAGCTAATCTACAAGCTCACAGCGCCCACGAAATGCATTGAGCTTGTAGATCTGCTATTTGCGTCATTCTTGAAAAAGACAACAAAAATATAATTTCAAAGAATAAATGCACACGCAGTGTACCTGGAGCATGTGTAAGGTGTGTGTGTGTCTGCGTGTGATGCGTGTTAGTGTACCTGTATGATCTGTGTCTGACCACCAGCTTGACCTGGCTTCTGAACCTGAATCATCTTCCCCAGGTTACCTAGGTTACCAAGCTGAAACACACAAAGGCATTGTATAAGACAATTTAGACTACAAATTAGACCAGTGGTTCTCAACCTTTTCAGGCCACGACCCCCAAAATAATCATATTTTAGCTGCCCCCCCCCCCCACCATGACAAGCACTAAGAGTTGATGCATTACAACACGGTTGTTATGTTTCCCCTCATTGGATCACTCCAATGTGGGTATCACTCCGCGGCGGAGGGATACATTCGAGGTAAGGAATAACTGATTCACTACCGTGCACACCTGTGCGTGCGTGGTTGGGGGTGTGGCTACCCCTATATAGACACACCCCACCCACGCGCGCTTGCTTTTTCATTTCTCGGCGAGACTTTCAGGTCAAGGAAGTGAATGAGCAGAGAAGGTAAGTATTTCTCTCTATTATAGCTCTTTTGACTTGATTCGCATCCAAGTGCTCTCAGTGGCTAAGGTTAGCCTGGAGCTGCTACGGTGTAGCCCTCCTCACGAGACACTTGAGTTTATACCGTGTGTACCATTATGCTGGTTGCTAAATGTTTGTAGCGCTGTTAGCTATGCCATGCATTAGCAGCTGGCTGCACTAAGCAAGCCTCTTATTCTACTATAGCATTGCTTGCTGAGGTTTTCTTTTGTGCTTTCTTTCTTGTTTTGCAGAAATCACTTGGAGATTCTTCTGCATATATATTTTGGATTGTTTTATATCAGCCAGCATGGCCATTACCTGGTGCTAGCTGGTATATTTCCATGGCCGACAGGCCTAACCATAACCTGGTAGCCTGTCAGCCTTCTGTTTTGCTGCATACAGTAGATGCTCATTAAAGGGCAATTATACTGTTTTTTCAGTTTTGGTTTTTCTTTTTGTTTCTGAATACGCTTCCATAAACTGGAAGCCTTTTTCAGTCCTTTGTCTACTGTTTTGTTTTCAAGCCCTTGTTGCTGTGGGGTGTAAGGCCCTTACGGGGCGACCATTGTCACTGGGCCTCTCCCCTGGTAAATCCCTTACTGGGTGCAGTGTATAGGGAGAGGGGACCCTGCAACAGGGTACCAGGAGCAGGTCCACTACAGGATGTCAGCTCGCTGTGTCCAGTGCGCGGAGGACATTCCTCCTGGGGATGCGCATGCGTCCTGCATGCACTGCCTGGGGCTGGCTCATGCAGTGGGGGCGGTTAAGCACCCTAATGGCTGCCTGTTCTGCTCAGTCTTCTCGGAGCGGCTCAGGGGGGCCCGTCTGTCCGCCATGCGGACCCGGGTGGCTCAAGCTGCGGCTCTGCCTCCCTCGGGTGTAGCGAGCCATCGTCCCGCTACCCCTTCCTGCAGTTCAGGCGGGCGCAGGGAGCAGGCCTGGCATCATGAGGACGACGTCCTCTCAGTGTCGGCCAGTGATGGCCTTTGGCTGGGAGACGATGCCGGATCTGTGAATCGCAGGTTTGGACAGTCAGCTGAGCCCTCTGAGGAGGACAGTGACGGTCCTGGTGTGGCCCCTGCTATGCAGAAGCGGGTCCAGGACATCGTTGGGAGGATCACAGCTGCCTTGGGCATTGCCCAGGAGGGGGCTCAAGACAGCCCGCCAGCTGTGCCCTTGTGCAGTGCCTTCAAAGAGGCCACGTTGGAAGGCTGGGCTGATAAGGGCGCCCGCTTCCACTTTACCCCTGAGTCGGGGCCATGGGCTTTCATGGCGGAGCCCGATTCCCTTGGCCTCCGGGGGTACCCAACCATGGACACCATGGTTGCAGCCATGGTCCTGCCAGATAAGGACATAATTGGGAAAACCCCCCGTCTTAAGTCCGGCCCTCCCAAGAAGTTTGACGATGACCTCAAGACGGTCTATGGGTCACTGACAGCGGTGGGACGCCTTACTAATGCAGTGACGCTCCTCCATACCTACCTGCAGAATCTGCTGCCCCAGGTTACGCCAGAGGAGGGGCCTCTCAATCAGGAGGTAAAGCTGATCTCTGACCTGATCGGCCAGATCCAGAGGGACTTGGCCCGGGCTAATGGAAGAGCCCTGGCACAGGTTGTGGTGGCTAGGCGCCACCTTTGGCTGTCACAGACCGAGCTGCCTAGCGGTATGCAGACCACCTTCTCCGACCTCCCTGTGACCCCCGGTGTTACCTTTGGGGCCGGGGTCAGGGAGATCCTGCGTCAGACAGACCAGGTCAGGGACGATCGGGACACCCTCAGGCGTTTCATGCCTCCACCTCGGGACAGGGGCAATCCTTTCAGGAAAGGTCGTCAGGACCGAAAGGGCCCTCGTCAACCCAAGAGGACGGCAGAGCCCTGGCCTGCTAGGCAGCCTCAGGCGGCGCCACCTAATCCGGCTCAAAGGAGAGTCGAGAAGCGCAGGCAGGAGGACCGCTGTCAGGGACGCTACGACAATCGTAGGTCCAAGCGCCGCCCTCCTAGGGGTGGCGGTCCACAGCAGTCAGCCTGACGGCATGCCCGGCCTCGGCCGCTTCTCCCAGGCCCAAAGGGCAGTGTGGGAGGAGCGGGTGGAGTCCCCTTGGGTGCTTTCCACCATGCTCCAAGGGTGCAGACTCCAATTCCGAGGCCGGCCGCCCCCATTCACAGGTATCCACCCTACGACAGTGGCCGACCCCCTGAAGAGGGTGGTGCTGCGGAAGGAGATATCTGTGCTGCTGGACAAGAACGCCATCAGGATACTACAGCCGCTAGAACGGCAAGGTGGGTACTACTCCACCTATTTTGTCATTCCCAAGAAGATCGGAGGGCTGCGCCCTATTCTCGATCTGCGAGGGGTGAATCGCTGGCTAAAGCGGTTGAAGTTCCGCATGCTTTCCCCAGCCCGTGTTCTTCAGGCCATGTCAAAGGGCCTATGGTTCACAACGATCGACTTGAAGGATGCGTATTTTCAAATTCCCATCCATCCTTCTTGTTGTAAGTACCTCCGGTTCGCCTTCGAAGGGGTGGCGTACGAATTCATGGTTCTTCCCTTCGGGCTCTCTCTGTCGCCGAGGACATTTACCAAATGCATGGTGGCAGTCCTCGCGCCCCTGGCAGCCAGAGGTCTAACGATCCTGAACTACCTGGACGACTGGCTAATTTGCGCCCACTCCGAGGTGGAAGCGCATCTGGCCACATGCAAAGTCGTGCATCACATACAGCAGTTGGGGTTGGTGTTAAACCACGAGAAGAGTCACTTGACTCCATCCCAGGCTGTGGCATTCATAGGGATGTCGGTGGATGCACAGACAATGAGGGCGTCTCTACCGCAGGTAAGGGTGGAGAAGATCCTCTCATCTCTGAGCCGTTTTCAGCGCGGCCAGGAGGTGTCAGTTTGGAGGTGCCAGCGTCTGTTGGGCTTGCTGACAGCAGCCTCACTGCTGGTTCCTTTAGGCCTGCTCCATCTCAGGCCTCTCCAACTCTGGTTCAACTCCCACGGGTTTCACCCGAAACGACACAGACATCGTCGCCTTGTGGTGACGACACAGTGCCTGAGGGCACTGTCGAAGTGGCGCTCACGCTCCTTTCTTTGTCAAGGGGTGGAGCTGCACAGGGTGTGTCGCAGGGAGCTAGTGTGCACAGACTCCTCCCTGGCAGGTTGGGGAGCGGTGCACAATGGCAGGTCAGCGAGCGGCCTGTGGAAGGGCCCTTGGCTGGGCTGCCATATCAATGTCCTGGAGCTCAGGGCCGTGCACCTGGCTCTCCAGTTTTTCCTCCCGTCCCTAAGGGACCGACATGTATTGGTGAGGACAGACAATTCCACAGTGGTGGCCTACATCAACCACCAGGGCGGGTTGAGGTCTCCCCGTCTGCACAGAGTGGCAGAGAGGTTGCTCGTGTGGGCTCATGCGCATCTAGCTTCTCTACGTGCAGCGTTCATTCCGGGGGCTCACAACACAGCAGCGGACATGCTCTCGAGGGCAGGGCCGCAAGAGGCGGACTGGCGTCTGCACACTCAGGTAGTGCAGCAGCTTTGGATGAGGTTTGGCCGGGCCCGAGTGGACCTCTTTGCCGCCTCAGTGAACTCCCAGTGCCCCCTCTGGTTCTCAGTGACGAGGCCACCGGGACCCCTGGGACTGGATGCTTTGGCCCACGACTGGCCGCAGGAACTGCTGTATGCATTTCCTCCACTTCCCCTGATCCCGGCAGTGCTGGACAGGACCAAGCTGGCAGGTCACAGGCTGATACTAATTGCCCCGTATTGGCCGAGGCGCCCTTGGTTCAGTCTCCTGTCGTCTCTCCTCGTAGGGACTCCATGGCAGTTGCCCCTGAGACCCGACCTGCTCTTGCAGGCCGGAGGGACCCTGTGGCATCCGGAACCACGGCGGCTCAACCTGTGGGCTTGGCCCCTGAGCGGCGCCGATGGACAGAGCTAGGCCTCCAAGAGGGGGTTATGGCTACTCTGGAGGGAGCCAGGGCTCCTTCTACTAATGCAGCATATCGCTTGCGCTGGAAAATCTTTAGTTCCTGGTGTGCTGCGCGCAGCCTGGACCCAGAATCCTGCAATGTGCAGGCGGTATTGCAGTTCTTAGATTCTCTTCTGCAGAAGGGATTATCTGCCTCCACTGTGAGGGTGTACTTGGCAGCCATCTCTGCTGGTCATGACCAGCTTCCAGAGGGTTCAGTGGGGAGACACCACCTGGTCTCTAGGTTCATGAAGGGGGCCAGACGTATGCGTCCAGCCAAAGCTAGGAGGGCTGTACGCTGGGATCTGGACATTGTTTTGTCAGCCCTCTCTAGGCCTCCATTCGAACCTCTCGAGGCAGCTTCGCTGAAGCACCTTTCTATGAAGGTGGCCTTTTTACTAGCAATCACCTTCACCAAGAGGGTTGGTGAGTTGCATGCCCTTTCAGTTAGCCCGGAGTGCCTCCAAATAGGGCCTGATCGGAGGAGTGTGGTTCTTCGACCGAATCCCTCCTTCTTGCCGAAGGTCCTGCCTGAGGGGTATGTCAACAGTCCCTGGTCTCTATCTGCTTTCTCCCCTTCTGCAGATGGGGAGGAGCATGGTTCTGCCCCCAGTGTGCTCTGTCCCGTGAGGGCTTTGCAGGCCTACGTGGATCGCACGCAGTCGCTGCGCAGGACAGACCAGCTCTTCGTGTGCCATGACGAGCGGGTCCTGGGGTCAAACCTGTCGAAGCAGAGGCTGTCCCACTGGATTGTGGATGGAATCCGACTAGCATACAGGCTGGCGGGTAGGCCTGAGCCAGTGGGTGTGGTGGCTCATTCCACCAGGGGCATGGCCACATCTAGGGCCTTCCTGCGGGGGGTCCCACTCTCTGAAGTGTGTGCCGCAGCCACTTGGGCCTCGTCGGCCACCTTTGCCAGATTCTACAACGTCAATGTGGCCGCACCCAGTGCAGTGGTGGCGGCAGTTCTGGGCGGCTCTTCCTGACCTCTCAGACGTGGCGGCCGGCTTGGGGTAGGTTCTAGGCTTCAGCCTTCTTGACCTGTCTGTTCTTACCTCAACCTCCAGATGAATCGGGTAATTCGATACCCACATTGGAGTGATCCAATGAGGGGAAACATAACGATGGTTACGTAGGTAACCACGGTTATGTGACCCGATTGGATCACTCCAATCCTGTCGTGGTGCTTGAGGCGCCTCGAAAATGATCTTCAAGCAAGCGCGCGTGGGTGGGGTTGTGTCTATATAGGGGTAGCCACACCCCCAACCACGCACGCACAGGTGTGCACGGTAGTGAATCAGTTATTCCTTACCTCGAATGTATCCCTCCGCCGCGGAGTGATACCCACATTGGAGTGATCCAATCGGGTCACATAACCGTGGTTACCTACGTAACCATCGTATTGTGCCTCGGTTGAATTTCTGCCTTTAATTTGTCATTTTAGAGGTGTTAAAAAGTCCTTAAATTGTCACTTCAGAAATGTGCAGATCCCCTCTATACACTTAAACGTTATGCTGGTTTGTTTACTGTTGAGTGAGAAAACAATGTTACATGTTAAGTTAATCATCTGGGGACCCCTCAAAATAATTTGGAGACCCACAGGTTGAGAACCACTGAATTAGACAACGTATTATTATTATTAACAAACACTGTTGACATTAACTTATTACTTAATACATAATATATTACTGTAATGTTATTACTTTACAGAGTAACGAGTAATATAGGAATGACTATCTGATGACACACACACAGATACACACCAGAGTTCCGGCATTTCCCATGGGGCTCTTCACCAGGGTGAAAGTCTTGGTGACTCCGCCCACCATGGTGGTAACAACCTGCGCCTGCTGAGCCACTGTCACTGTGCCCGACTTATGCACAGTGATGATTGGCCGGCCAGGGGTTCCGGGGGTGGAGCCTACCGACACTCCTCCCAGCTGGGCAGCAGCTGTTTTCAATATATGAGTACCCGGACTACTGACCTGAACAGGAGACAGACAGATAGATAACAGAGAGCCAAATTAAAACATGTCTTAAAACAGACATTCTACCACCAGTGTTACACATTTCCTAGATTATAAAGAATATGTTTTTATATTAACTCATAATAAGATAGTGATTTTTAGTGGTTAACAGGCATGGCATTAGATACAGGGTTTTAGTGATTTACAGGCATGGTGTTAGATACAGGGGTCACACCTACAGTCTTAACCATGGTTGCTCCACTTGGCAGGTTGAGGACTGTTTGCGTGGAAGGTGGGATCTTCTGTGTTGCCGCAGCAGCTGCTGCTAGGGCAGCCATGCCACTCATCTGAGTGCTGCCTCCCACGGGCTGAAAGGAGAAAGACAACTAGAAATTAGGCCAAAACAGGTATTTATTATATTTAAATTACATTTTTTAATTTAAATGTGTATGCTGTAGTATAGATGTTAGCATGACTTTAGTTTATGATGTTAACATGTCTGTGGTTTATGTCCATAGAATGTCTGTAATTTATGACTGGTTTTACCGTCGCCTGTGTCGCCTGCCCAGCTACCACCGTACGGACACCAGGGGGAAGTGATGTGACATTGACAGGAGATTTTGGTGCGGCCTGTCTCACTGTGACCACAGACCCAGCGCTGGTGGTGCCAGGAGCTGCTGCCACTTTCAGCACGGCTGTGGATAACATTATCATTAGAGTTAATGTATTTTTCGCACGCACGCACGCGCACACGCACGCACGCACGCACGCACGCGCACACGCACACGCACACGCACACGCACACACACACACACACACACACACACACACACACACACGTTTACACCTTCAATACAGCCGAGATACATCTTACATTAGAATCTCACAGGCTTTAATATGACCAAAGGTCATACAGAAACAAATGTGTCAAACATAAACCTACCTGCAGCTCTAGTGTCAATATAAATTCTACCCGTCTATAAATAATATAAAATCAACTTGGTGCCATGGTTGACCACATTATGAACCCTAATGTCCCTATGCTGGCACCCCTGGATGACCCTGGTCAACAAAGTATATACAGTGAGTGTTTGGTCATTATAAATCCGTTAAATCAAATGCTTACCGCCACATACAGAAACACTGAACAAAGTAATTGCGCCCTATGCTGGCGCAAGTAAAT
This sequence comes from Nannobrachium achirus, assembly GCF_963921795.1. NCBI lineage: Eukaryota > Metazoa > Chordata > Actinopteri > Myctophiformes > Myctophidae > Nannobrachium > Nannobrachium achirus. The sequence continues at coordinate 35,777,662 of NC_137818.1, read as the reverse complement.
ATAAACATAACATTAAATCTACCTGGTGATCTTGTGGCAGCAGCCAAAGGGGTTCCTGGTACAGAGGAGGTGGGGGAGGGGACTATGGTGTAGCCCTGCATGGGTACCCCAACTGGGGTGGCTGGTGCTGCAGCGACGCTCTTGAGTGAGGGGGCAGGGGTAGGTGTTGTGGCAGAGGCCGGGCTCTGGGGGGCTCCAGGTGTAGCTGGGATGTTGTACTTCTGGAGCTGCAGCAAGTAAGACTCTGCTGTCTGGGATGGACCCCAGCTCACCTCCAGGCTGCTGGTGTTGGCCCTGACCAACTGGACACGTGACGGTGCACAGGGACGCTCTGGAAACCATACAGATAGGGATGTCAGCATCAGTACATTTTACTTGATGGTTATTGTGATTGCGATTAACAATTTCATAGTGTTTTTGGCGGGGGGCGCTCTCCATTCCGACATGTCGCCACTCTGACAGTGACATCTTATTGTCGGAGTGACAACACTTCCATAGAGGTTAGAGATAGGGTTAGTGTCGGAATGGAGACATGTCGTATTGTTTTTGGCAACGAATGTTTGCCTTTTAGGAGAGTGCAGATTTAACAAATAACCTAACACAGAAATGACTGATAATGACTGGTACCAATAATCAAAATAAATAATGTAATCAAAATAGGCCATATTTAATAATCTTTTACTTTTTCAATAGATCTGCCGTTTCTGATATTTTTGTAAATGTCTGAAAATGTTTCACCATGGGAACGATTATACCAAATAATTGTGATCAACTCAAATAATTTCGATTAGGCAATTATGTAATAATTTTGACAGGCCTACAAACGACTTAAGTGTATTCATTAGGGCAGTACAACTATTCCTACTGTATTTAGGACAACTATTTCTGCAGGTGGTGTTATTACAGTAGAAGTACACTTGTAATAGTATCTGTAGTACTAGTATTAGTACTCACCAGTCTCGAGGTACCACAGATCCTTACAGCACACCTGGTTGTTCCAGGCCTTCCTGTAGCCGTCTCTCCCGCTCCAGACGTATAGTCTGGAGTTGATGGCGACACTGCAGTGACCAGCCCTTGCTCTGGGAACGTTGTCTTCCCCCATGTCCATCCAAACAGTCTCCCAACACTGATTATCTGACACACATCGAAAGAAACAGACAGACGTGCACAGTGCAGTGTTACCCAGGTATCTGTCTGTCGAAATGTCTTTTAATGTATCTATTAATACAGTGTTAAAGGAATGAAAATGGAAAGTTCTCTAATTATATATTCATCCTCACGCTAGTTTCTTTCTTTGTCTACAAAACACACAGAGTTTTCTCTCTGCAAGGCATGAGCGCAAGCATGAATATGTAGTGAATATTTGTATATCACATTGCGCTTCTTTGGCTTCCTAAGGCTTTGAATGGAGAAGCAGGAAAGGCCTGTATATGTGTGTAGTCATGTGTTATATAGTGTGTGTACATACAGAGTTAAAAAGATAACTCTTGGAGATACAGTACATGGAACTAGAAATACAGTATCACGGTTGCATGTCTCTTTTAGAGATGCTGCGATATAGATTTTTCATCTTCGATACGACATACGATATGAAAGCATTCGATACGATTCCGATATGGACCGTTACAATATAGCATATAATTTTAAGTCTTTCTATGATGGGGCGCCCGCTGGCCTGGTGGTCAAGGCGCATACCACATACTAGGCTATGATGCCTGCTGGCGTCGCCGGTTCGATTCCCGATCCGGACGACCTTTGCCACATGTCATTCCCCATCTCTCTCTCCCTGTTTCCTGTCAGTCTACTGTCCTATCAAATAAAGGCATAAAAAAGCCCAAAAACAAATATATATATAAAATTGTATATATAAATATACAATTTATTTCTGATTTTGTAGTCTGGAATGTTAAAAAAGGGTATTTGTTTAATTGTTTATAATTGTTCCACTAGTTTTACAATCTTTATGAGAATAGCTGATCTACAAGCCCACAACACCTTGCAGCATGACATGTTGAGAGCTTGTAAATCTGCCCCCTTTCCCTTATGACATTTATTTTCTTCTCCGGCCTTGTCAGTGGAGGCATAATTAACACTTGTAGGTTCAAACAAGCCAGCTAGCATGTATTGTTTAGTGTGTGTGTGTGTGTGTGTGTGTGTGTCTGCTCATTTACCTAGGTTGAGACAGGCCAATGTGTTTGTACATTTCCATTCCTTTTCATGTGTTGCTGCTTTAACGTCTTCCATGACAAGAGGAACCCAACCACCAAATACAAACATCCTGTAAATTAAAAGAAAAACAACATCAGCTTCATTCAAGGGATCAATAACAACCCTTATTGTTATATCATCTCTTTATTTGGCACAAAAAGATCCCCAGTTTGCATCCCGGTCCCAGTCTATGTGTTAAACTGTCACTGAGCAAGACAATTTACAACACACTAAACCTATCTGTTCCCCTGGCACTGCCCCCATAGCGCCTGATACTTAGGATGGAGTAAATGCAGAGGACACATTTTGCCGTATGTGCAAATACACAGTCACAAATAAGACAGTTTAAGTGTGTGCTACCTTGTTAATGGTAGCAGTAGCAGAGCACTAACTTGTTACTGGTGGTAAAGGTAAAGTGTTTGGGCGTGTACTCACTTGTTATTAATGGTAGTAGCAGAGTGAAGGCTACGAGGTAGAGGGGATGTTCCACTGATCCCTGGTTTTGTCCAGTTCATAGAGTCTGAAGTATAGAAAGTACATCAATCAATTAATCAGTAATGAATAAACGCTGCATCATGCTGTATTATCAAATAATATCATACGACAATCATGTGCAATGTCTGATAACGATTACATTACAATGCTGGCATTTAAAAATAGGCAATAGCAATAGGCAATTGCTGATAAACCAGTACTAAAACACTAAACCTTTTTTTTTACCTGCAATTATAGTGCCCCCATCTGGTCAACCGGGGTCATATGTCATGGGAAGCACATGATGAACATAATTGTTCAAGTTTCACAATCATATCACAACAATAACAATGATACCCACCTATGTCGAGCATCCACAGGTCTCCCAGGCGACAGCCACTCATGCCTCCATAGATGATGAGGCGTGACTTCTTGGTTGTGCTGCTGGTGTAAACCACTGCTGTGTGACTCTCTCTGGGCGGAGGCAGCGCACCAAAGGTCAGTGGAATGTCCCAACCAACGACGCTGGAGCCTGCCCTCAACTCTAACGAGTACAGGTCATTCAGGTACCTGGGGACGTACAAAGTAGTTGTGGGTGAGTATTGTGTGAGTGGTACTGCTGTACGGTTATGCGAGTTGATTGTGGTAAATAAATAGATGAACATTAAGCAAACAATTAATGTTAATTTCAGCATGTTGTTTTAGTGTATGTTTACTATGTTAGTTGTAGCGTTGTGCATACTGAATGTGGTACCTGGGGATGTTGTTTTTGGGGTCTTCACTGTCATTGGCCAGCCCTCCAAACAGATAGCAGCGGTTACCAATAAGAGAGAAGCTGTGACCCAGGCGGGGGCAGGGGGGCGGGCCATTCTTTGGAGACTTGGCTTTAAGACGCTTCCACTCCCAACGACTGGCCTGATAAATAATAATAATAAAATAAAAATAAAAACGATTATACAAAATAAAATAAAAAACTATCTTCCAATAGTACCGACCCCTGGTCTGATAAAAAAAAAATTAAACCAATAGAATGATATTCTAATGACTGCCGTAATCAACAATAAATAAATAAATACAAATCTATCTAAAATACGCAGGTTCTACATTTATTTGTTATCTCCAGAAGTGGACTTCCAACAGGTGTCCTAAAGTGTATTTGTAGTTTTAGAACAGGAGCTCACCTGTAGTTCGTAGAGGTCATTGCTGTATTTTCCATACTCCACCATTCCTCCAAATACCAACAGTCTGGTACCGTCACACACAAACCCATACGCTGCACAACCTGGAGGGATGTCTCCTCTGACAGCTGGGATGAACCACTGGTTGGTAGCTAGAACAAACATTTATAACACATTCACACATACATACCCAAACAATATTTTCTAAGGGTGAGGGGAGAGATAAATGGGTAATAAACTTGTATCAGTGGTCAGCTGCAAAGTCTACCCTTGGGATTATATAGTAGCTGAATGATCAGCACAGCTAAATAGTGCTTAGCTTGCACAGCAACTCCCTGCGAGGAAGTTGCCAGCCATGTCAAACATGCAGATGGTTCGGTGAAATGCATGTCAAGGAGACACTGGCATTAAGCAGACAGTAGTATATATAGAACAGTGATTCAACTCTAAATCAGGGCCCACTTGAAAATCTCTAAATTGCGGCCCACCCATGTGACCATTTTAAGTGGTCAGATGAGTTGGCCGCAAGCATTTTCAGATCTCAGCCTCAGGCAAGGAGGCCTAGTATCAAGACCACCAGGTTTCTGAACATGGACTTTTCCTTTTTCCTTGTGGATCTACCAAATGGATTAACCAGTGAAAGGAGTTTTTATTATGAGTATGGTCTACCATCCTATGTGAACCTGACAATGCATTGAAACTTTTTTTGTTGTGGGAACTGGGAACCTAACAATGCGTTGATACTAATCTCCTTAACATACCGGATGCTAATGCAGACCTACAGTATAAGTGTAACAACCTCACACCTTATGTCTAACCACATGTACAGTACATACATACTGTACCTAAAGGTCTATTTTTATTCTCAGATCTCACCTAGGAATCAGAAAGTCTTTAGTTTACATCATCCTGACTTGAACCGCTGTTAGTCTGTATTCCGACATTAAATGTCAGCTTGTATTCTGACAATTGTCAAACCTGTATGCTGACTGTTGTCATCCTGATCTGAACTATTCCAAAAGTTGTCTGCCTTTAATATACCGACTGCTGGCTGGCAGACTAGACTTTTGTCTGCCTGGATTCTGATGGCTGTACAGCTGCTTGTACTAAACCATGTTATCAATAGACAATTCTTTATAATAATGTGATCAATATACTGACCAGGTAACTTCATACATCATCACTTCAGTTCACTGAGGACAGACTACAGAGATGTCTTTCTCACACTATAGTATACAATATCCCACAAATAAAACTATAGAAATGATCGGGCCTTGTCTAGGTGTATGAAATGTATAGTGTAGAAATAGTTCAACAATCTTGAAAAACAGCCAATGTGCAGTTTATTATACACTTCATTCATTCGTTATAAATCAAGCTGTTGTTTATTTTAAAATAAATCTATTATACTTAATCAATAATGAACTGAAATGCATAATGCATTCTACTGTTTATTATGAATCAACCTGGTGTTTAACAACTGTTTTTCTGGAATTATTAACTAAGATTTGTTTTGAAGAGGGATGTGACGTCATCAATGTTTTCGGTAAAACGCGCCATTTCTCTTTGTGTTGCTCCACTGTTCTGTTGTTAGCATGTTCTCCCTACACACACTTAGCATTGTTAGCATGCTTCCTGGTACAGAGCCGCTAACAGTGTATTTTTACCAATCAGAACTATCTTATTGCCCATTTTGATTAACGACATAGCCATGTCAGTTAATGTCCATATGTGTCACATAATGATCGCAACTTTAAGAATATGTTGACGCTGGGGGGAAAAGGTTGCTCTTGGTTTGTTATTACAGTCGGCTAATGCCGGTAGTTAGCGTGGAAGTGAGGACATTAGCCTCCTGAGGCTATATGTTGTACAGCAGCATATTGTGTACAACAGTGGTTCTCAAAGTGGATTTCAGCCAGGGACTCACTATGTTCCTTTATGAGGGTCTAAATAGACCCACATGAGTCTGTAACTTTGACAGTGTACAAATGGAACCAGTTGAGGGGAAACCTCCACATTTCAAAGTTTGAGAACCACTATCTGAACTGACCTGTGTTGTAGACGTGTAGCTCGTCCACTATCCCTTCATTTCCTCCTCCAAACACCACCATAAGCTCCTTGATGGCCACGGCGCGGTGTCCATGTCTGGGACGGGGCACCGGACCGGTCCATCCCACCACCCGCTTCCAGCAGGGCTGGATGACCGCCGGACCACCACAGGCCTCCAAAGACATGGTCCAAAATCCCAAGTTAAAAGTCTCTGTACACTTGTGTCCAACAACTAGCCCGCAGCCAGCCGGTGGTTACTGTTAGCTCAACCACAACCAGGCTAGTGTCCCTCTTGTGAAGCTAAGCAGCTAGTTGAGATAAACCAGCTAGCATGCGACAAGTTAAGAGTCGCAGTGCGCAACACTCAAAGAATTAAAAAAAAGAATATATCCACTCGTTCTCTCCAGTGTGCCAATAGACAATGAATGTTCTTGTTTTTCCCAAACTTAACAATACTCACAACTCACTGCATACTGTGAGGTATGCAAGTCAACTTGCGTTTAGCATTAGCAATTAGCAAGCTAGCTAGCTAACTAATGTAGCTATGAGAAATCTACGGGAGCCGCCATTTAGCAAAAGAAAAAAGCCACTCTTCAGAAATGATGTGAATAGTCCAACAGGCCTCAGTGAACGGAGATCCAACTATTCATCAATGCACGGCGATTCCGTGCATTGCTGTAAAAATCTATTTTTGTGTTTTTAACTTGCAGCTAAACGTCAACAGCAGCACTTCTTAATAATGATGCTATGGGAGCCGCCATCTTGCTGTTAGCAGCCTGCATTGCACACACTGCTAGAGCAACTGGAGGAAAATGGCAGCACTGCATTAATAGGCGGCTATGCTAACCTGACAACAACTCTCGTCGTTTTAAACCATTTAATTCAGATTCATGTAAGATAAAGTTGCTGTTGTGATTGTTGAGATATTTATCACGATACCAGGCCTCTGTAGGTCCGTTCTAAATCATGGAACCATGGAAGAATCAGGTTTAAGGAAACCAGCTGCTGCTGTTGCTGTTAGCAGCTAATGGGCTAGCAACGTTAGCTACTGTCAGGTTACTAAGTTGTACACAGGAATAAGTAACTGCTTGAATTGTATTTATATAGAAGACTGTGTGCATTTAAAACAACAACCACTCTTATTCAACAAAACAATAAAAAAAATACAAAACTACTTTCCAGCATTGTAAAAATACAATACATTTTAATTTAGCAATTGGCATGTAGACTAGCAAGCTTGGCAAAAAAAAATCCAAAACAAGAAAATATGGGTCAGAGATGACCGATTTCCCTTATTGGGTTGTAATGCCAGCCCTTCATAATAATAGTGAAGTGTGCTTTATCGTTAACATTTACCCAATACTAAATCGTCTTAAGCTGTAAATTGCATTAGACTAGGGAGTAAAACTCTGGTTGTAATAATAAATGTACATCTATCTTCACATGCCGGTGATGCCGCTCAGGAAAACGCCATCATTTTATACAAACTATTATTATCTATTTATTATCCCGTGGTAGACGCTACATCCGTCACAGGGACCGTCGCCCTGTGATTGGCTAGTTGGTTGGTTATTGATGCTGGTTTCATAATTCAACGCCTATGAATGAATAACCATTCACCCTTCTTAAAAAAAAATGCAACATTAAAAATTGAATAAAAGAGTTGCAATTAGTGCAAGGCAAAAAAAAAGCCCTCACTTTACAGATCAACAGATTCAAATAACTGTATTTTCCCTTTTTACTTCTGCATACCCTATCTGAAAAACACTGCTCTTTGTGATTGGTGAACTGATCTCATTTACAGACGAGTTTTCCCCACCCACCCTAGGGAAAACAATATTGCCCATGGGGAACACATTAATGGCATATTTATAACAGTAATATAGTGCAGTGATTCAACCCTTTTAATTTCAAGGACCCCTAATTTGATATGCATTAGGCTCCATTTGAACATTATTGTTAGACATTAGTCTGATATTGTATGTTATTTGAAGCAGAATTCCTTGACTGACAATTTACAGTACTGTCTGTAATCTGGAGGTATTAGAGAGAGATAACAGTGAAACTCATTCTTGAACTATTTCTAGTTGTAATTAGGCTACTTGTAGATGCAAAATCATGCATTACTGAACATCCAGTCAGTACACCACCATTGCACAAATCGTATTGTGATAATAGATAATTGAATGTGTTGTGTTGTCCCACCTTACCGCTTATCACTATATAAGCGTGGGCTGGCTCACGGTAGCTGACAGAGAACATCTTGCAATGGGCCTGGTGTACAAGATACTGTACACCACCAAGATACCCATAGGCCTACCTGACAAAATACTTCCTAATCAAGGGTGTCCACAATTACAACACCAGAGGCAGCACCACAAATCACGTTCAACCCATATTTGTCTCTAAAAAGGTTCAAATTCGTTCTCCTGCCACTAAAACATGTGGAACACCCTTCATGTCATCTTAGGCCTTTCACAGCAATCAGATGCTGCATTCATGATTTGAGGCATTTTGTTCCAAAAATAGACCTGCTGGTGGCGCTATAACAGGCCAATGTGAAAAGGTGGTATTTGTTCCTCGGCCTAGTGGGGATTTGTGTGCAAATTTCACGAAAATCGCACACTGCATTCATGATTTGAGGCATTTTGTTGAAAGTTAATAGACAGATCCGGGTGGATCATATAACTATAGAGATATAGTGTACCAATTTGCGTGATGTTATGTTAGGAGAAAATCTGTAGAAGTAGAAGGGCCAATGGTGCCGGAGATGAACTGCTCACAGACAGACACACACACAGACGGACAGACAGACAGACAGACAGGGTGCAAAACATGTGCAAACACTGTGTGTGCAGACTTTACTTGTCAGTAGGGATACGTCTCATCAGCAAATTATGTTCAGGCATTGAGTATGTACGGAAATAGAAAACAGTGCAGTATAGTTTAATAAAACTGTAGTTTTACAACATATATTCAAGAGCAAGAGCACACACACACACACACACACACACACACACACACACAGACCATAAAACTAGTTTGTGTGAACTCATGGATATATTAAATGAAATCAAATCAAAACAGCAGCCTGACAATCACAGTGTGACTCTCTGTCCCTCCAAGTGATGAGATCCCAACTCTACTAGAAAGCCAGGCCATGAGTCTCCAACAATAATCAAATTCTTGCATGGATCAATATTGTATTTTGATATTACCATTTTGAGGTACTGTAGTTGCTTCAAACAAGAAGAGCACAAAACATAATAACATTTTAATACTCCCAGTAAATTACAACAAATATGTGACAGACAGGTAATACATGAACTGTTGTTCAGATTAATACACACAAATAAATAGGCTATAGCAAGAGGTGTAGTTAGATGTATCTTAAGAATAATAATATAAAAAACTGCACTATGTTAATTTTGATTTATTATTAATAATTATTTATAATTATAACATGATTATTCAGCTAAAATGTTAGAATGTGTTAAAACAAATAAACATGAAACTGAAAAAATTGATTGTATTTGAAATGTGGAATTCAAACAGGAAATGTTTTGCTGTGGCGTGATAAGCTGTAATGTGTGTCTTACATCATCAGGTTTTTAGATGATATTATACAGTAGTAGTATGATATAAACAGCCATGCTGTTCTTAACTTGTCTTTCTGCCTGCCATGTCTATCTCACATTCCTGACTAATTCTCACAAATTCTGCTGGCAAATACATAAAACAGTGGTTGGCCGACAACAGTGGAGGTCCTATTTGGCACACATTAGCAGCGATCCCCTTAAAAAAATCTCAATTCCCAATTCTCAGACAGAGTGCACACACTGCACGAAAGGGTTTGTTGGCTCCTCATTCTCATTAATTTGCATACTGCAAGGGCACAAGAATAAACATCCAGCCTATAGCCTCAGCGAGCGCAAGTTGACATTTACGGAAACCGGAATTGTGCTGCATAGAGTGTAGCCTAAAAACATGTGAGTGGCATCATGGGAGTGGAAGCAGTCACAGCAACTGGTCGGTTGGACCACAGCTCTGTAACACGAATGAACATACTCGTAAGCCTGACATTCCCTTTCTGCCCACTTTTGCTCACCACTACCTTCTGTGTTTTCCCCAGGTTTAATCCCCTTATACGGCCTAGCCCTACAATGGCCCAGTGTGCCTGCCTGCCGGGGCCTTGCAGCCACAGCCATCCCCACAAGCCCTACCCCACTTCCAATAAAACCCTTGTTGCTTTGCACCTCACATTACTGTCTCCCTTTCATTCTCTATAGCCAGGTTCCAAAATTAACTACATATACTATAGTAGATTTTCAAGACTTCAAATCCATCCCTATATTGCGCTGATCAGAGCAATGGTCACCACTGCTGTAGTGCTATTTAGATTTTTTTAGTGTGACTATTTTCATGGCAGATCCATGAACAGTGTTATTGCCAAGTTTAGTGCGGATCAGAGCAACGGTGCGCCTGTGGCACCCAGGGGCCCCTGGGGGCCACATGGAGCCCCTGGTGTGGCTATTCTGATGGCAGACCCCTGACCAGAGTTTATGCCAAGTTTAGGTACAGATCAAAGCAACGGTGAACCTGTGTCACCCAGGGACCCCGCCACATGTGGCCCCTGGTGTGGCTATTCTGATGGCAGACCCCTGACCCCTGTGTTGGTGCCAAGTGTTGATGCCAAGTTTGTTGCGGATCAGAGCAACGGTGCGCCTCGCAGGTCTGGACAGACACGGATGTACTGTAAGTGGCATCTGGTTGGCAGGAGTATAAAACTGTTGCAGTATTTCTACTGTAGGTTAACTTTACTCTCTATTAGGCATAAGCATGGCTATTTTCGCCTATCATGATGACAATGATATTGCATAAGTTGTCATAGCCTGCATCTATGATACAGTACATTACAAGAAATTACTTGAGAAAAAAAAAAAGGTTTCTTGGCCATTTATTATTTTACCTTGCGAGTGTGTCTGTTGGTGGGTCCAACTGTAAACCCTGAAGGCATTTTGTCATGCTTTTGTCAATACCTCACGCACCTAGTAGCAGACAACCTCCATGTATAGCACCACCACTGTTATTGGCCCACCATCAACTATAAACTATGTATTTGCATTTTTCTGCCTGCCTGTCAGTCTCAAATGTCATTCTACAGATATACAGTAAACCTGTCAAAACAGTAAACCAGTTAGGCAACAAAATCCAGTTCATCGCTCTCCTCTGGTACTCTGCTTTCCTCTCTGCTGCTCTGTCCACCTATTACAACAAAACACATATAGAGTATATATTAGTCACATGAAATACTAGCAGCAGTATTAGTATGAGTAGTAGTAATAGATATAATTATAATAGTAGTCAGGGTTTCCCCCAGGAAACTGCTTTGGCCCTAGACGAGGGGCAAAATAATGTAATGATATAAAAATGCTAATCTATATGTTTAAAAACCCTCAGAATGCAGATTTAATAAGAGTTTAGCACACATGCTTTTTTCTCTTTGATCTTTCTCTATCTCTATCCTTCTTCCCATTTCTGAAAACTACAAAACGATGGACCTTAGATGAACATCTTTTAATTCAAGAGCAAAGATAACATTAGTTATTATTGCAGAGACACCACTAATAATAATAGTAGCTCAATAACAGTAGTAGTGCAGGAAAGTCGTTGTTGGTAAATGTTCCCAACAAGTTAAATTAACTGATGAATTTTCAATCAGTAATAGTAATAATAATAGTTCTATTAGTAGTATTATAGTAGCATTCAAAATAATTAGTACTAGCAATTAGTAGTAGTTAACATGTACATTCATGTTACATTTCTATATGACTACATGGTTGAGATTTACACAACAAACAGTGCAACTTAATGGAGGTGCTGTAGGAGTTGTGTGGTGTTAGCTAGCTACCTGAGTTAGCAGGAGACACAGACCGTAGGGAACCTCCAGGAGAAGGGGCTTCTCGGATACCATAGTCTCCTGGGTAGGGCCCTTGTGTCCTACAGGGCCCTTGGTAGGGGGCAGAGCACGAGCCAACAGTGGAGGCGGGAGAGGGTCCTTGGTAGTTCCCTTTGAAAGTACTACAGCCTCCATGGTTCCCTTTAGTATTGCAGGAAGCTTGGTTGTTCCCTTGGTAGGTCTCTAGATAGAGCTCTTGATTGTTCCTTTGAGTCCTGTAAACTCCTAGGTAATTCCCTTGGTTGGTGCCTGCTTGTGCTCCTGGTAATGTGCCACCAGTAGAAGGCAGATTCCCAGGGGACTGGGATCTGTACTGGTCGCTAGTATAGAGATTGGGAGGGCTATAATGTTTCCCAGTTAGAGCAGTATGTCCAGGGTACTTCGGTAGAGCACTGTATTGGGAGTAACCCTGACTCTCATCGGACTCACATGGACCGACAAATGAAGCAGAACGGAGAGAGGAATGAGAGGAGAGAGAGGACTGAGAGGAGGAGAGAGACGAAGGAGAGGAGAGAGAGGATGAGACAGAGGAGGAGAGGGAGGGAAGAGAAGCTGAGTGGTGTAGAGTGGGAGGTGTGTGGGAAGAAGAAGAGGACAGACTGAGACGGTGGACTGCGTCTTCTAGTGGACATAACCCCATTTCCATGGAGACAGGAGGAGGCGGGCGGGGGAAGGTTTTCTGCAGAAGGCTGGAGACATCCTGGATCTTCTCAAACACCTGAAACATATACAGTACGCACACGCACGCACACACGCGCACACACACACACACACTTGAAAAGAAGTCGAACACACTGTGTTCTGTGTGTCATATTGTGCGATCTCTATTGTGTGTCTACCAGAACAGCCTGCCAACAAAGATCTCACATGCTGTATCCTACCAGTCAACGTAACTTTGCTGAACTTGAGTTTATTTATTTGAAATATTTTAAACTTTTGAACTTGGTTAAAATTGTGATGTTGGTGATGTGGTCAAATGTAGCTTTACAACTACATTGACTATTTTATTGCTTATCAGAATCCTTGATTGGCAATGTGGTATTTTGTCATGGCAGTTTGTTGTTTGAAATAAAAAAAAAGTAAAAAAAAAAAGGGGCCAGGTTTCTGTATCGCCAGTACTTGCTATTATGTTACTTTAAAAAAGGCCACAAGAAGAGGACATTAGAGGAAAGCAAATTGTTCATACGACTCCCTGCCCTTGCCTGACATCTGCATGAGTGTCACATACTGTACCATAAGGAGGGGGCTAGGAATGGCAGAGCACTGCAAATGTCTCCTTGAAGCTGTTCTCATAATAACTTCTGGCAAGTTACAGAGTGGAGTAAGTAGCGTCTGTTAAATGCCTACACTGTAAATTGAAATGGTGGATAGCAGAGAACTATTGTATGCATTGGCCCGCTAGGGAGTGAGCTACAGTTGACAAAGACATGTGGAGCTACTGAATAAAGGCTGTGTTTTGCGGTCTTAATTATGATTCTTGCAATAGCAAAAAACTACGGAAATTCAAGGAAGCCACAAAATACTTTCCACATAAAACGGGCTCCACTCTATGCTGCTAGGTTCTGCTGGGGAAACTGGACGACAGGGGCATTTCTGCCTAATAGACCCCATGGACAGTCATTACTCATTTGGGATCAATATAAGTAGGAAAATAAGCCTAGATGTTATTTAGTGCAGAGTTGTCCTATAGGTTTGGGATGTCCACCGCTGACTCACCGTCGGTTGACCCACAAGGACATTTTAATATAGGATAAACCCCAAAAAATGCACACTAAAATTGTGGTTGAAGCAAGGAGGTGATTGAATGTTTGTAGGAATTTCGTGGAATTAACCTATTTCTAACTGAGTACAGTGTAATATGCATGTGAGAGATGTGACACCCTTTTGTGCAATTCAATAAATTATTCAAACATCCGATATGTCTGTATCCATCACTCAATAGTTTTGGGTGAAGTAAACTGTTACATTCTGCGTCAGGTGTGTTTTTGTGGTTTTAGATTCAGTAAATACCTCGTTGAAGACTAGCCTCAACCTAGCTCCTCCTACCCATCTACAGGTCTGAGGAACCATGAAAGGTTAAGGGTTCTTAGAATTTCAGATATAATGGGATGTACTGTGTTTTGTTGAGTTGTGTACAGTTGTTGTGTTGGGATTCGTACAGTTGTGTTGTGTTTTGTATGAGTCATGTTGTTTTGTATACCTTTTTCATTTCAGGTCTCTTCTTTCTCCGTTTGTCCAGACAGTTAACGGCCAGAGCACACAGATCCACACAGCCAACAGGACCACCCACTTCTACTGACCCATGACCAGCTTTTACAAGACAAACCAGAAGCAAGTATGAGGATCACAATACCCAACATTAACCCAACATACTGTAGCTACTGACAAAGTACATGGACATTACAAAGTCATACTGTGTAACATAGTTATTTTTGAGCGGTGGTTACACCGTCTCCTATACGTGGCCGTGTGTGCATGCGTGTGTGTGTGTGTGCGTGTGTGTGTGCGCGTGTGTGTCTGTATGTAGCCTGCAGGCCTGCAGTACCTTTTATGACCACACATGTTAAGGGAGGGGCGCTGTTGTTCAGGCCAGGCCAGACCAGGCACACACACACACACACACACGCACAGTCGCACACACACACACACACACACACACACACAGGGGGGAAGGGGGGGGGGGGTAAACCACCGCTCAGTTCACACGGGTGTGATTTTTATATAATCATTCACTTATATATTGTTAGCAATAATAACCATACCACATGAAGGTGTTTTTTGTGTTCTCTAAACAGCTGTATAGCTGATGGCTGCTCAGATGGTTATCATGAGCGCTCAAGGGGGGAGCAGTTCGTTTCTGAATCCTGTTGCTATTTCTATATCTAACTAGGCAACCATGGACTGGAGGACTAGGAGTCTCGAAGGAGACACGTTTCAGGATCCCCTTATGAATGTTACTTTTAGAATTGTAAGCGAAATCAAACTTGTCAGAATAACACTATGACTTATTCTGACAAGACAAGGCTATTGTCTTGTGAGGGAAGTCACTGGGGACTTATGATCACGGGCATGCACTGAGATTTTATTATAACTCTGATTATGTAAAATACAGTTAAGTTATGCAAAGTCTGTATTATTCCCCTTAACTGTTTTGACAAGTGCTATACAAATATAGTTTATTATTATTAATATTATTATTATACATGAACCATAACATGGATGAACCATAACACCCATGTTAAAGTCCAACCCTTACCTGCAGCCCTCTCAGTTGGTCCCACATCAGATTGCATGTGGATATTTGTATCCAAGTGGTGCTGACAGATATACAGACCAGCAGAGACCCAGCCACTCTGAGACCCACTAAGTCTACTGGATCCACTAGATCCACTGGTACTGTCCTGGGCCTCCAGAACCAGGTCTTTCTGAATGGATTGGAGATGGAACCTCAGTGTACAGTACAGTATATCAATGCAACTGGACTGAAGTTTATCATGACATCATGTTTACAGGTTTAAAATAATGGGTGAAATGCTCTAGTTTCTTATCAGATAATCATTATACACATATCTCTAGTTACTTATCAGATAATAATTATAGTACACATACCTCTTGTTTTTTTATCAGATAATTATAAGCATATATCTAGTTTCTTAATGATTTTTTACGTAGTTTTCTACACTAGTTTCTCAGATAATAATTATCTCACCAGATACACAGGTTTGGAATGTGTATCCATTTCCACAGCTCTGCGGCCTGTAAGAACCTCCAACAACACCTAAAAGAACAATAATAATTATATTTTATTTATTAAGTCAAAGTGCATGAGATGCCAGCATAAAATATCAAACACATAAAAGTCCTATGCACTAAAACACACACACACACACACACACACACACACACACACACACACACACACACACACACACACACACACACACACACACACACACACACACACACACACACACACACACACACACACACACACACACACACACAGTTGCCTGTTGTTCAATGGCTGAAACACACTGGAAATCTTCACAGGCCAGTGGGTGAGTGTGAAGATGTGAGTCATATACAATATAGAAAAAGTCATATGTTGCAGTTCAGAAACAGTCGTATGTTGTAGTATAGAAAACACATTCTGACAAATCATTAGGGGTGCAGGAAAAAATCGATTTGAATTCGAATCGTGTTTCTAACATGGTAAGATTCAGAATCGATTCTCATTTTCCAAAAATCATTTTTTTATTAATTATTATTTATTAGATATTATGATTTTTATTTCATGATTTTTTATTATGATTTTTTTTATTACGATAATGTATTAGATATTATGTTGTGTTTGCACAAGTTAAAAGAATGTGTGCAAGCATGAATAAATCAAACATGTTGTCTTGGATTTACCTTTGTGTGTTTACATTATTGCAATAAGTTTTTTTAACCTTTACGATTATAAAAGCTACGTAAATGTACTCTGCTTTCATGCCAGCAGACTGGAGTAGATCCTGATATATGAATTGAATAGAGAATCATTTTGAATAGAGAATCGTTTTGAATAGAGAATTGTTTTTAAATCAGAAAATAATCGTTTCTGAATTCGAATCGTTTGGATTTGAAAGAATCGTGAATCGTGACACCAAGAATCGATTCTGAATCGAATCGTGGGATACCCAAAGATTCGCAGCCCTACAAATCATGTTTCCCAGAAGGCAATCTCACCACTCCAAAGCTGTAGACGTCCACTGCCGTTCCCAGTTCCCCTTTGAACACATACTCATCTGGAAGGTAAGGCAGCGTCCCGCGGACTCTGGAAGTCAACGCCACCGAAACGCTTTTAACAGCTGAATTCATGTCTGGAGGCTTAGAGAACCGAGCCAGTCCAAAGTCTCCCAGTTTAGGGACCAGATACTGGTCCAATAAAATGTTAGAACTGAAACCCCAAGAAACAGAGAAGAGGGAGAGAATAACAAACAGGGACAGTTGGAAAGAATTGAATTAGAAGTAGTAATATTAGTGGGTCTAATATTAGCAGTAATAGTAGTAGACGTAGTAGTGTTACAGTAACATTAGCAGTAACAATAGGAATAGTAACAATAGTAATAGCGACAGAAGTAATAACAATAGTACCATCCAATTAACTGTTTAAACGTCATCGATGGATTGACCAAATGACCATGTCAAAACATCATTTGTCAGAGAGAGCACGAACCTTTGAAACATTATTTCTGTTGTACCTGTCTTGATTACTCTCTCTCCATAGTAAACTTCCATTTACACTCTGATTCACTCTCCTGTATTATTTCTTTGTGATCGATTATTATTCTCATATGGGAATAAGAAAGTGTTGTTTATTAAATCATTTATTTAACAGTTCCGACCCACAGGTTGAGAACCACTGCGATAGTGTACAAATGGAACCCATACCAGTTGGTTACATTTGTCCACTCTAAGAGTTAAATTGGCACTATGTACTATCAGTGCTACTAATGGTGGTACCTCTTCACATCTCCATGTATCAGAGGTACTGGAGAACAGTGGAGGAACTGGAGAGCTCTGGCGGCTCCTTCAAGTACACTGACACGCTGTGTCCAGGAGAGGCTCCTAGCAGCCTGGAACAGAGACATACTCAAACATGAACTAATACAAACCACAAGGTTATGGCCTATTTCATATTTATTTGATGAACTAAGTGGAATGTCAATAAATTAAATAGCAATGTGGCATGTGCGAAGGTTACATGACATACGCAGAGCTGAGCCAGAAGGCAAAGCTCTCGATATACAGAGCAATCTTGTTCCTACTCTCACCTATGGTCATGAAGTGTGCAGAGGGGACATGTTGGTGCAAATCTAATCCAGATAATGTAGGACTGGAAATGCATTTTGTTTTGTAATTAAGGTAAGTAATGCAGAGTAGATGACAATGTTGTCCGTTAATAATGTTATATAAAATACTTGAATAATGTATGAAACTATTTAATAATGACATACAAAATACTTTAGTAATAATCTAGTTTAAACTGTTACCTTGTATAGCTGGTCTTCCAGAGAGCCCAGCTCCATGTAGTTGTACAGCAGGCAGTAATTACCTCCTCCTATACTGTATCCTAACAACTCTACTATGTTAGGATGTCTGTACCTATACATGCATGCACATGCACACGCACACGCACACACACACACACACACACACACACACACACACACACACACACACACACACACACACACACACACACACACACACAGTTGAGAGTAACATTAAACCAAGCATGGATGGATGGAGGGATGGATGGATGCATGGATGGGTGGGTGCATGAATGGATGGATATGGTAGAAATATTCTTACTGTGTTAGTTTGTCCATCTCTGTACTGAAACTTTCCTTTACAAGACTCCAGTCTAAATCACAATCCTTTAAACAAGAATACACATTAAACTGATTAATGACATACAATTTATAATATACTATAAAAATCCAACATGGACGATGGGCACCTACTGTATATAGCTCCATGAAATCTTAAGTTAAAAAAAAAAAAAAAAAACATTTTCAGGACGTCAGGACTCCATATATCACACCAGCAGCAGCTTTAAATGCAAATATTGGCCCAACTAAATCAAATTATTAAACAAAAAATAAAATAAATTTCTATTAGATTTGAGATACAGTCAGGCAGACAGACGGCAAACAGTACCTTTTTTAGTCTTTTGACAGCATACGTTGTGTTCCTCATGGTAGCTTTGTAGACGTTCCCAAAGCCTCCCTCCCCGATCTGTCTGGCCTCAGAGAACCTGTCTGTCCCCTCCTCCAGCTCCTCATAACTCCAACACATTGCTCCTCCACCCTGCAGCCAAATGCTGGCTGATGGAGCCTGGTGAGGGTGGGAGAGTGAGTTTGTTAGTTAGAAAGCAAGCAAGCAAGCAAGCACTATCGATCGATCGATATAGGTTCGATAGAGTTTCCTTTGACTCTTAAAGGAGTAGTTCACCCCCAAAATGACTTTTTTCTATTGATTACTCACACCATGGAGACTTGAGTTCAATAATAATTATTTCTATTTGTCGCATTCCTAAGACAAAAAATTGATTATAGTAAATTTACCCCCATTGATTGCGGACGCAAATGCATTTGGGTCCCCATCCAGAATCAATGGGGGTAAATGTATTGTTATCAAATGATTGTCTTAGGAATGCAGCAAAAACTCAAACATATTATTGAACTCAAGTCTCCATGGCGTGAGTAATCAATAGAAAAAAGGTCATTTTGGGGCTGAACTGCTCCTTTAAGTTGCATTCAAAGAAGCATCTGTCAATTAAGAAGAAAAAACTGAAGAAGCTTGATGTGTAATAAATGGGAGGCTAACAAAATACATTACAGCACCATACTGACTGATACACAATGTACATAGTAAACAATTCATATAAGGCACAACTAGACTAATATAAAACCACACAATACTGATAGGCTAACAATATACAACTACCATAATACACATTTAAGACAATTAACATAATACACAAACAAGATACTGTATAAAATGCTGTTCTGTATACTGTTTTAATTGATTCCTCAGATATGTGTGTGGCTGTGTTACCTGTGTGAGTTGTTGTATTCCTGACTGTAAACAGGAGGGAGGGGGGCCAGGCTTGGGAAGTGGGGTTCTACCTACTTCTACTGAAGTCACACACACTTCGCACACACACACACACACACACACACACACACACACACACACACACACACACACACACACACACACACGCACGCACGCACGCACACACACACACACACACACACACACACACACACAGATGATGATTTGTAATGTACAGTAGCTATAGTAAGTGGATAGGGTCAGAAAATGAGCAGCACAGTATAACTGTGTACTGTACTATGCCTGTGCACACAGGGATGCCATTCCTTTTCAAACTGGTGATCTATATATTTTTTTACTTAAATGTTTCAGTTTATAACATGTAGTTACATTGACAAATCCCTTTTGTGAATCAATTATAATTAAATTAATTAATTATTATTAGTATAGCCATAGTTTGTTTTGCAAGATGGCTGTCTACCAACTAGCTTGCAGCTAAAAGCTAACTCAATTTAGTAGTTTAGCCTGTCAATAAATAATCATCTGTTTATTGCTAGTATATTATAGCAATATGAATCTTAAGTTGTGCACCAGACCACTTGTATTCCAAGATCATGTTGACCCACTGCTAGCCAGTATGTTGGGTATGTGGTCATTCTGTTTGTAGTCACTAGGTGGCACTGTCAAATTGAAATTGTATAACATAGAAAGCTGATTTGTTCAGCCTACAAAAACAACCTACTGTACTTCTACATTAGAAAAATATCACCTTTAAATTTAAAGTAAAAATTTAAATTTAAATTTAAATGTACTCAAATCTTTTGGGTCAATCTATGCAAGTGATACCTCATTTAGTTGCTTATTTAGTAAGAAGAGTTGTAAAAAGAAAAAGTGCATGTGAAGTCCTTCTGGTACTTTTATTACATATATAAGGCACACATGCATTGCCTGTTTTGTTGAGCCGTGCACCCAAAAAAGCTACTTTTCATTGGACTGTGTTGTGCTCGATTTGTTTCTACTTTGATGTGTATATTTCTTACCAGTGGGGTTAAAAGTCTTGGTGGGGAGGGTGGGAGAGGGTCGGGGGGAATTCGGACCAGAGGGAGCAAGTTGAGCACCCTTAGGGGGCTTCACATACTGACACCCTGGAGGGGGGGGGGGGAGAGAGAGAGAGAGAGAGAGAGAGAGAGAGAGAGAGAGAGAGAGAGAGAGAGAGAGAGAAATGTGAGAACAATATACAGGGTTCCCACATATTTTTACCAATTAATTTCCAAAACTTTTCCAAAACCTTTCCAGAATATCTAACCCAATTTCCAGGACTATAACAATAATTCAGCTCAATAACAGGTTGCTTACTCCTATGTGCAATGCCCAAAGACAGGTAGTGTATGCCAGTGGTTCTCAACCTTTTCAGGCCTTAACTGAGGTTAAGGCCTGGTTTTAACTGAGGACCCCCCCACCCTGACGAGCACTAAGAGTTGAGGGATTTTGTATAATACGGTTGTATAATACGGCTATTTTCACAATTTCTGCCTCTAATATTTGACAATTTGGCCCATGTTTAATTTGTCATTTCAGAGGTATTAACAAAATCAATAACCAAAGACAATGCATAGCTATTTTTTCCAGGACCTTCCAGGACCCTTGATAAATTCCAAAACTTTTCCAGTACTGGAAGAATATTTTTCTAATTTCAAAATAGTTCCAGGAATTGTATATATCAAAAATGTATTTTGTGTAAATATATCAGAACAATAACAAGAGGTGAAAGAAAGGTCACGTTGACTTACAACTGAGGATGATGTCACGGGCTCTGAGGAGCTCCTGACATTCCAATAGGTTGATCAGATCGCCAACCCTGCCATTCTTGTTCACCCAGTGGTTCATCACATAGTCAGTCCGCATCTCTCTCCTCTCAGCCAATCGGAGTTGAGTCTGGTCTGGCAGCACT
Source organism: Nannobrachium achirus (assembly GCF_963921795.1). Taxonomy (NCBI): domain Eukaryota; kingdom Metazoa; phylum Chordata; class Actinopteri; order Myctophiformes; family Myctophidae; genus Nannobrachium; species Nannobrachium achirus. The sequence continues at coordinate 35,756,238 of NC_137818.1, read as the reverse complement.
GCAGAGGCTGTAGGTCAGAAGCCAATTAAGATTGTAATGAATTTAAATTAAGTTTAACATTTAAAATTAAACAATGTCATTAATAAAACATTAAATTGTCAGCAAGTCAAGTTGTGAAACAAGGATCACGCTCCATCTTAACTTGCTGTGGTTAATTAAGTTCAAAACAAATTTCCTGATGTCTCACCAGTGTGCAGTAACCTGGTAAGATTCTCTGGAATAAGAGGCCAGGTGTTGCAGCACCTCAGAATTACATTTTGTAGAAAAGCAGTGTTGTAATGTTGGTTTGTTCTTTTTTTTATTCCCTAACTTTCCACTCTTGTTGTTTATTCTTTGGATTCCTTGTTTTGTTTTCATTTCCTATTTTGGTGGTTGTATGTTCCTTTTTTCTTATTTGAGTGTTTTTCTTGGAAGGAGGGATTATTATTGTTAGAAGTATAGTGTTGTCCATGTCTGTTTATGCATAATCTGTTATTATGGTCCTCTGCATTTACCCATTCTAACTGCCATTAATATGGCACCCGGGGAGTAGTTATGGGTTAAGTATCTTGCTCATTAGAGAATTGTCTTGTGGTCAGGCCTTATTACATGCTTTGCTGTGTACAAAACTCCCATTATTGGAACCTATATCCAGTTGTGAAGCATTCTTTAAAGATATGGTACAGTTCAGACATTTCTCAATTCGGCAAAATCTCGATAGTCCGACGTCCCATTAGTCCAACGGTGGTTAGGGTTAGGGTTAGATCTACCTCGGCGTGGAGGCATTCTACCCCAGCTCGTGGATATCCCCGTAGGACCTCATCTCGGAGCACAACAGTATGCAGCGGAGGGTGGGGTTCTATATGGGGCTAGGTTTAGGCATAGTTTTACTGAGGTTAGGGTTAGGGTTTAGGTTGGAACATCATAGATAAAGGTTTCAATACCTGGACTATAAATAGGATTAGGTCATTCAAAACCCTGCATATTGATGGTGTTTTATGTACTTCATGCAAATTACACAAATGTTCCACTCTCACTAGTACTACAGTTAATTGTCCTTTACATCCATGTAGCTCTGTTTCCAGGGAACTCTATCTTTAACTGACAACAAAGTAAACTTCCTCTTCAACGTACAGAAATGGTAATGGGCTTGGCCATGTGCTTTGATCCAACACATTTATTTTGTGGAAGAGTTATTCTTCCTTATTTGTGACCATCCTACTTATTATGATTACAGTATTTTCTGGAATATAAGGCGCACCTGACTATAAGGCGCACTGTCAATGAATGGTCTATTTTCAAACTGTTTTCATATATAAGGCGCACCTGACTATAAGGCGCACATAATAGACGCTACCGTTGCGTTATGCATCCAACAAATGGAGCTGTGCTAAAGGGAATGTCAATGTCAATGAATGATCCATATATAAGGCGCACTGGACTATAAGGCGCACTGTAGTTTTTTGAGAAAATTAAAGGCTTTTAAGTGCGCCTTATAGTCCGGAAAATACGGGTAGTTACACATTTATACATTATAAAAATGGCCAGGAATCAGGATGCCCTGTTGTCCTTATTATGTAACGGTGCAACATTAAAGGAGCCGACAAACCCAGGCTTTTCACAAAAGCAACTCTGCTCAACTTTGCAGCTATAATTTCATGCGCGCATCGATTGTGCAGCCAATATCTTAGAAATAGTTAGAAATAATATAGTAAAGTGGTTTCTTCACTGCATCCCTAACAGAAGGCACCAACCTGTGGTTAAGGCAATACCAACCATTTATGTATAGTACACCCATTTTTTTCCTAAATCGTTACAGAGTACCATCAGAGTTACCATCCAACCAGACAGTCTTTAAGAAAGACATCATCAAGGCTGTATCTCAACAGACAGTTCAGCAGCCCAAAAGTAATTCCTACAATGGTATTCTTGAAAATAGCTAAGAAAAGAGTAAATGGTCTTTAACTGTTGTTCTGAAGTTGATACATGTATATCAAGATGTTTACTTAGAGAGGTGCTTTCATCCACATTCCACAATATCTGACCTTGGGTAGAGTAGATCTAATATGTAGATATGAAATATGTCCATTTCTGTACATGAGACATTTGTGTGAACTGTGAAGTATTTGACCCACATTTACACCATTTGACCTTAGTCGTTCTATTAGTCCAGGCAGGATGTGGCATATGTGGTCTATTTATTTTTAGCTTCTGAAGACATTCTGAGTTGATGCTGCTAGAAGCGGCCCTTCTTGTGTTATGTGAAAGCTTGAATCCAAAACTTTTCCATCCTGTTTTTTAAACTATTTGTTCTATGTGTGTATTTTCTTCCTCGGTCAATTCATTTGCATCTCCCAAACGTTTCCAGCTGAGACTAAGCAAAGAAAAAGACACTTTATGTCTCTCTGGCACAACAAACTAGTGAAAATAGCCGATCTACAAGCTTGCAACGCTTCGGATCGGAACCCATACAAAATGGGTCCCGACCCACTGTTTGGAAACAGTGCACTAGAGAATGGATATCTTAGTTAGCTGTTCTAATAATAATAATAATGATCTATTAGATTTTGGGATAGATGGATTGACAAACTGTGGGGCTAAAATAATTATGCAAATGTTTTGATTATATTAAGTGTTTATTATTCAGCCTGAAGTCCTCTGTTATATTTTTTCAATTATCTTTTATAGCAAACATTTAAGGCAGTGAAATTCCTGTACACCAAGCTTTCCTCAACAACATGGAGAGATAAGAGGTTAGCCGAATAGCTGTAAGCACCACTTTGTTTCAACCATTAATGTGTCATGATGACCTCTAGAGAGCAAATTTTGTTTTAACTTTACTTTAATCTCAGGAAGAAAACCACTACAGATATACTTTGGCACTTCTATTTCTCCTCTCCTGTCCAGCTTGTTACAGACAGTATAGATTACAGTTTGTCTGCGTAGTTAATAAGCACCACTTTAAACAAACTGGTAAGACAAATGCCCATAGAGATATCTAGTGAAACTTAACAGATTTTCCCTCACTTCTGGACTTTGAAGTTTAAATGGAATCTTCGAGAGAGAATTGTCTTCTTTAACAGTCCAGTTCTATAAAGGCCGGATTTACACTGCCAGCCAAATCCAGCCTGAATCAGATCTGTGTCACATCAAGATTGGAATCAGATTTGCTTAAATTAGTCTAAATGCATGCAGGTCACATGCAGGTCACATGAAATCAGATTTTTAGAAACCACATCCTACGCCTACCTCGTTACCATGGTAACCAAATCAGGTATGTCAACACAGGGTACTTTGGGTTGACGTTGTAAAAATCAGTGATCTGGTCACTTGCAAATGCAATGCAGTCGGGCCAAAATATCAGACTTGAGAAAGAAAATGGCCTGCCTTGAGCAACCAGATCTAAAGACATCATGAGGACATATTGATTGCATTCACCTGCATGCATGGGCTGGGATTAATGCAGACCACTTCACTTGTAGGCCAGAATTTAGGCCACATTTACACACGTGGCCAAATCCAGCCTGAATCACATCTGTGCCACATCCAATTGTCATAGATTAGAGGTAATCATGATTGATTATGTGTGACGTTTTAGAGTAGATCATGGATTCATTGATTATATTAATATCTAGGTCTACTAAAACCCTAACCCTAACCCTACCATTCTTCTTGGCAGAACAGAACTACCTTACCACTGCCCAGAGTGTTAATTGTACTTCTGTCCATGATATCATGTTACATAAACTTGACTACACCACCACCTAATATAATTGTCTTGTCTCCTCATTTCTCATGATTATTGATTGATCTGAATTCCACCACACATTCCAGAGTTGAATCCGATTTGTTTAAATAAGTCTAAACACAGACAAGACAAATGGAATCAGATTTTTACAAATGTAAAAAATGTCTAACCCTAACCCACATTCAAAGGTGGTTTCATTCTGATTTCAGGAGCCCGACCAGGGAATCCACTGAATTACTCATTTACCAAGTTACTCACTTATTTGTTATTCACTGACTAGTCTTGCGTGGCCAGACTGTTGACTCCCGCCATTTGGAAATGCTCAGAGATTGTGGTATAGTTGTCTGGCTACGTGAGGCACTTTTTACATTTGCTCCACTCTAGGCAAGCTAAAAGATATATCAGTAAAAGTTTACACATTTCACATTAATTCTGGATATGTTTCCCAACAATGGAAGTTATCAGATGTCAGGTCACTTTACCCCACAGCCACATTTTGGGAAAAATCTCTTATCAATTCAGGGTATTTTCAGCAAGCATCTATCACATGGATTTATATAGGCCTATTGGTACCGTAGTTCATCAACATGTATGCTATAAAATGTTCTCCCTGAATCAATTTGCTTTGACACAACAGCTGATTATGTTGACAGCAAGACATTTTACTTTTACATGCAAAAAACATATTTTTGTGAAAAAGCATATGTTTTCTACAGCACTATCAGGTCCTCTCCTTCATGGCAAGGGGGAAATTCAAGGGTCTTGAAAATATAATGGTCACATGATGACCACAATGTGTTCCATTGCCTAGATACAGGGGGTGTCTCAGTTTACCCCACTCTCCCCTACACATTTCTACAGTATGAGTATATTGCAGTAGGCTAATTGATACATTAAGTAAATCAAAACATGTGTGAGTACTTTTTCCCACCACTGCTTGTAAATAACAGGGGAAAAAACAACAAGAGGTTAACAAATAAACAAGCAGGTAGTGACACAGAAAGAGACTGATACTCACTTTATCTGTCACTCTTTCTATCTCTCTCTCAACATCATTAATATTATTAAGTTGTTGTCTTACCAAACCTGGTCCAGTCAGAGTTGGAGAGGCTGTCCATGACCCGGCAGAACTCACACAGCACAGCAGGCGGTATGTTGTATAAATATTCACACATAATGTCCCTAGTAGCCATGTCTCGCCGTTCGTATATACAATGTGTTGTTACACATTAATATCCTTATAGCCGTTACCGTTAGCCTGAAAACCACACGAACTCACACCAGTCACCACATTAAACAGGTAAAGATGACATGTTATGACATGTCGACGTCGAAACTCATCTTAGATGAACACTTCTATGCGACATTTATGGATGTTTGACGTTTTCAGCTCGTTAATTCCCGCCTGTTAATAACGCGTACTGACAACAAAAAAGTATAACTTTTATGTTAAAAAGAGTCTCAGCTTTTCACACTTTCACAGTTCCTCAAATCAATGTTACCTCACGTTCCGGGTTCCATTGGCTCATGCATTGGCTTCAATTCCTTCAAAATAAAAGCTCGTGCATTTTTAACCCTTTCCCTACACAAATTGTGTGTGTGTGTGTGTGTGTGTGTGTGTGTGTGTGTGTGTGTACACCGGGAACGTAGCCTACTTATATGTTCCCCAGGTTCTATGTTCCCCACTTACCCCCACAAAAAAGGTTCTATGTTCCCCGCTCAACTAAAAAAGGTTCTAGGCTTTGTTGTCCACTAATCCAAAAATGTAGGAAACATTAGTTTCTAATAACAAATCTAAACACACAGAACGGAACATAATGGGGAGAATTAGGAATACTAGTGAAACAGGGGGCCCTAGCCCCTAGGGACATCTGGGCACCATATTTTTGTTATGACAGGGCATCTGGACATCTGAGCACTAGGGACGTGGGCACCTGGACGAGTAGGCACTTAAGGGTGGAGACATCTGGGCACAAGGGACATGTGGGCACCTGGACAACTGTACGAGTGAGGACCTAAATTAGGATTGCCCACATGTTCTTATAGTGCCCAGATGTCCCACCATTTGCTGCATTTGAGTTGAGAACATATACCTTCTTGGGGAGCGGGGAACATGGATCCTTTTTTTGGTTGAGCGGGGAACATAGAACCCTTTTTGAGGGGAAGTGGGGAACATAGAACCTGGGGAACATAGGGAGGACCCCTGTACAGGAACGCGTGCACACACACACACAAACTGTACCATATGGTATATGGACAGCTATTTGTTGTACACATGAAATGTGTTTCCATTGTCTCGACTGGAGGACATGAATCAAATGCTGTCAATCTGTGACATTTGTTTCTATTAGGATTCCATTTGTTTCAACCATTAATGTGTCACGATGACCTCGAGAGAGCATTTTATTTTAACTTTACTTTAATCTCAGGAAGAAAACCACTACAGATATACTTTGGCACTTCTATTTCTCCTCTCCTGTCCATCTTGTTACAGACAGTATAGATTACAGTTTGTCTGCGTAGTTAATATGTTATTATATTGTCAGTAAAGCAGCATTCGAGGCAGAGACATGACAGCAAAGAACACACAGTGCATCAGGTACAGTATCATATACAGGTATATGGTTTACTATGTCTGTTACATAGGCCGAAAAAATAAAACAAAGAGATACAATACTAGAAAAGTTGACAGAAACAAACAACAAACTGATGTAATACTCTGTTATTGGAGTTGTCAGAAAGGCAAGACACGGCCTGGGGAAAGTTAAAGAAGGGTCAGAGTTCAACTTCTGCATACAGATGAAACACATTTCATAAAGTGCAGATCATTTATTCACGTTTTTATCAAACCATTGGGCAGCCTGGGAATATTCTCTGCTAGAAAAGAGGAATAAGGCATTCTAATGACCAATCAGGTATGCTGAAATCAGGTTAACTGACAAATAGTTTCTACCAAAAAGTGCTGAAATAAACATGAAGATAAAACAAAGATTGCAACATGGTTAAAAGGTCCTAGAACTTTAGTTATTATTGCCTGACAATAACCCTGCCCCCCCCACACACAGTCTTTAAGTACGACATATGAAACTGCAAGAAAAAAACAGGCATGTCATCCATCTAAGAAAATACTTGTCTATTAGTAATCTATATTACAGTCAAAGCGCAGCGCAAACAAAGGGGCAAACACATCAATAAAAAATTACATCAAACACAGTTTAGAAACTCTAGAACTTTTGACTTCAAGGCACGAGACTAATGTTTACCACCAGCGCTTCAAATGGAAACAAAACAAAATATTTATTTTTTTGTTGTTTGTCAACCTGAACTGGCATTCAATAAATAACTTGTGATGTATTTTCTCCTATTCTACACAAACATCATGCAACTGTATATAGATATTGATATATATATTAAACAAAACATCATCTCCCTTTCTTGGCCTGTTTATTATCTGAGCATCAGGAGGAGATAGGTGGGGGCTATGGTTCAGAACAAAAAGACAGACAGTCAAACAGCCAGGAAGGCAGACAGACAAATAAACAGACAGTAAGGCTTTGTCTAAAAGCTGTGGAATGGTAAAGGTGATAACGATATGGTTTCCATTATAATGCAATGGGAAAATCATGTATTAGCTTAATTAAACACAAAGACATTCAGGTTACATCAACAGTGAATCCATCTGCGGCGGTGGAATGAGAGATGTGGCTGACACTGACAGGGTCGGTCTTAAAACACATATTTTGAATCAAAGTTGGGTGTTGCGTACCAGAGATTTAAGGATGCTATATCTAACCATTAGCTACAGCCAGGTTGTAATCAGTATACTGTCTTGTACTACTGTACTGAATGGCCACAAGACATACAGTTGTTGTTGCTGTCCTGTAGAACCAAAGGGGCGTACATACTAACACAATGTCCAGCTTGCACTCTGCATAGACTGCACTCTTTTTAACATTGAAGGGCTAGATAGCTATCTAGTACACTGGCTATCACCAATCCTTGAGTTAGATTGTACTGTACGGTATGCCACACTGCTTTAGTGTCAGCTAGATTATTTTGGTACTGTTTAGTCCACTCCAAGCTTTTCCCCACTGTCCCCTTCTTCTGTTTAGTAGTGATTGGCATTGACATTCCTTTCAAATAAATCATTAGAATCACTTCACTAAAAAGATTCACAAAATCTTTCACAAAATCATGAGTGCTTGAGGGATGTATGAGCGCATGAGTGCCTTGACCGATGCTCCAACTGCGTAATCCCACTCAGTGAACTGAAAGAGTCGAACGTTCAGTTCAATTTGTACAACTGGTGAACTGAGAACTCAAGGCGAGTAATTGGTAGCTGCAGACAAACATGACGCTGGTTTAAAAACATATTAAATGTGAAGTGAGAACAAGAAATAATAGAAGTACATTTGTACTATATATCATTTTAGGTTTTTTTTCCAGTTTTGCTCTGCTATTCTGTTCTGCCAGTCATTTTTGTAACCATGCATATATTATGCTCTGCTGTCATGTATATATATATGTCATTCCTATTGATGTTTTAATGCTACTGAAAATGTTCTCTCTCTGTTCTGCCACAGATTTTCTATTTTTGTTGTTCTGCCATCATCAAGTTTCTATATGCTACTCACACTACACGCTGTGTTATTTTGTACTGTATGCGTGTTGCTATTGTGGCCAATTAATTGAGTTTGTCCATTGAGTGAAGGCTCAAGTCATTCGTTTGCAGGCACATAAAGACATTTTCCCATTAAAAATCGCATTGAAGTTTAACAAATCCCTTAATATAAGAACTGTGTCCCCTGTTTTTTCCGGTATCATTATGCTCGTTACCCATGAGGAAACTCAATGGTAAGGACCTCTTCACCCATTTTCAACTTCTTCATATAAATGGTCCTCAATAATGCTCATTATAAGACGCCAGCAGCACAGAAACCTGCCTATACAGTGAAGTCTTTGGTAGTCAGGTTTGGAGGGAAAAAAACTTTTACATTAATGCGTTCTTGCATGAAGAGAAAGCCTGTAGTTTATATTGTCATGAAATTGGTAGGCAGGGTTCTGAACTGTCTATATAGCCCACCTCTTGAGACAGAGAGTGAGTAGATGGAAATATTGCCATCTTATGAGATGTAGGCTAACAATTATATGAAGATAAGGAATGGGGGAAGTGTTCCTTTAATGAGTACACGTACTATGAGTACAATATACATGGTTGATTATTGGCTACTGAGCAAAGCACCTCCATTCCAATGTGAAACAGCCCCTTAACCTGAGCTTAATTTTAGGAAGTTCAAGTTTAGGAAGGAAAAATATTAAAATTGTATTTTTTTTGTGTGTCCTATTAATCCCAAAATATTGTTACCTTTTGTTTTATTTTAACCCCCAATACTGATATTATCCACAACTTGTGACAACGAGGAAACACAAATGCTAAATGCACACTAGTGACTAGACTATGGCACAACGTGGCGTCATTAAGCTTAAGAACAATCATGGAAAAGCCCTTTAATAGCCTTCGTCTGATAGGAAGAAAGTTGCATCATGGGTTGCACAGGAACAGGCAGAAGGATGTAGAACAGCTAGGACTGAACAGGGAGTACAGAAGAAAACTGGATTTTTAACTAATTAAATAGAAGCTCAACAGCCTTCATGAAAGCAAGATAAGAAAATAAAAATAACGTATAATGAACGTTTAATATTATTTGTGAGAAGAAATAAAAGCTCAACAACACTATCCTGCTTTCATTGTGGTATATGTCACTGAATTAACACTGTTTCAAATCTGATGTCATACGGTCTCAGACTAAAGGAGATTCTTCCAACTGGTTAATATGTTGTGGGTCTTAACACACAGTAAATAAGGGTTTAGACAGACAAGAGATCTCTTGGTCAATAGACCCAAGTAAATCAAAGTGTCACAGTGTGCTTTCACTATTTCACTAGCCAGTTAAAGAAAAATACTTTTAGTTACCTGGTAGAGGACCTTGTCAACACGGACAGACTTTAATAATACTTGGTGTCTGGCTTTAACATTCATTATTTACAGTGACATTTTTATGTCTAAAAGTTTTAAGTTCTTATTTTTCTTCATCAGGTATTGCCAGATGACGTGTAAAATGTTTTCTGTATTGGCACTTGAGTAAACTTGAAAAAACAGTTAGCATAATTTACTGTCTGTATATAAGGCTAGCCTACTCTAATGCTACTTAATAGCTTGGAATGCCAACAGTGTTACAGTAGGAATCTGCTTGGTGAGAGACTGGAGATGAAATGTCGAATTGTTTCTTGTTTACGACAAGTGACTGGTAAGAAAAACAGTAAGAAATAAAATATGAATAAGGTCTGCTTCGTTATCTAGTGGAAGACAATGACAAAACATACAGTCAAACAAACTGGATCTATAATCTAATATTCCTGTCTGAAAACTAGGAGTTTTTTACAACAAAAGGGAAGAACAAATATTTTGGTGAGCCAAGTAAACCAGCCTTCTGTCACAACACACCAGCTACAGATGGACAAATGTTTTAATGCACATCAACAAAGGCAGTCCTATCTACTCAACAGGGATGGAACAAAAATCCTATTATCAGAGTCCCCTGCTAGCCGCCACACACACACTTGTACGTGACACGCGCTTAAGCAGACACACAGGCACGCACGCACACACACGCACACACACACACACACACGCGCGCGCGCGCGTGCGCACACACACACACACACACACACACACACACACACACACACACACACACACACGGTTACAGGTTTTAAGATACTGGTGCTTTAACAGAATAATACATATTTATCATATATAAGGCTAGAAGAAGTCACTACCACATACATCTGTGTAACTGTGGCATGCAGGAATACAAGGCTCACACTCCAACCAACCCACTACTAGAACACTAGTTACACCTCCACTCCAGAGACAAACAGAGCTAGCAATGCCAAACTGGAAAGAGCCAGGTCAAACAGCACCAGGCTATCCAATTATATGCAGAGTTTGGCTATTCTTGCTTAAGCCAAGGACATCTTGGCAATTAACCACTTGAACCCCAGCATCCATATTCTGGGAGGAACATTTTAAAAATAGCTGAGCCTCAAGCTCACAATGCGTCACAACGCGAGTATTGTGAGGAAAAAGTTTGTCCGACTAAGTCTAGAGGGGTTAAGGTTAAAGTTTGTAGTTTCTGGTTGTCCAGGTAACAAATTATATATCCAGCCCAGTTTCAACCTAATGCAGAAATGAATAAGGGTGACTATTTTGCTGTCGATGATTGTGCAGTTTTATAATTAATTTTTTGAACTGTACTGTACTCTTGTCGGTTACACGTCTCCATTCCGACATGTCTCCTTTCCGACATCTAACCCTATCCCTATCCCTAACCTCTATGGAAGTGTTGCCACTCCGACAATAAAAAGTCACTGTCGGAATGGAGACATGTTGGAAACCCACTCTGGTCGGTTTTGAAGTTGCAATGAAAAATACATAGCCTTGCTAAGCATGCCTTTCTTTCTGCATGTGCATGACATGACCACATCCACAGCATTGTTGCTATTAATTCAAAAATAATTATTGTTAAACGCAGTGTTATCTCTATGGATCTGCAATTGGATCATGTGTCAATCATTCAAATTTAGTGGAACAATTGTATTATTCCACTAATTTCGAGGACAAACTGGATCCCCAATATTCTCATTCATTTTCTCCCGGTCTGAAAAAAGAAGGATCCAGATGTATTCCGAAAGATCGAAAGAAGAGCACTTCACCCATTTTCCTTGTCTTCATATAATGGTCCTTACTACTCAATATCAGTAACTCAATATAGGATGACATTTCGGTCTACTCGCTCTGTGTCACAGGGGAGGGCTGTGGACAGTTCAGAAACCTGCCCACCTGTGACGTCACCGGTAGGCGGATTTGGTTAATTCAAACACGATTTAAAAAAATATTATATATTTTTTATCAATACAAGAACAATGGCTTCTATTTCAGCATGCTAACTTTACAAGAAGAGAAAGGCTGTAGTTTTGATTAGCTTGGAATCTCCATCGATGTCATTGGTAGTCAGGTTTCTTAACCGTCCACAGCCCATGAGAAACAGAATGAGCGGACATAAATTTTATGACCAGTGGTGTGATGGTGATTTATTTCCCGGTGGTACGGCATTTTAATTTTAAGTTCTAGCGTGCACGCGCACCGTATCGTAACATTACGGTGCCGTACCTGCGCGTCGCATGAAATATTACTGGCCACACGCCGTGGTACCCCGTCTTATGACCATTACACCGCTGCTTATTGAGGACCAAAAATGGGTTTGAAAATGTAATGAGCTGTTCCTTGAACTGATAACAAAGGTCTACACTACATGCCAATACATGTTTACATTACATAGGACCGTAGAGGGCTACAATACAGGGGTACATAGACGTCTACACACTATACAGGTCTACACAGAGGTCGATAGAGGTCTATGCTACAGAGATCTACAGACATCTACTGTATTGAGGTCTATGCTAGAGATCTATTGTCTAGAGGTCCACACACAGATGTAAACATTATACAGTAGAGGTCTATTAATAGTTGTTTACACTACAGGTCCTTTCACTAAAGATGAGGGAAAAAAGAGAGATCTTTCTCAATTACAAAAATGTATAAATATACTCAAATCAGGCTAAAGAGTTAGCCTATGCTAGTTCTGTTTGACCCTATAGTGAAAGTCAATGAGCAAGTCCTGCGTAGCACTGTTTGGCACCACAGCAGAAACCGTGCGAGTGATTTTCTAGTTGGCAGCCAGGGAGTGCGAGAGAGTTCAGGCTACATTTGATTCAGACAGGATTCTTTTTGTGCCACAAAGAACAGAAACACATTCAACAGCAACCCAATCTGCTTGCTTTCTGCAAGAAGAAAAATAACAAAAACAAAAACCTTAGTGACACTGTGAATATCTGGAGTGTTCTAAATCTCGACAGTAGGAAGTGACTCATTTGGACCAGACCAGTAGATCTGGCAGAGAAATAAAAAATATATATCATGTCTATATTAGAACTATAAACTCACCACACATTGCAGCTACAGCTAGAAACACAACATGGCTTGGCTTACATGGTGTCCCCTGGTAAGACGCACAATAGCATATAGGCACTAAAACTCTGGAACATGCAATATGGTGTCTGCTTATTGATGTTGTTATTGTTTGTTGTTATGGTATAAGCCAGGTCATGTGAGTCCTATCTGAACCTGTTTGTTTAAACTAAACATGAATATTCAAAAATAAACTTACAATAGAACATGTATGACAGCATACTAATAGGACTGTATTCATAGTAGGCAATGGGCAGAGTTCGTCCAGGCTGTACCCGAAACAATCAGTTGAGATAGAGCCACTGGTCACTAGCAGCAGCCATGGAGGGACTGTGGCGCTAGCATGACTGCCGTGACCAAACTGCCTGTGTATGACTATACGGGTAAAGGCCAGTAAAAGTAACACGGGCAGATGAACAGACCAACGGGGGAAGGGTTCTCTATAAGAACACTTCTTATAACAGAAAACATATTTTACATATTATCTAAGACAGAAGACTACAAAGAACTTCTTTAAATGGTTTTGGTTTGTTTTTAAAAACAACTTTGGAGAACTGATCATGAATATAGAAGTTTGAATGGCTAATGGCTGGTGTCTGTATAACCATTAGGAGGAAACGCCGGGATGCCCATTTAATATAACCCTCCATTGAGGCCATTTAAGAGCCAGGTGAGATGAACCAAGCACCTCAAGTTGGCCAAATATTTCAAATAATATAATAATAATAATAATTATTATTCTTTTCAGGTCGATTCATTTATGTGTCTGTTCTAGTCATAAATTGATTCTGAAGTAAATACAAAACTGTCAGTGTAGGAGCAAGAGGATGGATGTTTGTGATGTAAAAATAACATTATTCTATGACGTTTTATAACCTTTCCATGAAGGTCTGAATGTGGGACTGTCTGTCAATAGGAGGACTGAATAAGGGACCCTCAATGCTATAACAAAAATAAAAAGGTGAAAAAAAAAAAATATCAACACTTGAAATAAAAAAGGTTCTTTTGTGGAAGCGTGATATTTCTTTCTGTATGACAGGCCCGGCCCAGGAAACAGCTGCCTTTTGATTTTGTACATACTGTACAGACATTATCCATTTTTTTCTTTTTAGGTTTTCCTATAAAAAGACATCCATTCCTTGCCTTGTTCAGTTTCTTCACCAGCGGGGGGCATGTCCAGATAGAACCAGACATAACTTGTCTGTTCTGAAGCTGTTCTGAAGCTGAGACAGTCTTCCCGGTTCTGGGCACCACTATACTTTTATCTGAAAATGTTGTAAAACATTCAACTTCCAACAATATGCCCAAAGAAACGTATCTTCCGCCCTCCGCTTGGTGTCGACTCCATAACCCAAACTTTACATTCGACTCCATTAGCCAATCTTTACGGCCCGTCCGCCTGTCAATAAGCCAGATGGCCCAATCAGCTGACCGTCTCACTGACGGCAGTCCGGGATTCTACGGTTTCCTCTCGACTTGGCCGGGGAACAGCTGACTGTGGGACAATGTCTCTGAGCTCCCTACCCTCACCTGCTACCTCTGCCTCCGCCCTCGGCCTGGTCCGGCTCTCCACCCCAGTCCCTAAACCCGACCCAGAGCCTCCTGTGGGACCGGAGGTGTCTTGGATGGTTCTGGAGGTGTTGCTGGATCCTCTTCTTAAAGACTCGCCTGTTGGTGCCTCCCCTCTCACCTCCACCCTGATCCCCTCTCGGCTCACATCCCTGCCTGTTGGCAAGCTCCCTCTGCCGAGCCGCGGGGTGCTGAGATCCTGGGGCTGTTCACTCGGGGGGTGGTGCGTGGAAGTTGTTTGTGATGGGCCTGGGGGGGTTCTGGGTACGCCTGAAGAGGCCTGGCGTGGCTGAATGTGGGAGGGCTGGATATAGGGCCTTGGGGGCTGTGGCCTGGGCTGAGCTTGTGGTTGCAGGTGAGGCCGTTGCAGTGGTTGTGGCTGGCCATGGGTTTGGGACTGGTGTGGGTGGGACTGGGACAGGGGTTGTCTTATGAGGGGCTTGTACTGAGGCTGTGTTTGTGGTTGGGATGACTGTCTGGGCTGAGGTTGGTTTTGGGCTGAGTGTCTAGGCTGGGGTTGGTGATGCTGATTTCTTGGCTGGGGAGACGGGCCCTGCTGAACGCGCTGTGTGGTTGATGCTTGCCGGTGTGCAGCAGGCTGAGAAAGAGATGGCAGTTGCTGGGACTGGAGTAGGGATCTGTGCTGAGCTGGGGGAGGGGATCTTTGGGGCAGGGCCTCAGGCTGTCTGTGGACATGGGGGTGTTGGGGCTGTGACTGGGGCGCTAGATACCGGGGTGGGGTGGTCTGGGGCTGCTGTAGGGGTGCTGGATATCGCGGTTGGGAAAGGGAGGGTGGTGTTGGAGGTTGGGACAGGTGATGGGGTCGTGACTGGTGCGAGGTATTCTGAGAGTTGGGTGGACACTGAGGTGAGGCTTGAGACTGCTGTGAAGGCCGTGGCTGAAGGTGTGGTCTGGATGGAGTTTGCTGTGGTTGTTGCCATTGCTGGGATGTGGCTTGGGGTTGCTGTGTCTGTTTCTGCATTTGTGTTTCTTTTGGATGTTGGGGTTGTTGTTGCCTCTTCTCTGGGACGGGTGGTTGTTGGGATGGGGTTGGGGGTGGTTGTTTGGAAGGGGTCGGGGGTGGTGGAGGATGTTGGGCTGTCTTCTGAGGATCAACTTGAGGTTTAATATGGGAGGACTGGGTGGATGGGGCTGGGTGTCTGGAAGAAGGAAGAGGAGGAGAATGATCAGAGGAAGAGGGAGGTGAGGAAGGTGACTCTCTGTGGCGATGATGATGATGGTGGTGGTGTTTGTGGGGCACATGTTCTTTTCTCTTGTGGCTTTTTGATGAGCTACTGCTACTGCCACCTCCATCGCCTCCGCCCTTTTCTCCTTGCCCCCCTCCCTTGTCTGGTTGACCTTTGCTCCCGCGGTCCCCTGCCGAGTTTCCCGGTTTCTCCTTGTGCTTCCTTCCTTTATGTGGCTTGTGTCCATGAGATTGGCTTTCGTCAACCTGCTTATGTGGTTGTGATTGGCTGTAGTCCGAGTGGGTGGGATGAGGCTCTGAGGTCTTTGCCCCACCTGAACTCTCCCCCACCTCCTTACCTTCTCCTCCACCCCCGTCTCCCTTTGCCATCCCCTCAACAGTAGGCTGAGGAGCAGGAACCTCCTCCACTGTCTCCCGAGCTTTGCGTTTCTTGATCGGCAGGGCCGTTTGCTGAACAGGCTTGGCAGAGGACGCTTTCCGTTTCGCCTCAGCGGCCATGATGGCTGCGGCAGAGAAGCTCTCCGCCCCCGACGAGCTACCAGACGCGGCTGTGGTCATGGGCGATGCCACCGAGGTGGCGGCGACAGGTGGTGATGTCACAGATGCAGAGGCCGGCTTCCTGCCGCGCTTCTTGGGAGTAGTCTGTGGAGGGGCAGGAAGTTCCTGCTCTGACTTCCTCTTGCGGCCTGGACGTGATTTGGTGGCAACAGTCCCCTGTAGTGTATTTAAAATAATAAAAACGATTATCAATACATAATTATGATTATCAATACCATCATGATAAATACATAATTATCATTATAAATAATATCATTATCATTACCAATATGATATTATCAATATCAACACTGCATTAAAGTCTATGAAGTTAACATTACTCTAATAGGCCCCCGGGTGGGGTTATAATGTGCAGATTTGTCTTCCCTGTGTATTTGTGTTTACTTCCTGAAAGCTGAAAGCCTCTTAGTCAAAAGGCCCAGTTGAAAAACACAGATTAAATGACATCATATAATCATCCCCTCCCCTTTTATCATTCACCCAACACTGTGGGTGTGGCTAACTTCACCACCCACCTGACCCACCCACCTGGTTGTCAGGTGGGTGGGTCACCACCCACCTGACAACCAGGCATACCTAATGAACTGGTGGGTGTGGCCACATAAAAACACAATTTTAACACTTTCTAGTAAAATCACAATACCCGAAAAGAATCATGGCACTGCATATTTAACAATATTAATGGTATTCTCAGTTATTGTCATGATCAGCATATTTAATTACCAATATCAACTTCAATATTGACATTCATTCATATTCATCCATTATCTTAATCACAGGCAGACGCATAAACAGATAGGCAGTACCGTTGAGGCAGAGTGGGTTGTGTCGGCAGTACTCTGTGCCTTGCCAAAGGGCATCTTGACCAGTAGTTTGCCTGGAGACTGTTCCACTACACGCTTCATAGCTACACCCTCTGTAGCCTGACGGAGCTTCCCACTGCCTACACACACATTCAGGCAGGTAGGCGCACGCGCACGCACACACGCACACACACACACACACACACACACACACACACAGAGAGAGA
The DNA here is from genome assembly GCF_963921795.1 of Nannobrachium achirus. Taxonomy (NCBI): domain Eukaryota; kingdom Metazoa; phylum Chordata; class Actinopteri; order Myctophiformes; family Myctophidae; genus Nannobrachium; species Nannobrachium achirus. The sequence goes on along the minus strand of NC_137818.1, from coordinate 35,739,056 downwards.
GAGAGAGAGAATGTTCAGTTAGGTGTGTACAGTATCTGTGTTATTTGCAAAGCAGCTTTGAAAAAGGAGAACAATAATTACATAATATAATTTACTTTTGTCAAGGGTCCTGGCCCACTTGGTGCCCCTTGGTTTTTCAGTTGCCTTGGATTGATATTTAATGTCATTTATACCTTCTTATTTTAAACTTGGTCTCTGAAAAAAGGAACATCTTGGGTGCAGTAGGCCTATATAGTCTACTGGGCAAACGTTGTGTTTTTCCCCCAAAAAACGATATTTTTAAATTATTTAGCAAACACGGCATAAACAACTAGAAGGAGGCGAAACCAGGCACAAGAAGCTGACAAAGGGTCAATTGTAGCTCAGAGTAACCCAGTTCCAGACCCTGGTACCTTTGGGCCTCCCCCGGCCACGCCCAGATGGCTTCACCACCTTCAGCTTCTTGGGGGGTCGCTTCTCACGGCGGGAGGGGCTGCCACGCCCAGTGACGGTGAAGTCAAAGTCATTGGGGTCGGTGGTGGTGTCACCAACCTTCTGGAAGTAGGCTATCAGCTCCACCTTTGACCTGAATGCCTTCCCCTCAGAGCTGATAACAAACCAAACATAATGTTAGACATTCATGAACGGTACTATATTACATGGCCAAAACGCAAAACCTCCTATCTGCAAATTTCATGATTTTTGGATTTCACTTGAAATGAGGATAACAGGCTATGCTGCACATGGTCAGCCTGTCTGCAAGATCGTTCTGCCCCTCATTTTGCCAAAAATGTCATGCGACTAGAAATAGTAGATAGGGTTTAATGTTGAACACACATTTTCTTTTTCTTTTTCCCAACAAAGTGAATTTTTCAGATAGGAGGTTTTGCGTTTTGGCCAGAAATAAATCACCTGCACCTTGGAACCACCTGACAACAAACTAATAGTTTACATTTTACAATACCGTATGTTAGGATTTGTGATAATAGAAGTACTGCATACTGTACAATTAAAGCTGCTTTTAAATGTGTGTTAATCATAAGACATGAAAATAATCAATCCTCTGTATCAAGGTTTCAGTAGGCCCCTAGGCATAAACCTACTGACCACTATGTGCACGTCAGCCATCCATTTTTTCCTGTTTGCAGACACCGCCCGCCACAAGTTGGACCAAAGATACTTGGGCTGGGCGATATGACTTCAAATCAATATCACGATTATTGCATAGCAGATCTACAAGCTTCAGCTAGTTTCATATTTAAAAAAAAACGTGCGTCTTGTTTATTCAGTTATAAGTCTGACTTAAATTAATTCCCCATCCCTAACACACTCACACACAAGTTAGTATAAAGTGTTATATACATGGGCCGGCATTGGCTCAGGGGTGAGTGGCGTCTTGGCAACCGGAAGGTTCCCAGTTCGATCCCGGGCTTCCCCAGAGTTAGTGTTGAAATCTCCTTGAGCAAGGGACTGAACCCCCAATTGCTCCCGATGAGCAGGTTGGTGCTAGCCTCGCATAGCCAGACAATATCTCTGCGTGGATATTAGTCTGGTTCTTCTCAGTGTTATTTATTTTTCCAATGGGCAGTTGTAAAAAAGATTCAAACTGACTCTATTGGTTAGACCTACAACCAATCAAAGTAGCGCAAAGGTGATACACCTGCCCTACATATTTGCATACTGGACCCTGGTTGGTGTCAGTGTTCTTTATTTCTCCAAGGGACTGTTAAAAAGAGATTCAAACCTACAACCAATCAGAGTAGCGTAAAGGTAATACACCTGCCCTATATTTGCATACTGGGCCCTGGTTGGTTTCTCACGGCGTAAAGCCCACCCTACATTTGCATACCTGGCCCCTGGTTGGTTCCTCACGTCTTGTGAGCCGTGAAATATTTGAATAACTGTGCAAACCTAATCTGCCTGGGGCAATTTTTGGAGCTGTGTGGAACACAAGCTCCCTATACGTGGCCGTGTGTGTGGCCGTCCGTCCGTCCGTCCGTGTCTGTATGTAGCCTAAAGTTTGGCACGCTACTCCTCCCACAGTTTTTGCACCACACACTCACGCCATATGTCAAATCGACCGGCTTACTCGGGAATCGTGTGCTAGTAACTTGCTAAGAGAAAGGTTCTATAGTTTAATTGATATTAATTTATTAGTGAATTAATTTTCCCCATTGACTTATAAAGGGAATCGCAAAAACTCACATTCAATTATTTTTCTCTCGCAAACCATAGGGGCTACAGTTTCAAGACTTGGAGAGGAGGTTCATAATGATTTCAAGGATTAAATAAAAAATAATAGTGTCATTTGGCCTCATGGTGGCGCTATAACAGCCCAGTTTACGTTTTGGCCTGTAACTGTTGAACCGTATGTCGGAAAATTAAAATTCTTTTTTCCCTGGATTCCTTGGGTCAAGACGCATCTCCTGATATAGGCCACGCCCATTTGCGCCAGGATGGATTTTCCGCCATCTTGAATTTAGTCCAAAAAAAAACTTTTTGCTCCTTTTCCTAGATATTTTCGTCAAATGTCACAAAAATCGGTACACATGATCCTGGGTGACCAGAGAGGTGCCACACACACACACACACACACACACACACACACACAGCTCCACTTCGAACAGAGGTTCGATTTTCTTTGCAATGGCAGATTTGTCGGCTACGCAAGGCTACGTTGGTGCCTTGCATGGTTTCCTCCGCCATCAGTGTATGAATGTGTGAGTGAATGGGTTAATATAATTCGCAATCTCTGTAAAGCGCCTTGGATAAAGGTGCTAAATAAAAGCACCATTTACCATTTGTATTACTCTACTATAATTACAATTCTAACCACTCACTTGATGAGGTAGACATCAAACTTCCCAGCAGAGCGGCCAGACTTCCTCTGTTTCAGTTTTCGAGTCCATCCTTCTGGAAGAGACGGATCATCGTACAGCGGACCACGGTCTCTGATGACGGAGCGTCTCTGTTTAGGAGAACCAGCTGCTTCTACTGGACCAGACGATGAAGACGGTTCAGGACCCAAATCTGAGGGGCCCGCCACATCCATATCCTCCTCTGACACCTGCCAGGATCAGTAAAATGTTATTAACTACATTTAATACTTCATAAACCACAGGAAATGGACCTTATAGACACTATCAAGACTACGTGTCATTGCACATTTACAACATCGGCCACATATTTTACATTGATCAGGACCATTTGTTTCTCTAAATAGTTTTAGATCTCTCATTATTACATTTGCCCCTTAGTAAATGCCATTCACAGCCATTCATGTTGAAAAGGTGTGTAAAAAACCTTTCCAAGCGAGTCCATACATACTGTAGCTCGAAGCCTCGTGGAGGTTGATTATTGGATAAATGTTATACCTCAAAACTTGTGTTAACTTGTGAGTAGCTAGTGTATGCCTTGTATGCAAACTTGTATGCCTTGGGCAGTCAGACACGGAAACCAGAAAAGGAGGGTGCACTTGTTGTTGAGCCCGGAATATGCCTAAACTGTGAGCCTCTTCAACTTCATATTAGGCTAGTTTGATCTAGGCCACTTACATCACCCCAGAGCAAATGGGAGGTAATGACATGTGGACCTGGAAACTAGCCAGAAGTATTCCAGAAGAAATTTGATATCAAAGCGTGATTTTCAATCGCTTGTAGTCGATTAAGAAAGTCATTTGAGTAAATGTAAATGGCAATATAGTTTTCAAGTGTGCATTACCTATGCCTAGAAACCTTTAAAGGACAACTTTGTTCTTTTTCAAGGGTTCATATTTTAGATTGTAATTAGAGAAAAGAAAAGATGAGTGTTCAAATGTTTTCATTTACTGCTTTCCATCATTTTAGCGATTTTAACTATTTCGATTTTAGTGGCTGGGGGCATGCGTACATGTGGCTAAATGTGTATTCTTAGAAGCAATGAGCCCATTCCCAAGATGCACCACAATCTTTCATGGGCAGATGTGACTTGGGGGGCTAGTAGTGTTACTGTAAATAGTAATAAAGAAATCGCCCGCTGTGTCTAAAAACAAAAAGACATAATTTAGCCACTTGTATGTATGCCCCAACCGCTGAAATCAAATCGCTAAAGCAATAGAAAGCAGTAAAATGAAAACATTTTAACGCTCATCTTTTCTTTTCTCCAATTCCAATCTAAAATATGAACCCTTGTTGTAAAAAAACAAAGTTGTCCATTTCTGAGAACATATTAAACAAGAATGACCATTCGGCTATAGAGTTTACCAGTAAACTCTGTGACGCTGTCTCCATCTGTGACTCAGCAACAGGGGGTGTAATTGAGGCTGTAGTTGCTGACCCCCTGTCGGCATGGCGACGGTCCCTGCGCGTCTTCTTGGTCTTGCTGTGAGAGCGACCCCGCTGAGACACAGAGCCCTCCTCCCCCGCCTCCTCACTGATGGAACACACAAGACCAGCACAACCACACACACACATACACTAATTCCGTTGGCCACTGGAGCAGTTGGAGGCTTGATGCCTGGCTCAACAGTATTTTAGTGCTGCACCTGCACTGTCATTAAAGACAGGGGACTGAACTCTTATCTCTACAAAAACAAAAACCGAATTGAAACTATCTCAGCAATGTGAATTCTAATTTAATTTAAACACAAAATGTATGTATTAAAATACCCAACACAGTGATCAAAGGTCAGAAACATTAAATCTCATTAAAACATACTCTCTCCGCGCGCGCTCACACACACACACACACACACACACACACACACACACACACACACACACACACACACACACACAGAGAGATCCAACAAGGATGTTCAGATTGATAGCAGATGTGTTAGTGTGTTCCTTCCAAAATTATGAAATATTCCCAGCCAGTGAGAGTGAAAGAGAGATCTTATTTCTGATTAATTAATTAATCACATTTCTTTTGGGCATTTTAAGCTCCCGTTCTTTAGTCTTTCTGAGGACAGACAGTTGTGTCAACAGAGGGAGGAGAAAGATGGAGTGATGAAATGCTGTGTTAAAAAGAGAATTTAAACATGGCAGTTAAGAGTTATTAAGTCGGTCTGCTGATTAAATATGGGAACAGTTTTCAACGATAGTATCAGAACTAGAGACCCAAACAGTTTTTAAAAAACAGACATGGACAGAATGACAGAGACTTAAGACAGATTGACTGACATACTGTGGATGGGAGCAAAAATAAATCCATGTTTGCACTACAATATCATGTCTCACTCTGTTGAACAATTTTAACAAACATAATGAAACATATACAGAGTAAAAAAACATCAATGTTAATTTAGCCATGTGTAACTCTGAGAATGTAATTGTGTTAACCAAAACTAAATTAATTTGTCTAAATACACACACACACACACACACACACACACACACACACACACACACAGACAGACAGTTGTGTGTTTCTAGGTAAAACTGGGCCAACTAATGTCCTCAGCGCTGTGTGATGCAGACATGTCTGTGTGCTCCACCTGGGAGAAACTGACAACAACACGCTCTCACAAAAACTACAATCACACTAAAACACCGTGTGGCCTACGCAGCACACTGGCGACGTGAACAACCACACACACGCCTGGCACACCAACACATTTAGTTTCTGAGCAATGTGAACAAACACACATCAACACCACACACACTGCTTTAGCAATGTGGCTAATCAGCTAGCTGTGGTGGGTGGTGTAGAAGGGGAGGAGGGCTGTTGGGCTCTGTGTTGACAGTCCCTACCTATATAAAAAAGAATAAATAGAAATAAAAACAGAAATCCGCGGTTTCTGTTGCGTGAAGGGAGCCAAAACACACACATACTTAGTGTTTGCCTCTCCATGCTGCAAATCCGCTAAACTAGAGGAAATAGTCAGTAATAACTTGGTGACGTATTCCCCAACCCTCTTCTAGTGAGGTTACAGCAGGCTAGCGGGACAGGCCGGGGTGAAATATCAACGCACGTTACTTCAATAAACACTGCATATGAAGCGTCAACGGTCTTATATTAGGACACGGCGGCGGTGCAAACGGTGGGGCAAACATGTAAAAACATCATCACACACTTACACTCTCTCCTCTCCGCTGTCCACGGCCGCCATTTTTATTTAAATAAATAATTTTACATAAATAAAAAAAAATAAAAACATCTCTCTGGTACCTCGAGCGGCCCCGCCCCCCTCTGGCTCTATTTTCCAACGCCGTCAGTGGCTGTGCCATCGCGATAGCTTGCGACGGTCGAGCCTTCAAGTGAAAGAATATTGTTTAAAATTTGACTTGTGGTTTTTCACCCGACAACCCAGGAATGGATAAACACATAAAAGCAATGGAAACGACCTGTTTCCAATGTGGCCCTGTCACTCCTGCAACATAAACATAAATATTCTAATAAACTCAAAGACAAAGCACCAATAAATGACATAACACCAATAAATGATAGCATGCAGCAAAACACTGAAAACAAGCTAAGGGAAATTCCCTTAAAAACCATCAAAACACAAATTAAAAGGGATATTTCACTTTCAAAACATTTTATCGTCTACTCCTCAGGCTTTTGTGAGCCCCCCAGACAGTTTTTTTTAAGTTGCTCGATTGATTCAGTATTTAGATATTTGATATTCATCTTGATCAGACACGCCCCCTTCCCAAACCAGGCCTGTGCGTGTGTGTGCGTGTGCGTACGCGCGGTGGATACAGTCTTCCTTTCGATTGGAAAACTCCCAGTTCCTGTTACTGGTGAACACATCATCATTCATCATCAGCTCAGCAGCCGCAAGATTCCGCGATTACAGCTGCTTTATGTAGGTGGGTGTGTAGACTACTGTTTCATTCTGTGCTATACATTGGAGAAGTGAAAGATATGACATTTTCAGTGAGTAATATGGTTATTGCCCAGGTGGGTGGTCTGGCTGGACACCCACCCATCTTGGCCATAGTAGCAAAAAAGTTCAAACCAAACGCACCTTCGGGTTCGCGTGACCTGGCCATGACCCCCACAAACCAACTCTGGCCCAGACCCCAGTCAGTGGTGGTGTAAAGTAAACTGTACAGAGTAGGCCATAGAGTAGGCTACTTAGAGTAGCCCTACTTTTTTTTACTCACTAATGTGAGTAGCCTATTTTTTCCACCACTACCCAGACCACCAAAACCTGCCAATGTGATTGGTTGAAAGTCCACTTGACCTTGATGACAGACAATTGTATCAGGTGTGCTCTTTGTCTCTCGTTAAAAATAACATATCTCACAGGCAACTGTTGATTTGATTAATTTACAGACTTTTACCTGCATTTAGCATCCAGTATACCTTTTATCTGAGTTTACCTGCGTGTGTATGTGTGTGTGTTAGAATCACAATGAGGATCGCAGGCGTCTTCTACCTGCTCGCTGTAGCCTACTGGTTTCTAGACGCCGTGAGCAGTTTGGATTCGGGTATGAATGAAGGCAGACTGCAGCTGGAGAGGGTGTGGAGTTTAGCTGCTCAGCCTCAATACGGACAGTGTTGGACCGCAGCGCTGGATGATATCAACTCAAGATGCCAGGAACTCACAGCTGATCAACAGAGTAGAATAGCTCTGAAGTTTACGCACTGTCATCTACAGCGGTATTACGCACACACACACACACACACACACACACACACACACACACACACACACACACACAGCTGAGGATCTATATTGATTGATTGTAATGTTGTAATGTTTCATGGTCTAAGATCTAATCCTTGCGCACCTGAATGAATGCTATTCTACTGTTTGAAAAGAGTGACAGAAATGACTGCAATGTAAAACATTTTGATTGTTTACATCAGTAATGTTATAGAGAGGTAGGTTCAGGTTCTATTGATAAATTGCAGCTCAGTTAAGGCACATCACCCTCTAGTGGACTGTGGACACATTTGCAGTTAACATACATATTTCAGACTTCCTCATTACAATATTTTACCACTCAACTAGTACTACAGTAATGCTTGTTATTGTAGTACTAGTGAGGAGTTTGACATCCTGGCTGGGGTAATGCAAGGGGACACCCTTGCCCCCTTCCTCTTCATCATAGTCCTGGACTATGCACTCAAGAAGGCTGGACGAGAGCAGGATCTTGGCTTCACTATGACACCAAGGAGGTCGAGATGACACCCTACACTAGTCATTACAAACCTGGACTATGCGGACGACATCAGTCTGCTCTCCGACCATGTGGAACAAGCACAGGAGCTCCTAAACAGTGTGGCGTCAGAGTGTGCCAAGGTTGGCCTTCGGCTAAATGCCAAGAAAAACGAGGTTATCACCTATAACATCCTATCGGAACACCTACCTATAACAACAACAGGAGGTAGTGCTCTGAAGGAAGTCAAGGACTTCAAATACCTGCGCTCATGGGTCAATTTAACCGAGCAAGATCTGAAGGTGATAGGTGAGCAAGGCACACTGGCATGGACAAGAATGCATACACCAGAATGTTGTGTGCCAAGAGTGAACATTTTACCAAGAATCTGTATGAGGTAATACCAAGAGTGAGTGAGAAAATAGCAGCCAGGAGAATGAGGCCAGCAGGACACTGTCAAAGATATCAAGAACTGCCAGCCTGCAAATTGGTGCTGTGGGAACCACCACACGCACACAGGCACACGTGGACAAACTCAAGAAAGATGCAGAGCACCAAGTACAGACAAACTGTCTAAAATAGATGTTTGCAGAACCGTGATGACTGGAGGCGATGGAGGGCTCGTCTGAGGACGACCTATATAGTAGTAGTAATAGTAGCAGTAGTAAGCAGCAGTTTGATAAACATGGTCACTCTGCAATTGGCAATTAATATTTTCTCATGACATTTCTGTCTGTCTGTCTCTCAGGTCAGGCCGACCCTTCCCACCATGCCCCGAGGGAGCAGAAGTCAGCAGCTGTACTAGAAAAATGGATGTGGTGGCATTTAATGCCTACACTGAGTTCTTCACGCACACACACTCCATCTGTCACTTCCTCCAGTCAGAGTCCTGGCAGCACAGAGCACACCTTACCATGCACAGGTAGACACATGTATACTACATTACATTATGTCACACTTGTACACAGTAAAATCGTCTGCATTCATTTAGCTCTTGAGATCATTGTACAAATGTATGAATTAACACTGGGGGACAGACTTTGTAATGAATTCAGTCAGATCTCAGATGATGTTCATTTGGACAAAATCATTTGAGTGAAGCACTTATTTTCTGTTCACAGTATTTTAATTTGTTTTTCAGATATTGCAAAACAACCCCATAAACATACAGTAGGCCTATATTTAGACATCCTTTACAACTAGTCAGGCCATTGAGAAGATAACATTGGGCTCGTAAATACTAACAAGAAAAAAGCAGTGCAGCCAGGAAAGCCTGCCAGATGATGTAAAATGTTATGCCCGCAATCTCTTTCAGAAAAGCCAGAGTTTCTATTGTCAGATGATGCATAGCATATTCAGGCTAATCTATGAAGTGAAGGCTGGGGGAACATTTCCTTAAACATTTGCCTGGCCAAAACGGTAGTAGTACCTATTGTATTTTAATTTAAAACAGTTGATGGTGAACTTTTTTTGTTTTTGACAGCAACAGTGAACAATCGATGTATTGTATCTGGTGTATTGCACCAGATTTATCTAAATGCTCAAGTCCCATCTTTATGTGTGTTTCAGACTATCGGAGAGCTCAGCAGGGGTTGCTGAACAGTTGGAGTCAACGAGACAGATAGCCGAGGACATCATCGAAGCCCAGAGTGCCACACTACTGGCCCAGGAAGACATACTGAGAAACGGACAAGAACTCAAACACACACTGGTTCAGTCTACAGAAGGTACACGCACACACACACACACAAAATCTACACAATCTACACAAGACATAACACATTGCTACAGCCTTCTAGCCTGATTTCAGACTCAGGGCAAGTCTATGGGCTGGAACCAGGCAAACAGCCTTCCCAAGGTACACACTTGCGTAACATCTAAACATGGTACAATACAAGTTATTTGTAACAACATCCACTTAGACAGTAGCCTAACTATACATTCGACAATATAGACACACGCACACCACAAAACTTTACCCCTCTCCACATTAAATCTCTTTTCTTTCTCTCTTTTCCTTCTCTCATCTCTCCCTTTGACCTCTCCTGTCTACTAGATGTTCGTTCTGTGTTTTCACAGATGAGTGATTCAAGCAGGGAACAGCAGGTGATGATGTCGGAGCTGTTTAACAGGATGTCCTTTCTCCACAACTTCCTATTGACAGAAACCCACAGTCTGTCATCTGTTTTGTTCAACGCTGCTGCCCTCTGTCTGTCATTCCTGCTCACTGCAACTGCACGCACAGCCAGGGCCAGGTAGAGAGAGAGAGTGTTTGTGTGTGTGTGAGAGAGAGTGATAGATATATGGGATGGAAAGATTGGAGAATAGTAGAG
>NC_137818.1:35473651-35726151 GCF_963921795.1 Nannobrachium achirus | reverse complement strand
TATTCTACCCTCCTCTTCCTCATCTGTGGTCTACAGAGTCCCGGTGGACAAACGGGTAATGCGTGTGTGTGTGTGTGTGTGGGTGTGTGTGTGTGTTATCCAGCTATAGGTAACTCAGATCTTACACTTTATTAGGAAGGGCAATATTAGGAAGGGCAACCGTTCCTTCACTGTGTTGGCACCGAAGTAGTGTAACAAACAAGTCTGCCTCCACCTTTTTTAATTTTAAAAGCATGCTAAAGACCCATTTTTACTGTAGAGGACTCCTAGGGTCACTTGTTATTGTTGTTTAGGTGAGTTGTAAAATTGTTTGATTAGTTCTACTCCCTCGTTCTCTTCTTGCAAATGACTCGCACACAATATATATTTTTTCTCTTACCTCAGTCCAGTGTAATGTCTGGGTGGTGGGCGCATTATAAATTCCAAACCTACCGTATGAACGTATCTGTAAGACTTCCATATTAAATTGTCACTACTCCGGTAGTGCTGTCTGTTTCTGTAGGCCAGACATTGTTGTTTGTCTCTGTAAAATTCTGCTCACTCACCCCCCCCCCCAGTCTCAGAGAGGAGAGGATGGGGGAGGAGGAGAGATGCAGACAACAGAGAAGAGATCAAGAAGTAGTAGTCCTGGAAGACGTGGCCGTCGCTCTTCTGCCTCCTACATCCTCCCCTCCTCATCGTCATCTGTGGTGTACAATGTCCTGGTGGATAAAAAGGTAAGGTGACTGTGTGATTGGGGCAGGCAGCAATGTTTTGCTCTTGAAAATGAAGCCAATGCTGAAGTAATGAAAACGCTGCCGTTCCCATTAATGGCCCAGCTGCTGGCACTGATTCCCCTTCTCCAGCTGCAAAAGAAATGTCATTCCATTGAAGTCAACGGGAACTTGACCTGACTTGGTTTTATTACCTTTTTAAAACTTTGTTTTCATTTGCTCATTTGAAGTCTTCTTTCACTTCTTTTATTAATTATGTGGCTATTTTCTTTTTTTAATTGATGATAAAAACAACTATGTTGTGATTGGGTTCTACTAAGTGAAGACCCACCCCTCGCTCCCCTTCACACTGGTTGCACTCGCAGACATTTTTTCGCTGAACCTAGAGGCTTCGAAATGGGTCTGTAGAGAAACCAATGTGTAACATCAAGCTCCCTTCGTCCATTTTTTTACACTCCGGTTTGGGGGGGATTATAATAGCCTGGGGCCAGCCTAGATAATAATGCATCTAGCTAACTAACTGCAGTATTGTTTTAACATGGCTGGGATGTCTAGCTCAGCTAGGCTAGGATTATAACTCTGCTGCAGAATCATTCTTCTGACATGCTGTCTTATTTTCTCATGACTGTATTTGATGCTCAGAAAACACACAGTGCTGAGGCTAACAGGGTCTCGAGGACCACAACAATGTCTGTCACTCCTTTATCCAAGTTGCAGGGCGTCATTTACACTATTTTGAGTTTAGGTTACCTTTGATTTGGACCAAAAAAAAAAACAATAGTAGTGATAGATTGCAGTGATAGATTGTAGATTAAATTAGAACTAATGGCAGTGATAGACTATATATTGGATTGGGAATCTATAAACACGATAGCAGTGATAGATTGATTGTATCTTGGATTAGGACTGTACTGTACATAAGCACAATAGCACGGATAGGTTGATTGTACACATCTTTGATTAGGACTATAAATAAATATAACAGTGATTGATTGATAGGTTGATTGAACGCATCTTTGATTAGGACTATATACTGTATAAATAAATATAACAGTGATTGATAGATTTTTATGTTGGATTAGGGATATGTTTACCGTAGCCTCCTTATGAATTGTCACTGACCATGTTTTTCTCTTTTATTATATTGTATATGCACATCACCATCATCATCATCACCATCATGATGTTCAGCCTCGCTACAGTCTGAGGAGCAGCACACAGGCAGACACATAGATACTTGTCTGTCTCTCTTTCTACCTACACCTGTCTCTCTAACAAAGCAGCATTACCAACTGTGTATGATTAACTGTATTCATGATTCTTTTAAACTTTCAATTAAATTTGACTAAATAAACATTTTTTTTACAAAGTATTTTGTCAATGAGTTTTTAATATGAAGGTTTGGGATAGTTCACCCAATTTTCTTTTTCCTATCGATTACTCACCCCATGGAGACTTGAATTCATGGATATTTTTAGTCTTTGTCGCATTCCTAAGCAAATCATTTTATGATCAGCAGTGATTCCCTGTGTAGCCACAAAGAGCCTGATTTGTTCCCTATGGAGACTAAGTCTCCTCAAATTATTGGCTTAGGAATGCAACAAAAACTAAAAAAAATATCCATGAATTCAAGTCTCCTTGGGGTGAGTAATCGATAGGAAAATTTAAAAAAACCTGACTACCACAACCTGACCTTAGAGTCGGTCATACAACTTGACTAGTTTGTCATACAACCGTTACCTAAGTACCAACTGTCAGTCATGCATCCTGACTACAACAGCCATACATATTTAACTAGTATGAGGCCTCAGGGTGACAAGCGACCTTGCCCATCTGAACAGTGGTGTATATCGGACCAGGTACCCATATATGGAGATCCATGTACTGTATATGGAGATATGCCCAAACATGCTTACTCAGTTATTCGTTATGTGAAAGTCCTATGATGTCTAGTCTGACATCTGACATCATACCCTTTTATGCCCATACATGGAGATCCCTGTCTGTAGAACCAGCCACACAGATTATGGACTGTCTTGGCCATCTGTCTTGGCCATATATGGATTCTGTTAGTGTGGTATGTGGCCTCCATATGGGCATTCTCATTTGAAGTCCTGTTAGATTTGGGCTTAATATTGATGACATCAGGGAAATCCATATATGGGCATAAAAGGGATTCTGTTAGTGTGACATCACAGTGAATGTTATGTTAATCAAGGGTTGTGTCACAGGGACTTCCAACCCTTGATGCTGACTGAGTGCCAAGCTGGGAGTGGGAGGAGGTCCCATTTTATGACCCGGCCAGGGGATTGAACCCCAACCTCCCAATCTCAGGGTAGACATAACCACAAGGCCACTGAACTTTCATATAACACTTTTCTAACTAGGCTACATTTAATATTACTACTCTACATACAACTTTGATGTAACTAGGCTATAACCTAGCAACAATGTATCCTGTATCTATGTACGGCTACCAATGTCCATGTGCCACATTTAAACACACACACACACACACACACACACACACACACATTTTCTGTGCACTGGGTAATAAGTAGCCTACTTCTTTTTTGTGTGTGTGCAAAAGTTCAACTCCTGTTCCACTAAAGTATTGATGGTAGAATTGCAGATCTGTTGGTAAAGCTGGTGAATGAGGTTCAGGGAAACACAGGGACAGAAAAAAAGAAAGACAAACTGAGCAGAAATCCTCAGCATTTAGACTTTTGAATTTTCAGCCTCAAAAAAGGAGAGAAAATGAGAAACAGACCGGGGTGGAGGGAGGGGAGGGGAGTGGAGTGGGTGGGGGGGCGCTAAGGAATGGTTTCAGATGTCGTGGTAGACACACAGGAGAGGAGAGGAGGGAGCTGGGTTCAGTTAAGGGTTTGTCAGTTTGACTCTGGTGTTGTCCAATGTTTTTCACACAAAGAACGAATCTGTGTCAAGCCACCGTTACCCCTCGTGGTTGTTTTTTTATGCTGGTTTTACTGGTCGCCACAACCGGTCTTCTGGAGGAGAACACGGGGAATAAAAGTTCAGTGTAAACGGAGGTGGATCGTGACTGACGGAGGACGAGGAGTGAAAACTTTTGGAAAAGTAGGGGAACGCTGAGTTTGCATATTTGGATTAGCCTTTTCCCCTTTTTCGAGAAGGGGGGAGAGGAAAAATAAACGGACGGCGATAAAAGAAGAGGAATAATGTTACCATCAGAGGGAAAACACATTTTTACTTTTCCAGAGACCTACAGATGATGATGAGCAGCGGCCGGTTTCTTTTCCATTCTAAAAACAAAGGAATATCTATCAAATATTAGACTAATGACTCAATATTGATCACAACTTTGTCCTAACCCATTTGCATGCATCGTTAACTTAACTTGGTTTCTGAGGTAAAACAATTGATGGCGCGTGCCACAATTGGTCTAAACAGTTTGATGGTATTTGCCTTCTATTAGATTTTAATTTCACACTGCAAAAATAGATAAGGGAAGATGGGAGGAACGGAGGGGGGATGACAGCGTTCGTCGTGGGCTGTATTGGAACCCACAACCTAGACAGGCACAAGGTCTATCACATGCCGTGTGGATTTGCTCCGGAACGCAGGAACTATCAGCAATCTAAAAGCCGCCGTCCGACCCTCTGCTCCTGGACTCCCTGGGTACCGTGTCCAGGCGGTCGGCATGCAGCAGCTGAACCGACCCAGAAGCGCCCTGGTCGGCTACAGCTCTGCGGCGGAGCCCTCCTCAGCCCACTCCTTCTCCAGTCAGTACAGAACCATGAGGTTCTCCTACCATCTGACCTCCTCCAACCTCAGCACTAGTAGGCCTACACCCGTCGCCCTGAGGAAGAAAGGTGTGTGTGTGTGTGTGTGTGTGTGTGTGTGTGTGTGTGTGTGTGTGTGTGTGAGAGTGAGAGTGAGTGTGTGTGATGATAATGTGTTGATTGTGTTAACGTATTTCACTAGGAATTTACTGTCTACAGCTCGCTCTCTCTCTCACACACACACACACACACACACACACACACACACACACACACACACACACACACACACACACACACACACACACGTGCGGCTCTGTCATGAGAATCATTTGATGTGATCTCCTAATTGGCCTTTATTTGAGTTGTCTGTCTGGCATGTGTGCACGCGCACATAGACTGTTCAACTCTATCAGTTGGTTTGATTCATAATCTTTTGGTTTTAACAATAACCTTTGCTACTTCCATTATCACCGTGTGTGTGTGTGTGTGTGTGTGTGTGTGTGTGTGTGTGTGTGTGTGTGTGTGTGTGTGTGGAAACATTTATTTGAACCTAAACTACTAACTAGCTCTAACAATACATGACATTTGTGTTTTTTCTGGAATAATTCCTATTTCTCTTAAGTTTCATGTTGACTTTTATACAATATGAAATATTTTGGGAGTTTACAGTGAATGTAGCCTAATTTCATTAGTTTTTCCAGTTCAATTGATAATTGATTTAAAGGTACCATACCATATCAATAGGCCTAACATTGTAATTGTAGGGTTCCATAATAGTGGACCATTGTTTGCAAGGTAACCAGCTGACCAGTTTGTCAACAGCTCTCACGTGATTTGACTATTTCTGTCCTTGAAGACACTACTTGACAGTAAACCTAATTGTGGATTGATTCAGTTAAACATTTAGCTCCAACTCACACACAATGACTTCTTTTACATCACACTTTGGGTGACAGTTTATGTGTTCTAGGAATAAAATAACATTATTATATGTTAGGAAGATAAGAATGTACTCTTTATGACAAAACCTCTTTCATATTTTCAGTCTGGTGTTTGATTTATGTGTCTCTCTGATCAGAGAGTAGAAAACAGCAGAAAGTAGAACATGAAGCACGTTTCTTTCCTAGTACTTTCTCCAGGCCTGTGTGTGTGTGTGTATGTGTGTGTGCGTGCATGCGTGCGTGCAAGCGTGTGTGTTATGCCATAAAGAACCACAGACAACGTGGCAGAGAGAGATGGAGAAGAGGAAAACAGAGACAGACAGAAACTAAAAGAAAAAAAGAGAGGCAGAAGGAGAGAATCCAGATTGTATACTGTATATAATATAAGTAGGATCAGTATAAAACACACACACACACACACACACACACACACACACACACACACACACACACACACAATTGAAGCGGGCCCCCATGGTTTCATGACCCAGAATTCCTTGTCTAGTGTACACATGCTGTTGAAGGAGCTGATAATACTGATGACTAAATATAGTCTCATTCACAGCTGCCATACACTGGACAGTGTGTGTGTGTGTGTGTGTGTGTGTGTGTGTGTGTGTGTGTGTGTGTGTGTGTGTGTGGGGGGGGGGGGGGGGGGGGGGGGCAGGGCAGAGAATAGTTATAGTGATATGTGATATGGGTCAAAATATTTATATGCCCACACATGTCTCTCTACTGGAGCTGCCCTGAAACGCCTGTTAGCGTTCTTAGTATGGGTAGCATTCCTCATCCCTCATTAGTATTAAATAAAACAGCAACAGCAAGCAACCCTACTGGAAATATGTACCACCAGATAACTGGAGAGGAATAGAAATATGTGATGAAAATGTAGCTCAATATCATGACTCACAGTATTACTCAGAAGGTTCAACATTCAACATTGTATTCGTTACATCTCATACAGTGATATGCAAGAGTAAAAATAAATTAATAAAGTAGTGATATAAAAATAACATTTGTACAGTAATCATAAAAGTGTCAGGTGTCTGAGTAGGATGTGTGTAAATAATATAGTTGGTGATGGTTATGTGTGTATGTGTATTGTAGCTTCTGCCTTCATAAATTATCCATGCGTGTGTGAAGATGTTTGCATGTTTGATTGTGTGTACACGCAAGCAGCAGTGTGTGTGTGTGTTTGTGTGTGTGTGTGTGTGTGTGTGTGTGTGTGTGTGTGTGTGTGTGTGTGTGTGTGTGTGTGTGTGTGTGTGTGTGTGTGCGCGCGCACACACACACACACACACACACACACACACACACACACACACACACACACACAAAATCTCATTAGTCCTACATGGCATTAGTCCTACTTTGGTTAGGGTTAGGTTTAGCATAGTTTTACTGAGGTTAGGGTTTGGGTTTGGGTTAGGTTTAGGCATAGTTTTACTGAGGTTAGAGTTTGGGTTAGGTTTAGGCATAGTTTTACTGAGGTTAGAGTTTGGGTTAGGTTTAGGCATAGTTTTACTGAGGTTAGGGTTATGTTTAGTTTAGGCATAGTATCATTCACCAGGTTAACATTCACCAGATTCTGACTAATGGGATGTAGGACCAATGGGATGTCGGACCAATGCCATGGCAGGTGTGGTAGGCAGTAGGCACAGGCAACAGGCCTTTAGTGTCTATTGTTGTTCATAAACCTAGTTGCCTGGGGGATGTAGCTGTGTTTAGAGCCTTCTGGTCCAGGACTTGAGCCTATATGCTTGCCAGATGGTAACAATACTATGATAATCCTGTCGGCTTTTCTGACACACCGGCCGGTGTACAGTGCCTTGGGTGGAGGGAACCTCACATCCACTGATGCTCTGGGCTGTCCGCAAGGGCCTTTGCAGCACACTGACACAGTGACACACAGTGATTCAACACATTTATAGATATATTCATACTGTTATTTTATAGTCAGCTGTGCTGGTAGGACAACTCAAATGAGTGCAGTAGGCTATAATATACCACAGAAAACCTGTGTTATAAATATGTAATAAGTACATTTATCTTATTGTAACCTATAAGTTCTTGGTAGTATCTGACTTGAGCAGGTTGTCCCGAAAAATATTTTCATGACTCCAGAATCAGTATGTCTCCTCTCCTCTCCTCTCCTCTCCTCTCCTCTAACGATTTAATCCGAAGAGATGTGCTTTAATTTGTTGTCAAGGTAACCGAAAATTGTGAGGCTAGCACATGTGAGAGAGAGAGAGAGAGAGAGAGAGAGAGAGAGAGAGAGAGAGAGAGAGAGAGAGAGAGAGAGAGAGAGAGTACCGTGATGAATTACATGCAACACCACCCCCTCCCCCGTCTCTCTGTGTCAGTAGGACAAACCAGCATGGATGTATTTGGACAGACGACACCATTTTTCTTCTCAAATCGTTAATAACGATTTAGTGTGTGTGTGTGTGTGTGTGTGTGTGTGTGTGTGTGTGTGTGTGTGTGTGTGGACCTCCTCTGCCCCCTCCCCCCGCCCCCCACTGGTTGACCTACTGTAGGGTAGGCTAGTAGAGCTGCTGCTGCTGCTGAGTGTGCCGCTCGCCGGTCGACAGCAGCGGGCAGCCTCCTCCACTCCACCGACTCCAGCAGAAAGCTCAGACTGCACACACCGCATTAGATAGATCGTATATATTTATATGCACGCATCCTTCATATACGGGAGAAGGACCGTGCCGTGCCGGGCGGCTTTGCTTTCTGCGCTCCTCTCGGTTCATTTGTAGTTTTTCGTGGTGTGGCCGACCGGGAGCTCGCGTCTCCCCAGCAGGAGGATTTTAATGACAGGATTTGTGTTTTGCTGTGCGGTGTACATGGACAAGAGCAGCGCGTTGCGGGGTGAGCAACATCTTCTACACACACACACACACACACACACACACACACACACACACACACACACACACACACATGCACACGTATGTGGGCTACGTGCACGCGGATACTGATACACATTTCAAACACTACGAATGGAATGCACGCACGCACGCGAACATGCGCTCAATCACACATGCAAACGATGCACGATAATGTGAATATATGATTGCATAGCGTGTGCACGTTAACGGTAAGTCGGTAACGTCAGATATTCGCGCTGATGTTGCACACGCAACAACTGTATGATGCGGATGCGCACACGTGCACGCGCGCGGTTTGACCGACATTCTCCGCAGTGAATGTAGGCTATATGGCCGCACGCACGGCTCGCTCTACCATGTCTGTCTCTCTCTACCTCTACATACATCTGTCGCTCTCTCTGTCTACCTCCATCTCTCTCCTGTTCTCTCTACATCGATCTGTCATCATGTCTCAGTATCTCTGGCTGTCCCTGTCTTGCAGTAGCATAGCTCTCTAAAGTGATTCTAAACAGACAGATGACTGACAATGTATCTAATCCCAGATGAATATCCCAGATGCTGTATGCATGTGTGGCTTGTGCATGTGCCGTGCGCGCGTTTGATTTAAATAGAGCAGCAGGGACATTATGTGGGGGATGGGGGTTGTGTGACTATTGATTAATTGATTATTATTTGACATATTGACATTCTGCAGGGGACATGGGGTGTGTCGTTGACTCTGTGTGTGTGTGTGTGTGTGTGTGTGTGTGTGTGTGTGTGTGTGTGTGTGTGTGTGTGTGTGTGTGTGTGTGTGAGGGGGTCGGGTGCATATGGGCTCAAATCTTTCAGCATGTCAAAACCAAATGTGTTGTGGGGTGTCATCTCACCTCAACATGTGTATGTGCCTGTGTGAGGGTTTAAGCTGCAGGTGGGTGTGTCATGCTTCAGGCACTATAACAATGTGTGTTTGTTAGTGCCCATCTGTGACCTGTTATGTGTTTGATCTTTAGCTGTGTGTGGGGGGGTTGTGTGTGTGTGTGTGTGTGTGTGTGTGCGCGTGTGCGTGTGCGTGTACATATGCGCGTGCACATGCCTTGCTACAGTTCTATCAGATTCGATCAGTACAAGAACACAAGAAACATGATATTTATTTCTCCCTCTCTTATGCATGATCTTTCAATGATCCCAAGAATATGCCCACTATGTATCTAGTCTAGTCGTTGTATTCCTTGCTATTGGTTGGTTGATTGTAATGATGCTGAGCTAGGATTTGATCTTTTATGGGAAGGCCATAGCTGCATGGATAGAGATTAGAATGAGATCCCTCCTGGGAGGCAGAAGGTATAAGGTTCAATTCCCTGCTCTGGCAATGTGTTGAGGTGTCCCTGAGCAAGACAGTTAACGTCTATCCGCTTCCCCCCTGCGCTCAAGTCTGACCACTTGGGCAGCAATCAGCTGGCTGAAGCTGAAAACTGAATTTCCCCCGTGGGATCAAATAGGTCTAATTACATTATTATGATAATCATCCATGTACTTCTTATAGTGACTGCTGTTGCTGTTGCTGATATAGCATCTGGTCCTTGTACTCCTTACTATTGGTTGATGTTGCTGATCTAGGGTCTGATCATGGTACTTCTGTTAGTCTATTTCAGGGGTTCTCAAACCTTTTTAGGCCATGACCCCCAAAATAAACATAATTTGAACTGGGGACCCCCACCCTGACAAGCACTTGGAATTTTAGGTATTACATTTAATGTGACTCGGTTCCACAGATGAATATTGTGAAAATAGCAGATCTGCATGCTCACAACGCCTCGCAACGTGAGGCGTTGTGAGCATGTAGATCGGCTATTTTCACAATGTTCGCCTCTTGCTTACTTAATATTTGACAGATGGCCAGTTTGGTATTAAAACGGTCTTGAAAGTCCTTAAATTGTCACTTTAGAAATGTGCCCATGTATACACTTACACTGTGTGTTGGTTTGTTTACGAGTAAAAAAAAAAAAAGACATTAAGCTAATCATCTGATCTGGGGACCCCACACAATAATTTGGGGACCATTTGGGGTCCCGACCCCAAGTTTGAGAACCACTGGTCTATTTTAATGTTGCTGATCTACAAGAGGACCTGATCTTCCTTCCTAAACTAAACTAAATTATTGGTTGATCGTAATGTTGCTGATCTGGGATCTGATCCTTGTTGCGACCGTAGGTCGCATTTACTACCAAAACCTCCACAGGCTGTCTGTGAGTGAGTCAGTGAGTCCGTCACACGTCACACGTCACACTTTTTCCCTGCTTATATCTCCGCACCCGTTGACCCGATCCATGCCAGATTTTACACACACACTCCTTGCCTGCCAAACTACAACCTCCAACCTCCAACCTCCCAGGTCCCTGGGGGACCCCCAGATGTAAAAAATGACCAAATGTGCAAAAATGACCAAATGACCACCCCAACGGGGCTGCTCACGGGGAATTCCCGGGGACCACCGACTCCTGGTGCTCCAGAACGGATGCAAAAGTGGTGGCGCCCCCAGTGGAGGACCCCCTGCCACTGCAGCGCACATAAAATGCCGTAACTCGGGCTAGGAGCGTCCGGGAGAGCCGGGGCCGGTACCTATTCGTCCGCCAAGGCAGCGCGGAGACCCCACCCCTCATTTCTCACATCTATCGCCACCTTCAGGCCGATTTTTAAAACACATTTTTGGACACTGCTCCTACAGTTTTTGCCCTAAAATCACGAATATCACTACACAGCATGTCTACACTCATGTCATCAACATGGATCAGGAAGATTTTGGAAAAACACATTTTTGCCCTATTTGTGGAGATAAGCCACCTACGGTCGCTTATCTCCCGATTAGGGAGTCTTACTGGTACTCCTTACTGTTACCAGATTGTATAAGTGACGTTAGTAGTTAGCTTAAATGTCTCTGTGCAGTCAACTATTTCAATCATCAGGGAACATGGACTACTCTGTCACAGACCTGATACGTCCACAGAGGCAGACCATGGAAACATGTCAGTTTAACTCGGCTTGACATCACCCGCCCACGGCACCCCGAAAAAAGAAGACTGTACACATTTTAATATGTGATACTCTCTCCCTCCTCCACCATGAGCAGAGCAACTGAGGATAACACAATGAGCAGGGAGAAGATGTTTTCTAGGGTGCAGTTAAGGATCAACCTAATGAATTGAGATCTGCATCTTCTTTTTAAACATCTTTGGGATGCTAGTGTTAATCATAAAAACAATATCAATACATAATTATGATGATCAATACCATTACATCATGATCAATACATTTGTATCACTATTACCTATTCGATATTATCATTATCAATACCATCATTAATTATTATTATTAGTCTTATTATCAGTACTACTGTTATTCTCATGATTTGCATATGTATTATTACCTATATCAACTTCATTATTCAATTTACAATTTAGGCATGTAGCAGACGCTCTTAATACATCAAATGCATAGAAATAGTAGTCTAAAAAACATAGGTAGATCAAGCACCTATTCAGTAAAAAACACATGAAAAAAAGTGCTACAGTAATTATTGACATCTAACATTTATTCATGCATCATCTTAATCACAGGCAGACAGACACATAGACAGTTAAGCGGTACTGTTGAGGCAGAGTGGGTTGTGCCGTCTGTGCCGTACTCTCTGCTTTGCCAAAGGGCATCTTGACCAGTAGTTTGCCTGGAGACTGCACAACACCCTCTGTAGTCTGAAACACACACGCATGCATGCACACAGGCAGGCAGGCAGGCAGGCAGGGAGTGAAATCAAGAAATCTCTATATTTTATGACATCCTATATGTGTTCCTGCTGTCAGGGAACACAACCTGTAGGTGAAACAAACTAATCACGCAGAAGGGTTCATTCCATTTTGCAATGAAAATAGATAAATAGCGCTTGTTATCACGTCATGTCAATGTCAGATCTAGCATGTTCTCACAACAAAACAGGGGTTTTGGAGACCAGACACACTTGTCGGGGATGCTGCCTGGATTGCAATGTAGGACCTGTTTTACATGACAGAAAGTTGTGTAGTGTGAACAACTTTGAAAATCATCCAGTGTGTGTCTGCCATAATTAGGCGCACAACTCAACTCATTGTGTCTGTCTGTGCTGCTTACACTTTGTGTTATGTGGGGTCTGTATATTCCTTAGCTTTCATATTATGTCTCAGCTGGCTGTCTACTATCTGACTAAGTAAAGAATCCTCTATAAATAACACATTTCTAATCAGTTGGAGTCATACTGTTAACTGAAAATAACTACAGAATAAAGCCCTTTTCAGTTTTCACACAAGGAGTAACATCTGTGTAATCACTTGTGAAGAGGCAATTGTTTCTACACATGGCATAGAAAAAGTTCAACACAATTCAACTCTTGACGCTGGCAGGCTTGTGTGTGAGATGAGCATGAACGTGACAGATTCACAGGATAAACACCTGCGTGTCTGTCGCTACGCCTTTCAGATCGCCTGCGCCCCCCATATCTGAATGCTTGCATAATTGAAAATGAATTACCAGGTGTATCAGTCATTTCCCGTGTTAGAGGGTCTGAAAACTACAGGTAATTGTACTGGAATGTGGAGATGTCTGTTATGTAGTATTCATGATAAGTCTGAGAATTGATTCAGTCGAACTTTTGACCCATATAGAACCCTGTATACACTGCATATTCTATCAGCTTTGCCTTCTAGAACAAAAGAGCAGTGACTCAGCAGAAATTGGATGGATTGATCAGGGAGGATGTCATTGATTATCAGCTAGACTGGAAGAGGAGATGTGTTGTGTGTGTTGAAGTGCAGCTTGGTAAAGGGGAGGGATGAAGGTTCAGTATTAAATATGTGTAGGCCTGCAACTATTTATTCTTTAGTTCTTTAAGATATTTTTGGGGCTTTTTCTGCCTTTATTATTTTGGATAGTACAGTCGAGATGGACAGGACGGGGAGTGACACGCAGCAAAGGTCGGGAATCAAACCCAGAGCCTATTATGTGGTATGCGCCTAGACCGCTTGCCTAGGACATCGGTATATGTATATATACAGTATATCAACAAATCGATTAACCAAGCATACTTTATTACACAATAAAAATAGTGAAAATATTTGGCAAACTCCTTGCCAGATTGAGGGTCAAATGACAGGGTTCAGGTTGCTGTTTTGTTTTCAACTGATATGGAGAACAATAGTATATGAAGTGACTTTGAGTACTTAGAAGAAAAGTGCTATATACATTTTAGGTATTGTTGTTATTATTATTATTATTATTATTAGTGTGGTTGCCATAGGCAACACACTATTTTATTTGGTCCGAGAATCCTTTCCCAGCAAAGTGAACCTTTGAGTAATGTTATCCAGGTTGGGTGGCTGCACAACAGAAAAGGTATGCTTTTGGTGATGCTTCACTTGACACCAGAATATGTAATACATGTAAATATGGTAAGACAGAATTCATTTCCCAGTGGATTCCTCGTGACTCGTGTCACGGTAACCACAATTGCAATTTCCCAGAATTGCAATCAACCATTGTAGCCCAAGTTCATCAGGGTTTAGAATCTCGCAACATCATACCCCTCACTCGGGTGACCCAGCCGGGATTGATCAAGTCCAGACTTAATTCCCAGTAGCTACCCACACTCAGTCCCATTAGGGAAAGACAGGGCCACTCACTCCGCCGCTCCGGAACTACTCTGCCGAGACTGGGAGAGGAAATCTGGTGCTTGGAAGGATTAGGCTCTGTGGATTGACACCTGTCCGGGTCCCTCCTACGTTTCACCAGGTCCACTCATGCTCTCACCAGGTCCAGGACCTGTGCCTTGCACCAGACTACCAGCACCAGACATTTCATTCAGGAGCGGTGGATTCTTGAGCCGCAATGGTACTGCAGGGTCCACCTAGGCAACTGTGGTGCTGCAGGCTCCGCTTGCGGCTTGAATGGCCCTCCTAAAGGCCTAACCGTGGGTTTGTTGGGCTTCTTCCTCACGGAAGACACAGGCTGGGGTGCCAAGTTCTGCCAACCTATACTGCTCCCGGGTGCCGTCTACATTCCGGCTGCCGGTAGCTAAATATGTGATGATATACCGTATGTACTTAAAGATAAATGGACTTAAAGGAGTACTCACTCATTTTTTACCTATCTTCATATAATTGTTTCTCACTATTATGGTGGTCATTTCAGTGAACAAATCATTTTGTTCACGTTCACAGCATTGATAATTTCAAATGATTCGTTCACCGTTCACATTTCGGTCGGCAGCCTTGCGCAAAGACGTGCATGTCTTGCACTGCCGTCTCGCACGCACACACAGACACTCGGGCGCTTATCACTAACTAACGACCATTACTTAGCCATTGGCAAGGAGGCTGGACCCACGCGCATCTACTTTATTCCTTTCATACTTAAATGTGGCGTGCTAATGGTTCACTACCTGTCTTTTGTCCAGGAACAAGAAACACAATCACATTAACACAACAATAGTTCTTTATTTTAATTCAAATTGCAAATGAATCCGCATGTCCTCTGACTGAGCTCACCGTCTGAGTGTGCCGTCCTGTGTGCGGGGAGGCAGAGGGGAGGGGTGAACGAAAGCGTGAACGTAACATTTTAAGGACATGAACGAATTGTTCATGAGTCTCTTGTGATTCACTCATGAATGACACATCACTACTCACTATGCTCATTATAGGATGGCACCATTTCTGTCTACCCGCTCTGTGTCTCAGAGGAGGGCTTGTCTTTCTTTGTCTCCAAAGAAAGAAGTGGTAGATCAGTCAGTTGAAAAGTGTGAAAGAGTTGCTTGCTGAAAGCAAGTCTCTCCAGTCTCCACACTGCATCGACAGTCGGCTACTAGTGGTGCTAATTAGTATGGTGCTAATTGTGGCTTAACATTTGCTTTTCAACAACAAACACATGAACATGTGCATGCTTAAATCATTTGAGAAATCATAGCTGATGACTGCACAACAGAGATACAGGATATAGGCATAGCTCAGAGGTAGAGAAAACGTTTTTAGAGCACGAAGGGTTCCCAGTTCGAATCCGGGCTCCCCCTGAGTTAATGTCGAAGATGAACGAATGACGAACACACAAACAGACAGAAGCAATCAATCATCGGTTAAAGTTGTTCACTTTGGGTCAGTTTTTAACATTGAACCGATGCCGATGAATACAAACATAAGTAACATAGGCCGATTCCGTTGTGATTGCCAGTATATTGTGCACCCCTGATTTGTGTTTATCATCATTAACAGTGTGTGCCAGTGTCTACAGCCAGGTCATTTTGCCTCAGCTTAAAGATCAATGGATCTATGATTAGTAAAAATTGGTACAGCAGCCTGATCATTTCTGTTACTCACCATATTAGGCCATATTAGCTGTCCAATATTATCATTATAATCATCATCATAATTTTCAATTGATAACATGGTCAATCAACCCGGTATATCTATTGTCTAATGATTTAGTTGGAGAATGAGCGCTCATGCTTGTGACGGTGAAAACTAAATTGAAACCTACAGTATATTAGTAATATCTGTTGCTTCAGCTGTATTTTACACAGACCTTCACATTTTTTTTTTTTTTTTAAGATTTGTTTTTGGGCTTTTTATTTATGCCTTCATTTGATAGGATAGTAGACTGACAGGAAATGGGGCGAGAGATGGTGGAATGACATGTGTCAAAGGTTGTCCAGATCGGGAATTGAACCGGCGATGCCAGCAGGCATCACAGCCTAGTATGTGGTATGCGCCTTGACCACTAGGCCAGCCGTCGCCCCGAGACCTTCATATTTAGGACTTCGCCTTAGCTTAGAGAAAAGCAGGACAAATCACTTATGATATTGATAAGTCAATTATAGACTATATCGCTTAGTGCTCATTTATATTTGCTTTCAGAGAATATCTGACCGCTGACGGTTGATTAAATGCAGACATTACACAGGCACCATATATTCTATCTCCTAGTATTTGAACTGTTGAACAGTGTCTGCATTTTGAGCTAACGTACACTGTGCTGTAGCTATATAGCCTACTAAGCGGTCTGTATGCTGTATGCAGACATAAATAAATCTACTGCGAGCACTACCACAGAAAATAATATAGCGTAATGCTTCTTCCAAAGGCCCCCCTTGTGCTATTGATGTTCAAGAACCGACTGAGGTTTCTGTACAAGATTGTATTTATTACATTTTTATATCAAGATATCACAGATGTCTTTTGGACACGAGGAGGCTACGGAGATTCTGAGCTTAGCATGACCACTGCGTTTGGTCCACCTCTCCTTTCCATGTACAGTTTGGGTGAACAGCGAGCTTTCGTTTATTATTAATGCCAACTTGCTAAATCCATAATCAACTGTGTGCTATGATGAGGTGCAGCTATTTCTTAATAGGAGCTGACATTCTGACTGGTTTAATTAATGTAACACCTTAAACTCACCCATGACTGATTCAGAGGCTTAAATACAATAAATACCACCCCTTTGCACCATGCAGCAAAACTTGATAACATGCCGTCTAACTAGCAAACCTGACACACCCCTGATGCAATTTACACTCTAAATTGGACCCAAAGTGTGTAATCGGGTTGCACCTGGGGCACTTCCAATTCCAGAGGTGGTGGAGGCCTTCTCCTGGACACTCCACTGTAGACTAATTAGATAATGAGCTCTAACTCCTTCATTCTATTCAACTTTGAATAGTAATCATGTTTTTAACCTCTCCTCTCCTTTCCTCTCCTCTCCTCTCCTCTCCTCTCCTCTCCTCTCCTCTCCTCTCCTCTCCTCTCCTCTCCTCTCCTCTCCTCTCCTCTCCTCTCCTCTCCAGGTATCTCCTCCACCTCTAGGTGTTTAACTAAGAGTCTTTCTCTGGAGCCAACCTGCTCCCCCTGCTCTCACCAGGGGAGCCTGGAGGCAGAGGCAGACGCGCCCCCGCGACTCAGCTCCGACCCTGGGCCCAGCTCCTGCCCCGGCCCCCTGGACCCCCTGGACCAGTATGACCAGCATGAGGCTGTAGGCTCAGCTGGGAGCCTCTGTTCTGCTTCTAACAGGGTTCTGGTGAATGACACTGGACCTCCAGCACTACCAGCCGCCATGCTGACACTCGGCCCTGTGCCGACCAAGAGCAGACCCCCACTGCCAGGGCCTAAACCCCAGGGTGAGCACAGGATGTGGTTGGGTGTGTGTGTGTGTGTGTGTGTGTGCGTGCGTGTGTGTGTGCGTGTGTGTGTGTGTGTGTGTGTGTGTGTGTGTGTGTGTGTGTGTGTGTGTGTGTGTGTGTGTGTGTGTGTGTGTGTGTGTGTGTGTGCGTGTGTGTGTGTGTGTGTGTGTGTGTGTGTGTGTTTGTGTGTGTAAATAACTCAGCAGGATTTGGCCGATGTGGCCTCCATATATGGGCATTCCCATATGAAGTCCTGTTAGATATGGGCTTAATATTGACGACATCAGGGAACTCCACATATGGGCATAAAAGGGATTCTGTTTGTGTGGTTCCCCTGACATCACAGTGATGTCTGAGCGGCAAACCCATAGACCGTAAAAAAGTGCACACGTCCAGACGGAGACATGATGTGCCATTTCACATACTGAACTGCGTCCTTTGGTTGCAATAATAACCATTTAAAAAAAGGAATAAAATTCACGTGTGTGATGGGGGCAAGGAGGGGAGAAAACATATAAAGACTCATCTGCAGATGATTTAAAGGAGTAGTTCACCCCATGACAATTCATTGAGATTTTTCTTTTTTTTCCTTTTTTGCATTCCTAAGCCAATGATTCGATGACCGGTGAAGTTTCCACTCCAGTAGAAGACTTTCCTACTGAGTCACCTATTGACCCATGACCCGGTCATCAAATAATTGGGTCAGGAATGCAAAAGATCTCCATGAATTCAAGGCATCATGGGGTCTGTAATTGATAGAAAATAAACTTTTTTGGGGTGAACCACTCCTTTAAGTAATTCAAACAAATCTCATGTCTAACCTAATCTCTCTCTCCTCCACAGTCCCACCAAAACCCCCGCATCTCCAGCAACAGGGGGGAAGTAGGCCACGCCCCCGAGCCCCCGACAAGCCCCTTCCACCCCCCCCTCCCTGTCGACCTCTCCCCACCGACCCCGGCCCCCGCTCCGACGGAAGCTCCTCCCCCAGCTGCGTCCTGTCACTCATTGAGAAGTTTGAGAGGTAGGTCCTGATTGGTCAATATTTTGTTGTTGTCGGGTGGAAACCTTGTTTCGTTTTGTATTTCATCATTTCAAAAATGATTTAAAATTAGTGAAAATAGGCGTTGTGTGCTTGTAGATCGACTATTTTCACTAGTTTTGTATGATGAAGCAGGGCTTTACATAACAAAAAACATACAAATTTGAAAGGACAGTGACGATTTACATCCTTCATGCTACATCCTACTCTTTGGCTTTGATCTCAGACTCTGATCATCAGTGCACTCAGATCACTACATTATTATAACACTAACAACAGGACTTTTTGACCTTTTTGGGTGCAGCGGTTTTAGAAGACATGTCCCACATTAATGAACTCCTTTGTGTTGAAATCAATATACGTAAATGGGAATCAGTCTGCTGTGGTAATAATAGTAATCGGCTAAATATGGCTTTACACAAAAGATAATTCTGAAAATAAGCTGTTCTCCCACTACATTTACTGTAGATCCATTTGCCCCTCTGCACATTGTATGCGTATATCCATATCAGACTATCGCAACTTAAAGTGTGAATTGCAATAAAGAAGGCTGCTACATAAATTATCACATTGCCCTTAAATAGCTGTGCTATTTGGCAGATACTCTTTTGCAAATCAGATTCCCCACGTAATAGGGTTCAAGGTTGTATGTAATCGTTGCATCTTTTTTGTACAGCTTCCTTTCAAAGAATGTAGCTTCAGTAGAAAGACAAAAGCAAAATAAAGCAAAAAGTCTGTAGTTTTATACTAATAGGAAAACAATATACTGTATATATCAGAGTATCTACAATGTATATACTGTACAGTATATTGTAGATATACTCAAAAAATGTTTTGCTGGTATGTTATATACACCATCAGCATTTATCAGGGAAATTCGCACACTCCTCAAAAGATGCTTTATTTATAGACCAATGTTTTGCTAGAGACCTGGTCGTTATGTAAGACCCAGTTATTATTCTGCTAATCTGCTGACAGTGATTCATAATAAAATACCTGATTGATATCACATGGACTTGGCTAACTAGGACAGATGCAAGTATATGAAATGTAAATAATAGTACAAAAATCACACCCAATGTGAAGTGAGCGGTGGTCATAATGTCTTCAGACTAGGATTTGAGTCTAGGATGTACAAGCTATGCTACACACACACGTTTTACTATGGCAAAACGCTGAGGAAAAAGGCTACAGACACACACCCAGCCACTCTATGGAGCGGTTTACCACCGCTCAAAAAAAGAATGTGTTTGTGAAATTTATATTTCTGTTTGTGTGTGTGTGTGTGTGTGTGTGTGTGTGTGTGTGTGTGTGTGTGTGTGTTACAGGGAGCAGATCATTGTGGTTCCAGACATCACAGGGGGGGTTCCATGTAGAATCCCTCCTCCACCTTCTTCACCTCCATCATCAATCTCAGCCGAGCCCCCTGCCGAGACCCTCAGGGCTCAGGACCCCGATGACGTCACGCTGCAAGAGGGAGAGGAAGCTGCTGGTGATAATGATGATGATGAGGACGAAGAGTTAGGGTGTGTGTGTGCCAAGCGTCTGTCAGTGGAGTCCGGTTACAGTGCCTCCGAGGACCCTGTTGCCGTGGAGATGAGAGGTCAAGAGGTCACCGAGAGCAAATCGGAACGCTTGTCCCTCCCCTCCTCCCAGACGGACGGGAAGCTGGCCAATCGGGACAGTGGCATCGACAGCATCAGCTCCCCCTCCCACAGTGAGGAGGAGGGGGGCGTGATCTACCCCTGCAGCCCCGCCCACATCCTGCCCCGCCTCTCCAGCTCCTCCTCCTACACCGGCGAGGGCGGGGCGGGGAAGGAGGCGCAGCTAGGAGGAGGAGAGAGGAGGGTGTTCAGTGAGGAGGGGGACAGCGACCTGGAGGAGGAGTTGACTCTGGTCCTCACAGACAAACAGGAGGACACAGAGGACTCTATTGAGATGCACCAACACCAGCAAGACAGGCTGGACTCCAAGGTACACCAACACAGACAGACGTACAGACAGACAGACATCAGGGAACCATGGCCTAAGATCATTTTTGACATAATTATTTGGTAATAATGTAATATGTAACTAGTAAGACGCCTCAGGGAGACATGGCGCCAATTCTTGGCCATCTGGCCAGCAGTGATGTATATCAGACCAGTTACCCATATATGGAGACCCCTAGTACCCATATATGGAGATCCATGTACTATATGGAGATCCATGTACTATATGGAGATATGCTGTGAGAGCCCAAACATGCTTACTCAGTTATTCGTTATGTGAAAGTCCTATGATGTCTATGACATCTGACATCATTACCCTTTTATGCCCCATACATCGAGATCCCTGTCTGTAGAACCAGCCAGACAGATATGGGCTGTCTTGGCCATCTGTCTTGGCCATATATGGATTCCTTTGGTGTGGTATGTGGCCTCTATATATGGGCATTCCCATATGAAGTCCTGTTAGATATGGGCTTAATATTGATGACATCAAGGAACTCCATATATGGGCATAAAAGTGATTCTGTTAGTGTTACATCACAGTGATGTCAGAGCATGATGTCAAAGCGACAAACCCATAGACTGTAAAAAAAAGTGTACACGTCCGTCCGGACGGAAGGACGTCTACGGACAAGCTTTGACGGTTGATAGTAAACTGCGACCTACGCTTGCAATAATGGGAAAGATTAACTATGAATAATTTAGGTGAGGACCCCCTCGAACCCATTAAAGTGGGGCTGGGCATATAATCGAAATTTGGAACCAATAACGGGGGGGATATTTAAATTAATTTCTAGCTTGTATCATATCATATATACAGGTACTACATCTTCTAATGAGAATACAAATATGTTGTTTTATGGTAGAATTATTATCGATTTGAAATAGACAGTGAAATTCTCAGTGTCAATGGGCGTGTAAGTGATACAGTATATTTTGTTAAAATAATTGTAAAATAGCACTACCGGTATATTCCAGTATTAATCATAGAGTTATATAGAGTTATGCTATAGAGTGTTTGTTCTGTACCACGGGTCTGCCCGTCTCTCCAGCTCTTAAATGAACAAATACATTAATGTCCAGGCCTTCCAGTTTCATCCAGTCAGGAGAGAGAACTCATAAAGGATAAAGCAGGGGGTCCGGGACCCCTAGGGGGTCCTCAGAGTTACTACAGGGGGTCCTCCAAATCTTTGTGTGGTAGAAACTTTTTATATTAACCACTTGAAACCTAATCTCTCGAGACAGCCTCAGAGTCGCTACGCTCAAAGGAAGAGAGAGACCGAGTGGGCGTCGCCATTTCTTTGCGATGGCTCGCCAGATTACTTGAAACCTAGCATCCATATTCTGTGAACTTTAGCCAAAAATAGCCGATCTACAAGCTCACAACGCCTCGCGCTGCGAGGCTTTGTGAGCTTGTAAATCGGCTATTTTCGGCAATGTGGTTTGGTGCAGAGGGGAAAAAGAGCAGACTAACTCTGGTACAGGGTGTAAGTCAAGTTTATTAAGTATTGACGGTTCAAGTGGTAAAATATCGGAAAACACAAATTGACATGAATCCAAAATACACTGATGATCGTGCTGTCAAACAATGAAACAATATGGAATCTATGAAAAGGTTGTGGGGGGTCCCTGCTTCATTTCTCTCTCAACTAAGGGGTCCTTGGCCTGAAAACGTTGAAGACCTCTGGGATAAAGCATTAACGTGTGAAACTGGAAGTGATGAAACTTAAACATGAGCAGACGGAATTGGATCTTGAACACTATGGAATTGAAGCTGTGGAATTCTCTCTCCTGATTGGATACAATTGCTATCCTTATCAGAAGTTGTATTTTATGTTAATAATGAGATGGAGAGATGGGGAGAGCCCTGTTACTGAACACCAAAGCAGTGATTGGAATGTAGAACTTGTGAGTTTACAACTACAGTACAAATCAAAAGGTCCCTCGGGAGTTTACAGCATAGTCATGACCTCTGATCTTTACAACACAGGATGCACTTCCTGCTGTTTGACTCTGTGGGACAGAGAGCTCTGGTTATAACTGTCTCTATCTAATCAGTTTGATCTGTCTTGTCTTTACATTGTTGTAATCTTTGTCTTTTTGTCTGTTTGTCTGTCTGTCTGTCTGTCTGTCTGTCTGTCTGTCTGTCTGTCTAGCTGTCTGTCCAACAAAGGGTGTTCAACATCGCAAATGAGCTGCTCCATACAGAGATAGCGTACGTCTCCAAACTACACCTATTGGACCAGGTAAAGAACATATTTTACTATCAGTGTTTCCCCTATATGCATTCAACAGTATGATCGCTGCTGATGAATTTTTATGTAAATAATTATCACGTCACACTTTTGCCCCTACTCTTATCTCTTAGCCTGATTTCAGACTCAGCTGACACGAGTCTGACACTGTGCCCTATTCTGAACGATTTACGGGGGAAGGACTTTTGTGCGAGCGTGCACGTGCGCGAGTTATCGTGACGCGTGGTGATCGCAACGCACCGTGATCGTAACGCACGGTTGCGGCGTGTGTGTGTGTGTGTCTGTCTGTCTGCGATAGTGACTACTTCCATACAGAACTGCAACCAGAAATATGTAATCAACATTAACAGCTTGGTGAAATCAGTGCACGCGTGCGTGTGTGTGTGCCTGCCTGCCTGGTGTGTGAACTTTGTTTGAATCGTTTCAACTGCTGTGCGAATTGGATATTAGTTAAACCCACCCCCACCCCCCGCGCTCATTGGAGGAGACGCAGTTTTGGTTTGCTAAACTGCCGATTCATTTACTCAGCGCCAGACCAGAGAAACAGTCCACTCTGAGAGTGGGCGGGGTCTATGGGCTGGAACCAGGCTACTTATCTCTGGCACCGTTGCCCTATCCATGCCAAACTTTGCACACACACTCCTTGGCTGGCAAACCACAACCTCCAGCCCTGATTTCTCACATGGCCCTCTTCTAGCGCCACCATGAGGCCGATTATTGCAAAATATATTTTTGGACACTGCTCCTACAGACAGATCTGTCCCATTTCCCATATTCTCTCCTGATTGGCTATGTTTGCCTTCTAAAGTTTGTGTATGCAACCTGATGGTCGCTTATCGATTAGCGAGTCTTACTGTTTTTTTATGATAATTCTTTTAATGATGCAAGACTAGGGTGACCATATCTTCAGCCACTCAAACCGGGACGCAAACCACTGTTGCTTAAAACCGGGACCTTAAAAGCAATGCGCACGTTACCGTGCATGTGCGTGCCCATTCTCTAACGTTCGTGCACGCGCACGCACGCACACACACACACACACACACACACACACACACACACCGCAGGGATGCAAACAGGCAGTGAGTGGTGATTGACAAACAGCCTCAGTGTTGAATTCAGACACGCAATGAATTTGTTTATGTTTTCTGATTGGTTAGGTGAGAATGTTTTCATGAAAAGAACATGATGAATGTCTATGCAACCTCTGAAAACAGCTACTATTATTTTAATTCTGGCGAAAACCGGGACAATCTTGCAGTGAATGTTGAAAACCGGGACATATTAGTGTTTTAGAGATATTTGTCGGGACACTGGGACACGCACCTTGAAAACGGGACTGTCCCGGGTAAAACGGGACGTCTGGTCACCCTATGCATGCTCCGTCTTGTGTCTTTATGAACTCAGGTTACAGTATATGAATTCACTATCAGTACAGATGCTTCATGTCACACTAGTAAGAGGAGGAGAGAACTGTCCAGACCCATTGAAAGAGTTACGAGACATTGCGACACATTCACATTACGAAAGTATTTGTTATGTTCTTGTTGTTATCGCTGAGCACACCCAAACAAATTCCAAATCAACGGTTCGTGGCATTCTCTCAATAGGTCGGGCTCCCTCTATTTACAGAAGTGCGTATCACTTCATATTCAGGTCAATTTAATTTGATTAATTGATCAGGATTATCATTTGCAGATGACAAAAACAACAAAAGAACAACATTGCAATGTGTGGATACTTTGTATATTAGTTTGTTTTGTCAAGAGACAACACTGTTGCACAATGGAGTCTAAATTAAGCTTGTTGCAACATCACATTCCAATCATCTGATTGGAATGTGCAAAGAAACATCTGTGTAATAAACATTTGGTAGATCCATAATGCATAATGTGTACAAAAAGATAGAAAGAAAGCTGAGTATTGCCCCTATACAGTTTTTTGACTGAAGGTGGTCCACAGGCCCACCATGGCTCTGTAACACCGGTCAATCTCAACTACACCTTACTTCTTGTTTTGATTGCAAATTATGAAAAAACATTATACAGTATATATTGACCACTGCTGCTACAACTTCATCCTAGGGGGAACACTGACTGTGTACACATGTAATTTATGATATAGATTATACATTGCTCCTTTCATCTCCTCCCATCTTTAGGTGTTTTGTGCCAGGCTCCTGGAGGAGGCCAGATCTCGCTCATCGTTTCCATGTGATGTTGTTCAAGGAATCTTCTCCAACATCTGTTCTATCTATTGTTTCCACCAGCAGTTCCTCCTGCCAGCCCTGCAGAAACGCATGGAGGAATGGTCAGGATTATTATTATTAGTAGTAGTGGTGGTGGTTGTAGTAGAAATAGTAGTTCATTTTTATTTTGTATTTGTTTTGTATTTGTATTTTTTGCTTATTTTGTTAAGGCATTCTAATTTTGTTGGTTTGTTGTTGAAATGTGCTATACAAATAAATTTGTATTGCCTTGCTTAGCAGCAGCAGTAGTAGCAGTAGTTGTATCAGTTGTAGTATTAATAGCTGTAGTAATTTTAACAAATGCACCTGGGGTTTGCAAACTGCCCACACCAGTATATCATGTTCTATGACTCTTGATATTGACCATAACCTTTGATCTTTTCAACCCAAAACTGAATCATCCTTAAGATCAGCTACACACACACACACACACACACACACACACACACACACACACACACACACACACACACACACACACACACACACACACACACACACACACACACACACACACACACACACACACACACACACACACACTGCTTGTCCATAAGAGTTTTGGTGCACATGCATACTACCATATTTTTTTGCATGAAACAAGATTTTTATCATGGTCTGAGCCAAGTCCAATGACACCCCACCACAAGGCCCCTTTTGAAACATTCCTAAAGTAGGCAGGGTCATCGGGTTGACTGCTGATCAGTGTGAAAATATTATCTGTTCTTTGCCCTGTGACAAATGGTGTTATGTGAAACTCTCTCCTCTGCTCTCCTCTCTAGGGATGTGAATCCTCGTATAGGAGACATTCTACAGAAGTTAGCTCCGTTTCTAAAGATGTATGGAGAATATGTGAAAAACTTTGACACTGCAATGGAACTGGTGACTGCCTGGATGGAGCGATCGACCCAGTTTAAAACTATAGTCCAAGAAATACAGGTACACTACACGCACAATACAAAATAGCCATAAACATGATCTATCTATCTATAGGTATACGAATACAGACAAACAAACAGAAAGTACTCACAAATCACACTGATCCATCAGTCCTTAGAAGACTTTATTGAATGATGTTACCGGTTGCTACAGTAAGTGATTGGTCTTGTTATTGATTGTACTGATTAGTGATATTGATTGTATTGACAGAGAGAAGAGCGTTGTGGGAACCTGACTCTGCAGCATCACATGTTGGAACCTGTCCAGAGAATCCCTCGATACGAACTGCTGCTCAAAGACTACCTGAATACCCTGCCTACCGACGCACAGGACTACACAGACGCACAGAGTAAAACACACGCTCAAACACGACACACACATGCACGCACGCGCACACACGCGCTGTCTGTCCAGAACAGACACCGTCCAGATGCAAACAATTACAGAGATTTCCAGATGAGAGGGGAGGGGAGGGGGGAACTGAGCAGAGGAGAGAGGAGGGGAGAACAGGAAGCCTAAGACGTGATGATATAGGTGTAAAGTAACTAAGTAGGTCTACATACAAGTACAATTTTGAGGTATTTTTTACTTTACTAGAGTAATTCCAGTTTCCAGTACTTTTACTTTTACTCCACTCTCGGAGGCAAATATTGTGCTTTACTCCACTACAATAATTTGAAATCTTTGGCTACTAGTTACTTTGGATATTTTTATTATTATTACAAAACACACTAACCACTTCAGCCCTAGATATATTTTGGCCATTTGAACATAGCAGATTTTCAAGCTCCCAATTGCGGTGCGATGCAATGCATTGATGATGCAACGCATTGCATTGTTGATGCAATGCATTGGGAGCTTGTACATCAGCTTGTACATCGGCTTGTACATCGGCTTGTACATCGGCGATTTTGAACTTGTGAAATGGGACATACTGCACAATGAGTACCTTTTGGTACTTTAAGTATATTTTGATGCCGATGCCGATTCACTACTCAAGTACATTTTCAATACGGGACTTCTACTTGTAACAGAGTATATCTACATAGCAGTATTTATACTTTTACTTAAGTAAAATGTGAAAAGGTTTTCCATCCCTGAGATGTAATGATATAATTTGTCTGTGTTGTAGAATCCCTGGAGCTCATCGCCACGGCAGCAGAACACTCCAATGCTGCTATCAGGAAGATGGTGAGAGATCAGTCATATTTACTACATCCAAAACCATATCCTTTCTTAATAAAAAACATTTGAAATGAGAGAGTCTAAAGCTCACAACGCATTGCATCCCGACGCGTTGTGAGAGGGATGGGCGTGAATATGCAAAGAGGGAGGGTGTGTGTGTGCGTGTGTGTTGAGTGCATGCCGTTTGATGTGGTCTAGAAAGGAGGTAATGGTTATTTGGGTGGTGGTGTGAAACTAAACCACTCTCTCTCACACACACACACACACACACACACACACACACACACACACACACACACACACACACGTGCACGCAGGCAGACACACGCACGCACGCACGCACACACACACACACACACACACACACACACACACACACACACACACACACACACACACACACACACACGCTTAAGATTAAACGCTGTCAGAAGCATCATTAAATCTGGTTTGAGTGTGGGATTGTTTGAGTCTGTAATTAAGAAACTCTAATTATAGAACCCTTACTGGGTTGACCTCTAACTCATTCACATGTCCACCATTTCAACACATGGTGGGCAGACATTTCCTTGCAGTTGTTTTAAATACTTTTTCTAGCATTAAATTGCAGTTGTTTTTTATATAACTTTAATAATGAAATTTAGCAGCAAGCAGCGATAATGGGGCCAAGCTATAGAGTATAGACTAAGGCACAGAAAAAAACAACAACTATAAGTAACATGCGCTATAAGCCATAGAAACGTGGAAGATTGAACTTGAGAGAATGAAGACTTCACCGTGGCTACGTACTTCGTGCTTGGCCCCTAATGAACATTTACTGTAAATAGTTGTATAAAACGCTGTCTGTGTGTCTAGGAGCGTATGAGGAAGTTGTTGAAGGTGTATGAGCTACTGGGAGGAGAGGAGGACATCGTTAATCCCACTAATGAGCTCATTAAGGAAGGACACATTCTCAAACTGTCCAATAAGAACGGGACATCTCAGGACAGATACCTTATCCTGGTAAACATTACCACTCTATTCTGTTTCATTCCATTGTATTCTGTGCTGTTCTATTATTATGTTACAATGTGTTCTATTCTACTCTGTACTTTATTATTTTGTTCTATTCTATTCTTAGTATACTGATAAAAAACATTTGTCTTTACTGTATTTCTATTGTGTTCTAGTGCGGTGGTTCCCAAACTTTTCAGGTCCAGACATTAGACCTTTGTCCGGGACCCAAACTAGTGAAAACAGCAGATCTACTAGCCCACAACCCGTTGCGTTGTGGGTTTGTAGATTTTTTTTTTATTTCTTCATGAAATTATTTAAAGAAATTTAAAAAATCGAATGGGTCCCGACCCAGTGTTTGGGAAACAGTGTTCTAGTGTATCTTAACTGGAAACTGAATTAATCTCTCTCTCTCTCTCTCTCTCTCTCTCTCTTTCTGTCTGTCTGTCTCTCTCCAGTTTAGCGACAGATTGCTCTACTGTGTCCCTAAGCTGCGTCTAATTGGTCAGAAGTTTAGTGTCAGAGCTCGCATTGACGTGGATGGGATGGAGGTGAGTGCTGATTGCTTTTGGTCCTGTCACTTTATACATGTATAGTATGTACAGATAAAGGGTCATGTGCGGTATATTCTGAACGACTCTAAGCCAGTGTCCTGGATGGATAAATCCTAAGTAGGAACTTGTCTGACTAACAACTTGTAACTCTCGGGCCAATTGATTTGCAGCCTATGTTCAGACAAACAATAAAAACAAGGCTGTACCAGCACATAAAACAAAAACACATCAGGCAAACAAATCAGCCATTGTTCTCAAAAGGGGCCATTGTGCAATAAACAAGTAAATAAATAAAACCCAATTTGTCAACTATCAAATCCACGCTGCATTTAGCTGACGGGATAAAGAAATGCTTGTGGACCATTGTAATGTAACACAGCATTAACTACAGCACGGTAAACTCAGGTGCATTCCTAACTGTAGGTGTAATCATAACCACAGAAAGTCAGGCAATGAGATGAAAGCTATCATGCTTCAATCTCTCTAATGTTTATATCTTCTCCATGTCTGGATAATGAGGTCATTTTGCTCCTTTTGTATTTTAGCACATTCTACAGTATATTGTCCTTGTCCATAATACTGTGTGTGTGTGTGTGTGTGTGTGTGTGTGTGTGTGTGTGTTTATTGTATGTGTATTTCAGTTAAAAGAGACCAGTAGCATTGCAGTCCCCAGAACCTTTCTGGTCTCAGGAAAACAACGGTCCATAGAACTACAGGCCAGGTACTGAATGACTGGTTTACTGACTGGCTTTAACACATTTTACAGACTGTTTGAAGGTGTTAACTGATAAACTGGGTTTATTCTCTTCT
Source organism: Nannobrachium achirus (assembly GCF_963921795.1). Classification (NCBI taxonomy): domain Eukaryota; kingdom Metazoa; phylum Chordata; class Actinopteri; order Myctophiformes; family Myctophidae; genus Nannobrachium; species Nannobrachium achirus. The sequence continues at coordinate 35,696,659 of NC_137818.1, read as the reverse complement.
TACAGGACAGAAGAGGAAAAAAGAGACTGGATACAGGTCTGTCTGTGTATTTTTTATGTGGTTTTTATGAGGTAACTTGGGTAAATAATACACTGGATCTTTACCTCTTCACACCGAACTTTGAATCTGCCTATGCAACAGATTCTGCCAATGCTTTTTGATGGGATCAGAGCGGTTTGTTGCCATTTGCAGTCTTCCAAAAGAAATAGAAAAAAACTCCCCATTGAAAAGCTGCATTGGCAGATTTAACGTTTGGTGTGACTGCCCCCATAGTCCAGAATCCAGATTATACATCCTTGTGTTTTCATTTTATCCTTGAGTTTTGTTTTTCAATACAATATGGCAATAGCCAGCTTCTAACATTTCCATGTGTCGAAAAGATCTCGAACCTGCTTTCTGAAATATACCCTTGGTTTGATTGTGTCTCTCTTTGACTTTGACTGTGTGTTAATGTTGTTCTTACAGGCCATCCAGTTGACCATCCAGAGACATGAGCAGAGTCTAGAGATGTTTAGGCAGTTAAACTGTACAACACCTCCACACTCCCCGGTAAACACACACACACACACACACACACACACACACACACACACACACACACACACACACACACACACACACACACACACACACACACACACACACACACACACACACACACACACACACACACACACACACACACTTGAACAACCAGAAGATCTATCAGTCAGTTAATATTTGCATATTTACTATGAGAAAAATGTGCTCCTCGGATCACTGGTCTCCGCCAGGCCAGGTAGTAGTCTTAGCCAATCAGGATGACATATGAAAAGTCGGACAGGTGTGTCTTGATGACATGACTATAGAGACAATTTGTACCGATTTGCAACAAAATCTGTAGGAGTAATTGCAAATAATGTGTTCTGCCACAGGCCAATGGCAATCAACACTGTGTTCATGATTTGAGGCATTTGTTTTCAAAAGAACCACTCCTGAAAAATGTAGAGGGCAAACCTAGCCATCAGGGTGTAGTATGAAAGATCTGACAGATCACACACACGGACAGACAGGGACGAATACCGGTACATAGCCTCGGCCACACCTTCGACCTCACAATAATTCCCATAGTTTATTTTTATATAGCCACAAGAGGGCATCATCATTCTCTCATGCTCCCCCTGTTCTCCACCCTCTCTCTCTCTCTCTCTCTCTCTCTCTCTCTCTCTCTCTCTCTCTCTCTCTCTCTGTAGAGCTGTGTAGAGTTGGGAAAGAGAGCTCCAACTCCAATCAGGGAGAAAGAAGTGACTTTGTGTATGAATTGCCAGGAACCGTTTAACTCCATTACTAAGAGACGCCATCACTGTAAGGCTTGTGGACATGTAAGTACTACTGTTACTATCACCACCACTGCTGCTACTACCACTACCACTACTACTACTACTACCAGTAGTAATACTAAAGGGTAGCCAGATAAGTCGACCTCTTTCAAAGTCGACCTCGCTCGTTTCCCAACGGGTCTGAGGCCTTAAACTAGATGCAGATTAGACTAAAATCAAATCTGTGCTTCTGGGGGTCCCTGGAACAAAAAGGTTTGCTATAGGGGTCCATCCGTGGAACAAACTATTTTGAGATGGGGGTCCACGGCCAAAAATACATTTTGGGGGTCCTTAACCACTGATAGGCACATTCTACAAATGTCTTCTAAATCATAACAATTTTCTGAAAAAAACGTATGTGGCCATCAGTGTTTCTCAAACTTTGTCATGTGAAGGACCCCCAGAATGATATGTATTTGGCTACGGACCCCCATCACAAAATATTTTGTTCCAGGGACCCCCAGAAGCAAATATTTGATTTTTGTCTATTCTGCATCAAGCTAAGGCCTCAGACCCGTTGGGAAACGAGTTTGGGGTCGACTTTGAAAGAGGTCGACTTTTCTGGCATTCATACTAAAGCTACTGGCCTGTTTTAGATGCTTATGTTGAGTATATGTCATGGTTGTGATGGTTGTGTTTCTGATGATTTTGTGGATTGTTTGTGATGGTTGAGTTTTATGTTTCTGAAGACTGTGTTGTTGTGTGTTGCAACTTGCAGGTGGTTTGCGGGAAGTGTTCCGAGTTCCGTGCGCGGCTGTCATACGACAATAACCGAACCAATCGTGTGTGTATCGACTGTTACACTACACTGGTTGGAGTCCCGCCCTCCCCGGCCTTATTGACCAGTAGCACACAGAGGAGGAGGTCCATACTGGAGGTTAGTGTAACCTTGATTAATTGTCACTCAAATAATTGCGATTAACATGGCAGATATGAGACATAACCTAAATATACAAAGGAATGACTGACATATTTGACAACCTTATACTTAAAAAAGAACATTGATAGTGGAAAAAGCTCACAACGATTCGCATCGCGACACGTTGTAAAATTAGATGGTTATGTAATAATTGTGACAGGACTAGTTGTGTGTATTCCTCTGTGTGTATCAGAATATTTCTAAGTAACACTCAAAGAACAAACGCAGTTTTCTTTGAGGTTTGTTCAGAACAGCGCCTCATATTTGCTGACCAATCCGTTGACAGAGGCTCTTGTTATTTTTAGCAAAACAATACAAGATCTGTAGACTACACACAAACTATTTTGAAGTGGAAACAAGGCGAGTTACAAGATCTGAGAGATCTGCAAGAGAGGCAGTTTACTCCACGTGGGCAGCAGTGTTTGTTGCTGTTGGGTGAAAAAAAGAAAAAAAAGAAAAAGTGACAGAGTCGACAAGGAGGTTATTTTGAGTTCTATTTTTAGGGTTCCTGACTCCTTCCTGTTCTCTCCTGTGTTTTCCTGGTGTTGTTGGTCGGAATGGAGCTGTTGTTTTGTTACCAGTCTCTGATATGCATAACAGAGACCCTGTCCGAAATGGACCAGAGAGTAATCAGACCTGGTCCGAAATGAAGCCACTGACATTCAGACCCGTGTCCCAATGGACCTTAACAGACCTAGTGTTCATCCGACCGGATCGGACATGGGACTCTAGGGGCAGCATGCGTGAGAATTATATAGACTACATATTCAACAAGGCTTCATAAAACAATGCTGAACCCACTATTTAATTACTGCCTGGACATTTCTTCCCTCATAAATGTGCCTTTTCATGGATGGCTTCTACCTTGCATTTCCAAATAATTTTACAGAAGGTAAAAGTCCTACCTCAAAGTGCAACATCTACAGGAACAGGAATATATAGCAATGTTTTTATCACTCCACTCTGCTCACTCAGTATGTTATGGTCTACGCTCACTCATGATAGAATATGAGATAAAAGACAATATGGTTTTTGAATATGCAAATGAATAGAATTAATAGGCATATTTTCAAACAAATGTAAAGACTTTAAGATGAAATATTAAAAGCTGATGGATCGTCATGGGTTGACTTACAGTTTCAGATTGGCTTACTCGAGACTTGCAGCATTTGAAATAGGCCTAACCCGTAAACATGAGACATCAAGATTTAAGCCCCGGATCTGCTTGGGCCTCAGGATTTCGGGGTCCCATGGACCTTTGAAGACCTCTAGTTGCTGACACCTGAATCAAGATCTTAACTTATCTTATAGTATCTTATTTTGGTGATTCCATGGCCTTTCCCTATCGCCTATCGCCTCAGTCAGGGAACATAATATAGGCCTGCCCAATCATTAATAATTCTTTTCGATTTTCCATGTTTTGTCTCTCTTTCCATGAAACCATGAAACCAAGTCTGTGTGCGATTGTGTCTCCATAGAAACAGGCATCTTTGGCAGCGGAGAACAGCGTTATGTGCAGTTTCCTGTACTACATGGAGAGAGGAGGGGGGAGGGGCTGGCAGAAAGCATGGTTCGTTATCCCAGACAGTGAACCACTCGTACTCTATGTCTATGGAGCTCCACAGGTAATACATAATGCTACATATGTACTACACCAGGGGTCGACAACAGGGGGTCCGGGACCCCTAGGGGATCCTCAGAGTTACTGCAGGGGGTCCTCCAAATCTTTGTGTTTTTTTCTCCTTTTTTTATATTAACCACCTGAACCCCAGTGTCCCAATTCAGAGAACTTTAGCCAAAAAAAGTACAGTGTGAAAGGTCAAGTTTATTAAGTATTGACGGTTCAAGTGGTTAAATATCTGACAACACAAATTGACATGAATCCAAAATACACTGATGATCGTGCTGTCAAACAATGAAACTATATGGAATCTATGAAAAGGTTGTGGGGGTCCCTGCTTCATCTCTCTCTCAACTACGGGGTCCTTGGCCTGAAAACGTTGAAGACCCCTGTGCTACACACACACAGGCCGTCATTTTTTATTTGGGTGAAAACAACAGCTTTCACCATTGGATTGCATTATGGAACGTACTACACGTTGTTACATTTAATGTTTTTTTCCCGCCATAGCGCAACATATGGTGAATATTGTACTGATGCCGGTAATTGCAACAATCCAGAAGAATAATCTGTATATTTATGATTTATTGCGACGGCTCATCATGTCTCCGTCCGTTCGGACTTCTGTCTGTGTACACTTTTTTACAGTCTATGGGTTTGACTCTCTGACATCACTGTGATGTCAGAGGAACCACATTAACTAATTTGCTGCCATGGCCGAGGAGCCCGAAAAAATCCCGTTGTACGGCCCTGCCATGCCCGAGGAACCCGAGAATTTAAAAAAAAAAAGAAAAGAATTTTTTACCCAAAAAATGTAGTAGGCATGATAGCAATCGCGAAATTGCATGTTTAACCCCCATAGCAACCCCATCTTTCAAACATGGCAGCCATCTTTGTTTACATTTTAGGAAAACATAATGGCTGCTATCTCATGAATGCCTGAACGGATTTCCATTCGGATTTTTTTGTTTGAAAGCTGTGAGCAATGTGGACACACGTGGTGCATTATCTAGGCATGGGTGTGCATGATCCGTGCACTATGAATTACATGGAAGTCTATGGAGACAGTTTGGCATATGAGAGTACGAAGGTATTGTTAAATGGCAGCAAATGAGTTAACACAATCCCTTTATGCCCTTATATGGAGATCCTGATGTCATCAATATTAAGCCCATATCTAACAGGACTTCATATAGGAATGCCCATATATGGAGGAAGCCCATATCAGTGTGGCTGGTTCTATAAACAGGGATCTCCATATATGGGCATAAACGGGATTGTATGTATGATATCAGATGGCATAGGACTTTCACATAACGAATAACTGAGTAAGCATGTTTGGGCTCTCACAGCATATCTCCAAATGTACCCAAATGGTACCCATATATGGATCTCCATATATGGGTACCAGGGGTCTCTATATATGGGTAACTGGTCCGATATAAAGACATGGCGCGACCTAGCCATGTACGTATGTAATATGTAATGCTATATGTAAATAATATACACACCACATATAAGAATTATTATTATATATAATTATTTATGAATATTAAGGTGTTGTTTTTTTTTTCTTTCCAGGATGTCAAAGCTCAGCGTAGCGTGCCTCTGATTGGCTGGGAGGTTTCTCTGCCAGAGTCATGTGATCGTCTGGAGCGTCGTCATGCTTTCAAGATGAGTCAGAGTCAGCTGATCCTTTACTTTAGCGCCGAGGGGGAGGAGCTACAGCAACGCTGGATGGACGTCCTATCACGTGCAGGCAGGGGGGAGGAGTTACTGATCCGTGGGCCAATCGCAGAGAGCCTGGATGAGGAGGGGGAGGAGCTAGCAGCAGTAGGGGAGGAGAGCATTTGAATCTATTGGAGGAGAAAGATGATGTAGATTAATTTGTGTTGGACAAGGAAAACAAGCAGCACAGAACATGAAACATGGCATTTAAAATACACAACAAAAAACACATGCAAACTCGCCATTATTCACATATGCCAACACACCATCACATGCACGCACGCAAGCACACGCGCACGCACGCACACGTACACAACATCACACTCACAGGTGTGTGTGTGTATAGATGTTGCATGCTTATTCTCAGCCTCTCTGTGATTTTAGTCCTGCTAACGACGGGGCTCTAAGGGTGGCAATGTCAATCCAAAACTTAAGTCCTAAAAAGATAATCGCCAAAAAGAATTTGCTGTGCACCATCGTACTTCCCAGAGGATGCACCTTACTGATTTTGGTGACCCCATGGCCTTAGGCCATTTCCACTTGCACACAAGATATCTCAAAATCTAATGGGGAGATTGTCATTCAACATGGAGCAGCACAACCTCTGTGGGCTGCTAGCGGGTCTCTTAGACCCTAGATGTTGCAGTAATCAACACAAAAACTACCTGACAAATCCATCTTTCTCTCTCTCACTCTCTTTCGCCCTTGCTAAAACAGAAAACCTACTTTTTGTTATGAAGATATTGACTAACTGTCAGTCCTACAGAGATAAACAACACTATTGTCGGAGTAGTGAAAGATGTACTGCTAGATAGTTTATAATTTAATCAAATATATGGTATATTTATTGTTGATATGAAATCTAAACGCAAGTCAGGAGCTCTGGCCGTTAAAACAAAGGAAGTACTTCCTGTTGTTTGTCTGTCTTGTAGCACAGGTATAAGGTGTTATTGACTGTCTGTTCTAAACGGACCGTGGTGCTGTTGGAACCAAGATGGACAGATGAATGAACAGACGGGTGGACAGATACCAGATGGTCACATCCGATTGTTGTGCTGTGGAGCAGTGGGAATGACTGGGTCTGTCTCACAGAAGGGTGCTAATTTGAGTCCCTCCGACAAGAGAAAAGCAAAACCAAGAACAAGATGGAGATAGGAGAGAACATTGAAGAACAGCAGAGCTTCCCTCTTTCTTCCTCCCCTGACACGACCGAAGCCTACAAGGTTTTGCTCCCAAGACTACCTGGCTGCAGCCACTAGGGTCCTGTTGAGGTCCACGGGAGACAGGAACCTCAACAAGTGGCAGGAAGTGACCTCACACCTCTTTCTTGCTCTACCCCATGGAGGTTAAGTTTAGGGTTAGGGGTAGAGTTGGGTTGTCTAAAAGATAACATGTACACATGTGCGGCTCAAAGGGACTGTAGTGCCTTGGACTGCAAGGCAGAGACGTCACGTGACCTCCACAAGCGGCATGAAGTCACTTGCGCACTGTGACTTCCTGCCACTTGTTGAGGTTCCTGTCTCCCATGGACCTCAACAGGACCCTAGTGTCTGCAGACAGCTCTTTTAAACGCCTGTTAAAAAGAAGTGGAGTCAACATAACTTGGGATCTGTGAAAACGAAGATAAAATGACTTCACCTGCACTCCTAAGATATTTTTTCATTCAGTGTACCCCTTAAATTTCACAGGTTTGCCCTATCCATTCTGCCCTCCATAAGGCCTCAGATTGACTTTTGTATTCCCTAAATTCCCTGAATATTATGGACACAAATGTAAAGTTCCCTTTCTTACTGGCTGACTGGTGAGTTTTACTGGTGTGTTTTTTTGCCTGACAGCGTTTAATATGACCTCCAAGCCACACCCTCGGTTGGGTGTTCAAGAAACATTTCCCAGCAGCCCATGCTCTGGAGAGCTAGCGCCATTCGTGCACAGCTTCTATGCTCTCTGTGGGTGCATGGTGGTCAGACGAGCAGAGATCTCATTAAGCTACCTTTTATCTACACAGACCAGGAATTATGATTCAACCAAAATTGTATTTTATCTGACGTTTTTGAAACATTTAAATGTCTTTTAGGACCGAGAGACAGCTGTTTGTATAAGTGAATGAATACAGTCCAGTCAGCACATTGCGATAGAAACCCTAGCTCTAGGAATGAAACCATTTGTTTATAGAAAGTCCTGTTAATAATAATACTATATAATATGAAAAGATCAATCAGTTGAAGCTCCATAACATCCATCCAAGTCCATTTACATTGTTGCACTTTTATATTCTAGTCATCCATTTTACATTCTACTAATTTATCTCTCTACTTCAACAGCACAGTAATGTTCAAATCCTAGGTCAGCGATATTACAAAAACACAAAAGGATTTGATCCTGGATCAGTAACATTTTAATGAACCTATAGTAAGGAGTACGTGGACCAGATCCTAAGAGAGGGGAGAAACGGGAGAGGTAGAAGAACAAATTTGTTATGTTTTTTTTATCACTTGCTCTCCCTCTCTCAGTGAAAACAGAATATTAATGTTATTCTTCTATATGATATGCTGTTATTATTATTAATGTTATTCAATATGATGTATGTTTTGGCGTGGTCATTTGATGCAAGTTGGTTAATGATGAAAAAAAAGAGAAATGTTTGTAAATATTATTTATTCTCACTTGTACAATCCGGTTGTGGGACTCACAGAGCTACTAATGGCTAGGCTAATGTTAGTTGTTCCCCTGGAGGTATATGCCTATGGGTTGTCCCTCTCCTTTGTGCAGTTTCCCTTACGTCCTACTCACTAGAGCCATACACAGTCAAGTTTAGACCATCAGAGTCTACACTGGCAACCATGTTGACTATCTTTAACTGGTGGTTTTATATTACAGCTGGTCTTTATAGAATGTTGTCCATGTCACTGTGGTGATGTTATAGAGAAGATACTGTTCTACACACAACACAGAAACTGGAGTAATTGTGTCTCTACATGTCTCTGGTATAACTTTGACTAGAAACTCTGCCTATATGGTTGTAGTCTGTCTGTACTGGGTGTGTTTACAGGGTAAACCAGGCTTGGGATGATCTGATAAAAAGGTTTTGGGTTCAGTGGCATATGGAAGGGTCTGACTCTGGACCCCATGGAGGCACTAGAGCTGAATTCCGTTGTGCTACCCTTGGACATGAATTCTGAAAGATAAGGTGAACATTATCCAGAACGTTTTATTTAAAACTCCCGGTGATTGATATTTTTTTCTTTTGTAATTTACTCTTTTCTCTCTCTCCCTTTTTTTTAATTTATCTCTCTGTCTGCGGCTTGGTTTGGGAACCAGGCTGAGCATGTGTTGTCTGGTTTTAACCATTTCAGACTGGTTCTGTGGTGTGCATGAAGAACAACAGTGTTTTTATGGTTACTTCTCGTTTCAATTTCAGCAATGTGCCAAAAGCCTACAAACACAGTTGTACAACCATTGCTACTTTTATCATTTTTTTTTTACATACCAACACATATCAGTTTATAACCAGTTATAATTGTGAGAAAGAAGACAAATAATGCTGAAACATTCTCCAGAAAATTCAAATTATGAACCATATATTAATTTCCATTTCCATTAACATGACCTTTTCCCTCTGGCATTTATGAAGTATAGTCTAATGATCTAATGTAATATAATATAATCTGGATTGTGTGTAAAATTCAGAAGCTTTCTCTTACAGTTGAAATCCGTCATTACAAGTGGCATCGTTTAAATGTTTTTATTTGTCTCACATTTTCTAATCTGTGGTTTTTACATAATTTATAATTTTCAATCTAAAGTATGTGTTTATTACAGTTTGATCTTTATTATAATTATTTTGTTTTGAACGCGTTTGTTTGATCCAAATATGGGCGTGTTTCCTGAATATGCTATTTTCCAGTGTTGATTTGAACTTGTCTGGAGTATCTGGGTTATTGATGTTATTTTGTGTTGCGTAAAAACTGATTTGGAGAGAAACTGAGCCCAAACTTCATGGAAGGCTGAGAGGAAAACAACCCGCCATTTTTAAAAGTGTAAAAATCCTTGGTTGGATCATTTTTAACAGTGTAAAAAGTTTGTATGATAAAAAAACAGTAGTGTTAGTATGTTTATGACCATGTTACAGTGGAGACCATATTTCCTACTTGGTACGAATATGAAGAAATTAATGTTATACGGGACAAACGTGCATGAATAATGTCAATATTAATATTAATATGAACATATTAATGTTAATATGAATGTTAATGAGGCCATCTAGTATTTTGCTAGTGTTGGTATGTACAGTATAAGGATGATACTGTGCTCACATGGATCACAGGCAATCAGAGGATGTCATCATCACATAGTTGCACAATCAGACAACAGAAGAAAACGTCACCTAGGCCAGTGGTTCTCAAAGTGGGGTCCTGGGACCCCCAGTGGTCCTTGAGAGGGTCCAAGGGGTCCCCAGCAAAATTAGCTAATATAGAATCAAAATCGGTTCAACAACTTTAATGTTGTGAACTACTGAGCTTGTAGATTTGCTATTTTTGAAAACTGGTACATTACACATATCCTTTCAAATGGGGGTCCACAGCCAAATGCATATCATTCTTGGGGTCCTTACCTGAGAACCACTGACCTAATAGGGCAACCATGAGATTCTACACTACCAGTACCTATGTAACCCTAACTAATGGGCTGTTTACTACAGTAAACCCTACCCTGTGTGTGAGTGTGCAGTTCTCATGTAGACAAGGAAAGGGTGGTATTTTAGACACCCTGATGACTTATTACTCATAAACAGGAAATCTGATCTGATCACTGAAATCTGATCACAGAGTCAAGACAGCCTGTAATGAACATGATCTCTGTATCTTTCTTTTTTTTTCTTCTTGTGAATATGGGAGGTTATTATAATTTTTTATTATTGTTATTGTTTAGTGGCAGGCCACTGGTTCCATCCTATCGATGTCCATATTATGATGATGATACCCTGTACAAAAAAATGTTTATGATGTATAACATCAAATAAAAAGAACGAAATGAATTCCCATCTCTCTGTTACTTTGTCCTACTGCAGAGTCAAACAACACAAGTTTACACAATATATCATATTTGTGAAAATGTTTATCTCCTGTTACAGAAGTAGTGGGTTTGTCAAGAAAGACTCAAGACGTACACAGCAAGCATAACAACACAACAAGAACAATAATGCTGGATATGATATGACATTACACTAATGATAATTTAATATCATTAAACTGAAAGAAATACTAACAACAATAAGGAATGTGATAAAGAGAAAGCCCTAGTAAGTTCCTTACCCTACCGTTCTACATTAGACAGTTAGACAAATCAGAGTAAAACTCATGGTCATATAAATTTGGAGTAAAGATATACAAGATACTAGAAAAGAAAATTTCTAAGAAATTTTAAGTGTGCCTGCAACTCGCTAAGTGTGTGCAACCTTGTATAGCAGTTGGTGTTAACATTAGCATTTTTGCATTAACATTATTTGTTAGCATTAGCATTATCGTGTTAGCATTAGCATTTTTACTATTAGCATTTGTTAGCATGTGTTAGCATAGCATTAGCATGTGTTAGCATTTGTTAGCATTAGCATTTGTTAGCATTAGCATTTGTTAGCATTAGTATTTGTTAGCATGTGTTAACATTTGTTAGCATGTGTTAACATTAGCATTTGTTAGCATTAGCATTTGTTAGCATTAGCATGTGTTAGCATTAGCATTAGCATTTGTTAGAATAAGCATGTGTTAGCATTTGTTAGCATTAGCATTGTTAGCATTTGTTAGCATTAGCATGAATTAGCATTTGTTAGCATTAGCATTTGTTAGCATTAGCATTTTGTTAGCATTAACATTAGCATGTGTTAACATTAGCATTAACATTTTTAGCATTAGCATTAGCAGTTTTAGTATTAGCAGTTTTAGCATTAGCATGTGTTAGCATTAGCATTTGTTAGCATTAGCATTTGTTGTTAGCCGTTGGGACTGTGGGACCACCCACCAAGTTTGAGACAAGTACCGTGTTGGGAAGTGGAGACATGGCTGTTTAAAGCCCAGCCAATAGGAAGGCAGAGGGGGCGGGGCTTAAGCAATTACAGATAATTCCTATTTGCCATGTAAGTACACACAGTGAGTTTCGAGACGGTACCATGCTGCAAACTGGAGATATAGCTGTTTAAAGCTAAGCCAATAGGAAGATAGGGGCGGGGCTTACGAGGGGCGGGGCTTAAGTAATAAGTCCCTATTGGCCGTTTAAGTCCAGACACCAAGTTTCAAGACGGTACCATGCTGTGAACTGGAGTAGTGGCTGTTTAAAGCCCAGCAAATAGGAATACAGAGGGGGTGGGGCTTAATCAATTACAGCTCATCTCTATTGGCCGGAAAAAGAGCAAAGTTGTGTGTGCATTTTAAAGTTTAAATCACGTTGCTTGGCAAAGGTATGGCAGAGTTATGTGGCGCCAAAGTTTCTGGGTTTTTTACCGAGTCCCCCATTCAAAGTCAATGGGGGCGTAGTTTTTTACGAATTACGTTGCCATGGTAACGCGGATCGGAAAGAAAAGTAATAGCACACCATTCCCGGCCGAGCCGCACATTTTGATATATATATTGCGGCGGTGGCGTAAATCGTGCGGCAGTTATTACGTGACGAAATTTCCCCCATTCTAAGTCAATGGGGTTTTTGGGCGTCGTTTTTTGCGAATTACGTCGCCATGGTAACGCGGATCGGAAAGAAAAGTAATAGCACACCATTCCCGGCCGAGCCGCACGTTTTGATGTATATATTGCGGCTGTGGCGTAAATTGTGCGACAGTTATTACGTGCCGAAATTTGTGGCGACATGACTGACTTAAGTATGGCGGATTTCAATAAGTGTTTTGCCATTGCATTGCATGGCAGGCACACTTAATTAAGTGTGCCTGCCATGCAATGCAATGGCAAAACACTTATTGTAATCCGCCATACTTATATAAGGGTAATAATAATAATAACTAGAAAAGAAAATTTCAAAGAAATTTTAAGTGTGCCTGCAGCTCGCTAAGTGTGTGCAACCTTGTATGTGTTAACATTAGCATCTTTGTTAGCATTAGCATTTGTTAGCATTAGCATGTGTTAGCATTAGCAATATGGTTTCTTGTTTTTAAGAAATAGGCTCCTCCCACAAGTTCCGCAAGGCGATTACGTTGTCCCGTCGCTCCCGAGATCGTTTGTGTTTCGTTTTGAGAGGGTCGTTCCCCCTGAAAAACACGTTTTGGCATGAAACGGTTACGTTTTGCGCGTTTGTGGTGCCCCCTATGGGTCGAAGTGGAAATGCTTTTGGGTATATGTTCAGTATAGCGCCTCCCACTTGTGGTTAAAATTTGGTGTTGACTGGATGTTTCGTTTGTGATTTATGGCTACTTCTTACAAAACGGGCTCCTCCCGCTAACTTTGGAACCCTGTTACGGAAGAACGGTATGGACTATCAAAATATCGTTTAAATATGTTTATCGCATGAGTCCATAGATCGTGTGTATCGATTTTTGTGACATTTGGAGAAAATATGTAGGAAAAGGAGCAAAAAGTGTTTTGAAGAAAATTCAAAATGGCGGAAAATCTATCCTGACGCAAATGGGCGTGGCCTATATGAGGAGATGCGTCATGACCCAAGGAATCCAGGGAAAAAGGAATTTTAATTTTCCGACCCACGGTTCAAGAGTTACAGGCCGAAAGGTAAAGTGGACTGTTATAGCGCCACCATGAGGCCAACTGACGAAATTATTTTTTATTTAATCCTTGATATCATTATAAATCTCCTCTCCAAGTTTTGAAACTGTAGCCCCTATGGTTTGCGAGAAAAAAAATATTGAATGTGAGTTTTGCGATTCCCATTATAAGTCAATGGGTAAAATTAATTCACTAATAAATTAATATCAATTAAACGATACAACTTTTCTCTTAGAAAAGTAATAGCACACCATTCCCGGCCGAGCCGCACGTTTTGATGTATATATTGCGGCGGTGGCGTAAATTGTGCGGCAGTTATTAGCGCACCAAATTTGTGGGATCATCATTAACTACCCTAATTAAGTATGGCGGATTACAATAAGTGTTTTGCCATTGCATGGCAGGCACACTTAATTACACTCATTTCCCATGTTTGAAACAAGAATTTGATCAACATCTTTGTGGGGTCAGTCACGGGAATATTCATCACAAATGTGTTTTTTCTTTATTGTATTATTATACAATACAAATATGTGTTTTTGTGTAGGCCCTATGTGTGAACGAATTTGTCACACACCTGTTTCTTTAATGTTTTATGAAAATTAAAACCATCCACCACCCCTTCTGGCACGCCCAGCCGACAGCGTCCGGCCAGTTGATTGGACAAATAGCCGAAAGCCCCGCAAGTTAATGAGGTCGGCTGATGGTTGATCCTGGGTGACGTAACTCGGATTTCCCCTTTCATTTCCCGTCAAAAGAGAAGAGAAACGGGGTGAGACTAAACTCTACTCCATTTTATTGTCAGCGCACCGAGCGGGTAGAGTAGAAGCTCATTGGCTGTCAGCCTGCCAACCCAAATCCCCATTGGCCCTGACGGTCTTGACATGCGCACTCACTCCTCACGGGGACATTAGATCCCATTGTTTGTAGGGACGGCGCGGCCTGCCCATTACTTTAATAGTGCCCATGCCCACTCACTTCTTTGATTTCACACAATATTTAGAGAATGTTTAATTACAGTCAGATAACAGACATTTTTATTTATCCATGGCTTAATTGGTTATTTTTTAAGCAAGGGGTCCAAAGTCATGTCATTTAGTCCAAATATGTAATGTTATTGCTTGGTGAATTTGAGGATGATGCAATTGTTCCAATTAACTCTGAAAAGGGCAAATTCAACATTTTAGGTATAGGCCTATAGTGACAGTGTATATACCTAATTCAAGTTCAGCCATAGGGGGAGAGTGGGATTTGTAAATCAGTGGTTGTAATAACGACTTGTTTATTGGTCAGTGGTCACGTTGACGTTGTCCATCTCACCAATTAACTGACCAAGGTCCCAAACACTAAACAGTATAGATAGACCTACCAGTAATAAGATACTGCCACCTCTATACAAGTTAAAATGAAGAAAAAAGAAAAGAAAAATCTAAAATTGCACATTTTGAAAATAGCTTGCATTATATTAAGTTGAAAATAGCAGATCTACAAGCTCACAATGTATTGTGAGCTTGCAGTGTATTCATGGGTTCAATTTGTAGTCCTACAGCGGCCATGTTGAGGACCAACACAGGTCAGGTGTTTCACTTGTCTGATTGGCATAGAATAGACCGTTTGTCAGCCTTCTGATTGGTCCCTGAGACTCCCTGACTGGCCAACCAGAAAAAAACATTCACTTTTTGCTATCGGGGGTGGAGTTTGTGCAGTGGAGAATGTTAAATGTGGCTTTCAAAACTGTCCGCAGTGCGCGACACGGCGATCGCCCGGTACGGCCGCGATCTCGGCCGTGATCTCGCTCATCATAATGAATAAGCTTCAACAAACTAGTTCACATGGACCATATCAATGGTCTAAGAGTCACGATTGGGTACATATCTATCTATAAATGCGACAAATCTCTGTCTGTTTGTTTGTTTGTTTGTTTGTTTGTAATCCGCGTATCTCGAGAACCGTTCGTCCCACCGGCTTCAGATTCGGCACGCGCGTTCCCCGCCGCCGCGCGGAGTGCAGTGCCGGGCCTCGACCCGACCCGACTCGCGGTTTTCCGAAACCGGCGCGAAACGTTCGGAATCTCCTTATGCGGAGCTGATTGTTGACATCAGGCTGTTCCGGAGGAAATCGGCGCAAGCACTGAGTCATTGTGACATCACTTCATAAAAGGCTCTGACATTGGGGTTTGCATTAAAGGGTGGGGCATTCATGGGGTTTGCATTAAAGGGTGGGGCATTCATTCCCTATTTCAAATTCGGCACGTGCGTTCCCCACCGCAGCAGGTAGTGCAGTGCTCGGCCTCGACCCGACCCGACCCGATACACGATTTTCTGGAACCAGCACGAAAGGTTCGGATTCTGATGTCTGACATCAGGATTTTCCGGAACTGGCACTGTGTCTGCATAGATCTCCATATATGGGCATAAAATGGATGCAGACAGACAAATACAGATATCTCCATATATGGGCATAAATGGACACAGGCAAACAGATGGTCAAAGATCTCCATATATGGGCATAAAGTGGACGCAGACAGACAGATACAGATATCTCCATATATGGGCATAAATGGACACAGGCAAACAGATGGTCAAAACGGGTCCTATGACAACAGGTATAATGGGGTTTGCATTAAGTTTGTCTCCTCCTCCATCTGTTTGTCTGTGTCCCTTTATTCCCATTATGGAGATCTCTGTATCTGTCTGTGCCTCCGACTGTGTTGCAGACACAGTGCCGGTTCCCCCTTTAATGCAAACCCCATTATACCTGTTGTCATAGGACCCGTTTTGACCATCTGTTTGAAAAAGCGACAGAAATCTCATATATGGGCATAAAATGGACGCAGATAAACAGATATCTCCATATATGGCATATATGGGCATACAATGGATGCAGAACACAAAGATCTCCATATACGGGCATAAAAGGGACACAGACAGACAGATACAGAGATCTCCATATATGGGCATAAAATGGACGCAGATAGACAGATATCTCCATATATGGGCATATATGGGCATAAAATGGACCCAGAACTATAACTGCAGTGATCTCCATATATGGACATAAAATGGACACCGACAGACAGACAGATACAGATATCTCCATATATGGGCATAAATGGACACAGGCAGACAAATGGTCAAAACGGGTCCTATGAAAACAGGTATAATGGGGTTTGCATTAAAGGGCGGGGCATTCATTCCCTATTTACATTGTTCCGAGTTGGCCAGGTCGCCGACTAGACGCTGGGCCGCCCGAAGGGCGGCCCAGCTTCTAGTATTTTAAATGGGCAGAATTACGAAAAGCCAGCCTATTATGTGAGGTTAGGATTATAGTTCTGTCCTCTTCCTACCCAGGATGCAATGCGCGGTCTATTCTCTTTCTGATCCAGAGGATTAAACTAATTAAAACATTTATTTTCGGGGGGAAAACTACTGTTTTGCTATGTAATTACTGTACCCTTTTCTTCCCTTTTTATTAATATCACGTAGATGTGTTTTTTGTGGTACTTTATATAGCTGTAATGAGGCTATGAAGGGAAAAAAAATCCCATTCACTGCCACTATAAAAACAATCTGCCCAGGGTCAAATGTCCTATCATAGTAACAGGGCAGAATGGGGCGGGATTTGCAAAAGGGCTTATTAATGTTATCAATCAGAACACCTGTGTTGGTCCTCAATATGGCCGCTGTAGGACTACATATTTTCAAAATATGTAGAAAGTATAAGACTGTAGCCTATATATAACATCAGTAGCCTATGTAGCCTATGTCAATATAAAAAAAGAAATATGGCCTGCCCTGGCTGGAAGTGGAACCCCCTGTGGAACCCCTTCAAGGACTCCATAGGGGTCCCCGGACCCCACTTTGAGAACCATTTTCTGCTCCTCCTACATTTCAAAGTAACATAACCAACATCATGGCATGGCAGCGCCCATGCATAAATGCTTCTCCAGTAGCGTCAGTTCAGAAAAAGCTAAGGTATGGCAACATGACTAGTGTCAATTGCACAAGACACAGTGATGTTGCCATACCTTAGCAACAGGCATGATATAGTTCTAGAAGTAGGCTACATATAATATATAATTATATATAATATAATTATAATACTTGTTAAAGTGACCATTTTGTTACATGGCATTTGTAGTTATTTTACTGTAATTTACCAACATAATAACCCACACAGATACACAAAGAGACATTCATGGATTCATATTTAGAACGAACTTTTATCTTCCCCCCTGCAACCCTGCCATACCCAATTGACGCCCCTGCGCATCCAGCTTGTTTCATCATATAACCATCCCTCCGGGCTATGGGATCTAGGCACTGAATTCCTCGCCGTGTTGACAGTCTGTCCATGTTGTCTCTGGGTTTTACAGGCTCACATAGCTGCCGAACGGACTCTAACCTGTGGCTTTCATTTATGATTTTATTCAAGTGTTCCGTGACTTCCGACAGATTCTAGGTTTATTTTGTCTCTGCCTGGTATCTGGTTGTTTTCGAAAACAGCGTTGTTGTTGTGAGTAGTAAACATCCTATAGTCGTTGACTGAGGAGTAGTTTTGACTGAGCCTACTTTTAGTTTCTGGTCTGAGGAGAGATGTCAGCTTTCAGCTCAGAGCAGAACGCAGCGGAGCAGAGCAGAACCGAGCCGGGGAATGGGAGCGTGATGCCGGCGGCGGCCCAGAAGCTCGTGTTTGTCATCCTGGACTCAGGACCAGACACTGCCAACCTTATCAGGTCAGAACCTCGTTTATTGGCCTGTTCTAGTGGACTGCTTCTCAAACTTTTTCATGTCAAGGACCCCCAACTTGACACTTTATTAGCCCGCGGACCCCCATTTGAAAAGATACGCCAGGGGGGACCCTCATAAATAGGATTCTCAACCATTTTCTGACATGCATTTGTTCCATTTGTACACTTTCTGAAGTACAGACTCATAAGGGTCCATTTGGTTCCTATCTATGATTTAGCTGGGGAGCCCCTGCTCAAGGACCCCTGTGGGTCCCCGGACCCCACTTTGAGAACCACTGCTCTATTGGACCAGTCCATTACTGTTCTGTTAAGAGAGAGAGAGAAATCATCAGACATCAGAGCTTCTTCAGAGTCTGATGTCAAATATGGGTTAGATTGATAACTGCTATTGATAAATGCTATGATTATGATCCACTCCTGTAGAAAAACCAGTACCACACAGTACACAGTAAGTAGGTCTAGAGAATGTGATCCATGTACTTCCCTTTAATGTTGCTGATCTGTGATTTGTTATAGCTGATGATACAGCACTTTCTGAAAATGTATGTTTTTTATAGTTTCCATTGTGATTGTTGCTGTTGCTGTTGTTGTTGTTGTAAATTAAAACACATACTGTAGTTGTTCATGTGGAGACGGATTAGACAGACAAAGAGACATGCAGACATGAGGAGGTGAGTTGAGGTTGTGACATTAACACACACACACACACACACACACACACACACACACACACACACACAGTGTTGTTTTCATTTCAGTTTTTCCCATGAGAAATAGGGAGAGGGAGAAAGATGTGCCCAGTCTTGTCTGTCTCTCTCCACGAGTCCCCTGGGGCTCAGTTCATAAACTGTTATTAGCATCAAGCAGCAGCAGCCCAGACAGGTTCATTACTATGTAATAACAAGGTGCGTTGGTAGTAGATATCTTGCTGTAGATGTAAGTTGGGGTGGGCGATATGGTGATAAATATCGTTGAGACGATACAATGTCTCCACGATACAATGTCTCCACGATACAATGTCTCCATGATATGCCTTTTCAGAGATTGTATTGTAGCCTATTATATATCGTGATACAATATGGGAATGTCACAGTCTCCCCTTAACTCTTACGGGTCCATTTGGTTTAATTTGTATACTATCAGAGTTACATACTTGTAAGGGTCAATTAAGACCTCCCAAAAGGAACCCAGAGAGTCCCTGGACCCCACTTTGAGGACCACTGGTCTAAATTACTCATTTTTCTTTACGTTTTTTTTACCTTGTAGGTGTGTAGTGTTAAGTAACTTGAAAAATAACCATAAAAACCAACATGAAAAAGAATCGTGATAAGATTGTGTATCGTGATACCGCTTGGAAAAATATTGTGATATTGTATTTTTCCATATCGCCCACCCCTAGATGGAAGCCTTGTATGTCCAAATCTATTACTTTTCAGGAAAATGTAAAAAATGAACCTGTGTTCCAATGGACCTATAATGTAGTTATAATTTAGTCAAAAGCTCCTGTTAATGCTTTCCACTGGTTCAGTATTTATGAAACCCACAGACAAACTTAACCACTTTCACTTCAAGAAAGAAGAAGCTCACCAACCAGTTTGTGAGCTTGAACATTATTCTGCTCCGGCAAGTTTTGTGTGACACTGTTCGGGATGGGACGATATGAAAATGTCATATCACGATTATTGTGACAAAAGAAATCGCGATTTACGATATTATCGCGATAATCAAAATCCATTATCCTGGGGAGGATAGACGCGTTGTGAGCTTGTAGATTGGCTATTTTTTGGCAAAAACACTTGATAGAGAGTGGAAAAAAGACTGTATCAAGTACGTATAGGCTATTATAAGTACTTTTTTTTTACCAGAGTTTAAAAAGTGGTACCGGATATGCAGCTAAAAGGTGAATTGATCCCAGTGTATGACAGAGGACGATATCACAATAAATTAAATCTCCACGATACGATTATCGTGAGTGTTTTTTATCACGATAAATGATAATATATTGCTTATCGTGATGCTGATAGACCAACATGACATCACAGGATAGACCCACAAGACATCTCATCATTATTGTCAAATCAGAAAAGGGACATACGGTTACATAACAAGTATGTGATGGCCTGTCCATCTTGCATGGACATACCGGTACACACAATTCCATGTATTGAAGAGGCTAGCACTGCTCAGAAATAAAGAAATACATCAAAAGTTTAAATGTAGAGAAACAAGGTTTCTGCCCAGTATATTATACTGGATACTAGGATTCCAGGGAAGTAGACTAGACAGAATGCTAGGCAGGGCTGAATTATGAAGTTCTTAGGTGGTTTGGATAAGGCTGGGTTGTTTTGAGCAAGATTGTTTACTTTTGGAATTACATATGTTTCCACTGAGAGAAAGAGAAAGAGAGCGAGAGAGATGGAGAGACGGCAAGGAGTGAGTAATGGGTTCATTTGGGTTACTGTTTATTTGAAAGCCTGTTTGTGGCAACCTGTCTGTCCGTCTTCCAGTCTGTCTGTCTGCCTGTCTGTCTGTCTGTCTGTCTGTCTGTCTGTCTGTCTGTCTGTCTGGCAGCCTGCCTGTGACCCTATGAGGTCAGTAGAACATGATGTAACTGTCATATACTGTATGTCCCATTGTCCCAATCCGGGAACGCATTCGATAAAAAAAAAGAGAGAAAAAACATTATTTTCCCGCTTGTTTTTACTTCTGGATGCACAACCTCCTTTTTTCTGTAAAACAGGAAAGCAGGTTTGGCTGAATTGGCTCCTCCCCTTTCTTAGTCCACTTCCTCCTCGGTGCTGTGTTTATTCGTACCAACAACAAGATTTAATACATGTTTAAGGCCGTGGTACTGACAGAGTATATTTTCAGACTCTATTTTCGCCCGTGCCTTTCCCCTTATACCTAAACTTCTTTGTCTTGTTTTACTATAAAAAAAAAAAAACACACATTTATTTAAATTTTAAATAGTTCAAATAGCTGATCTACAAGCTCACAACATGTTGATGTAGATCGGCTATTTGAAGTATTTTAAAATGTTTTTCAAAATAGTAAAAAATGCAAAGAAGTTTAGGGATAAGGGGTAAGGCAAGGACGAAAAAAATAACTCTATAATATGTCCAAGTTCCTCCTTCCTTCTAAATTTCACTGGAAGGGCACAAGGAAAGGTATTATTCTAAGGTTATTTTGAAAGAGATGTGGAAATGGAATGCGTTGTGGTGTTCCATGTGGACCTTGTATCTCACACACACACACACACACACACACACACACACACACACACACACACACACACACACACACACACACACACACACACACACACACACACACACACACACACAGAGGTTGCTGCTTCCTGTAGACTTGAGGATGTGTGGTTGTGTGTGTGCGTGCATGCATGTAGACAGAAATGCTGACTTCATTCAGTTCTTTAACACAGAAAAACAAAATGTGTGCCAGGTGTGGTGTTAAGGATGTGTAATATACAGGTCTGACCAGCAGGTAGCAGCAGCGCATTTACATCCTCATGAACTTTGAGCTATTGACTGATTGATTGATTGAAGACATTATTAGAAGTTTGCATAAGAAAAGGTACAGTTTCATGACGGTACAGTTCACTGGTACACGGTCATCTAAAAGGAGATCCTAGTAAGCTTTTTGGCTTATTTACACAGGAGCCCTTTATGTATCTCATATAGACAGTCCAACGGTAAAATAATGTTTGGATCCTAGATCAGCTGAGGGTTGTCCAGCACTATGGCCCAAATGAGCCAATTGATTGCCATGGCAACCACAGCTTAAGCTTGATTTGGCAAATTCCCCTCACCCATCGAATTCCCCTCTCCTGACTGCCGTTTGATGACTCACTTAGTCCACTTTCCACAGTCAGTTTGCACTCTTCAGACATACTCCACAAATAGCAGATCAAGCTCACAGCATGTGGTCAATAAGAAATTATTGTATATAGGGTATAAGTGGTTAATCAAAGACCTATTGTATAATTTCTCTATAATTGACCTATTGTATAATTTGTCAATTAACCTGATAAAACTCTTCTCGGACAAAATCTATGTTAATTCCTCTGCTGATCTCTGTTGCCTCTCTTGAAATCTTCAGCAGTTACAATATAACCAGCCAACCAGCTAATGCAAGCAAGCTACACACAGTGACTCTCATCCATATTAATATGTAGTGATTAATTGACCGACTGAGTGCACAAAAGTGTTCGTCCTCAGCGACAGTTGTGCGGATGACTCTCACAGAATGCCTTGCTGACATACCTGTGTGTGTGTGTGTGTGTGTGTGTGTGTGTGTGTGTGTGTGTGTGTGTGTGTGTGTGTGTGTGTGTGTGTGTGTGTGTGTGTGTGTGTGTGTGTGTGTGTGTGTGTGTGTGTGTGTGTGTGTGTGTGTGTGTGTGTGTGTGTGCGTGCAGTTTGGAGCCATTGTTACCAGAGTCAGGAATCATAGCAGACATTGAAGTTGACAGTCTGCTGTCTGCCAGTCCTGACTGCTTCTATCAACTGAAAAGTCAACCGATCACCGTCAGGTAACACACGCACGGACGCACATGCCGCATGTGTCCCCCATCTTCACCTAATGCAGCCCGCAGGAATACTGATATATTATTTGTTTCAGCTGTTATAATTCCAAACGTGCTAACATGACCAGCTTTAATTACTTCTGTCTACTGTATTAGTATCTTGATGATTAGTAGCCAATGTCCAAGTTCATAAAGTAAGAAGTAACATAAGATCCTGTACATGCATTTGAAATTAAATAAAAAAATACTTTTCCAATTAAAAAAATAGCTAAAATAACAGATTGGCTATTTTTGCTATTTTCGACTGTATATGCATTGTGGCCCTCTGGAGTGTGTGTGAAAATATAGTGGCCCTCTCCAGCATCAAAGTTGCCCACCCCTGCTGTAGGTAGTATACATGTAGTATACGGTATAAGTGGGTGTAAATATACTGTTACTGTATATGGATATGAATGATAGTATGATTTATGTGTTGTCTTCATCAGCCCTGTAGAGACCTCCTCCTCTTTATCATCGTCATCTTCACTGCCAGCAGCCATGACCTCCAGGTAAGAATAGATAATACCAACAACTCATCTACAGTACATGATCCCAGGCTTGTAAGACTCTATGTATCAGAATACTGTCCATATAACCCTATAATGTATTTCTCCTTGTCTCTGCTCCTCTTCTCAGGGTGTTAATGAGACAGGAGTTGATGCGCCAGCAGACAAGGGAACAGGAGAGAAAGGAGGCGCAGCAACAACTGCTCCGTCCCTCTGCTGACTCCTCGTCTCCCATCTCTGTCTCCTCTTTCACCTCCTCCACTCCTCCCGCACAGGTCCCTGTGGAGATTCTCAAGGTAACTCACACATTAAAGTTAGCATCATCCTGCTCATCATCATCGTCATTATTGAATATTAAGATAATATAAGATGAACCTTTTGGATATGTGGGGACGTTCCGGATGGCACAGGGATAGCGTTTCTAGTACCACCACTGGAGACTAAAGGGTTTGTTTCCTCTGAGGTCCATACAAACGCACTTGGCTTTGTTAGCTGCAATAGTGACTCCTACAAGTTGGTCAGGGCGACTGTTTAGCGAGGTGTGGAACTAGAAGAAGAACATTGTGTTCCTCCACATGTGTTCCGTCCTCCCAGTGAAAATCCTCAATGGCATAAAAGAAGCTGCTTGTGGGGTTGTCTGTACTCTCCCTAAAACTACCTGTAGGAGTCAATGTCAATGTGTACTAACAGAACCAGTTCAATATCTTCGTTGTCGGGTGGAAACCTTGTATCTCAAATGTGTACGTTCTGTACCTGCTTCATCATACAAGGCTGTCCTACAAGTAGTAGTGTAAACGGCAGATCTACAAGCACACAACGCCTCGCACCGCGAGGCGTTGTGTGCTTGTAGATTGGCTGTTTTCACTAGTTTAAATCATTTTTAAAATGATAAATGCAAAACTAACGGTTTTGGACATACAAGGTTTTCACCCGACAACGACGATATATTTGTAGATAGAGCTGCTCTGTGGTCAGATACTGCCTCCCAAAAGCCGATTAATGTATCTTTTGATGTGAGTTTGATCATGTTGATACCTAACTGAGATATCCCTCTGTCTGTCTCTTCAAATGTCTGTCTCCCCCTCTGTCTGTCTGTCTCACCCCCCTCTCTCTCCCTGTGTGTGTCTCTCTTTCTGTCTTTCTCTCTAGGTCCAGTCTCATCTTGAGAATCCGACCAGATATCACATCCAACAGGCTCAGAGGCAGCAGGTCAAGCAGTACCTGTCTACCAACAAACTGTTCCAACAGGACAGCCTCTCCCCCCAGCAGTCTCTATCCACCCCTGACCTGCAAACAGGAAGTATTCCCTGCAGCCCATTGGCTGTCCTCAGCCTCGGATCAAAAGAGGAGGTATACGCACGCGCACACACGCTCACACACGCTCACACGCGCTCACACACGCTCACACACGCACATACACACACATACACACACACACATACACACACACTCATAATATGGAAGCTGCAGCTCCAATCTGTCTCCACACTGGTTCACTTCCTCTCTGAATGTCAGCACTTCTTCTTATCTGCATTTACACACTCACTCACACACACACACACACACACACACACACACACACACACACACACACACACACACACACACACACACACACACACACACGTCAGTGTCATTTATTCTTATGATCTTACAGCATTTGTTCATTCATACTTTAGGGCTCACTGTGTGTGTCTGTCTGTCTGTCTGTCTGTCTGTCTGTCTGTCTGTCTGTCTGTCTGTCTGTCTGTCTGTCTGTCTGTCTGTCTCCTTCTGTATTTCTGTATTTTTAAATTGAATGGAAGTGTAATCTCCTTCATCATTTAAACTCCTTCCTGCAATTTACAGTGGAAAACAAACATTTATCGTAAGGATTAAGGAGGACTTATTTAACAGAACAATGGTCAATGGCCCAGAATACAATGCTGCCTCAAGACAGGTTGTCATGGCGACCATGGTCAGAAAAGGCTTGTCTCCAGGTCAGTCAGCCAGTGGTTTCCTGGGAAATGCAGGAACCCACCGGCTGAAGTGTGAGTTGACCATGAAGTTGAGGGAAACCATAAAGCACTGCTTCTCAAACATTTTCAAGCGAAGAACCCCCTAAATGATATATGTTTGGCTGCGGATCCCCATCTGAAAAGGTCTTTTGCCAGGGACCCCCAGAAGAGAAGATTTATGTAAAAGAAATGATCAAAGTGATTAAAAATGTGCCAAACATTTTCGATATTTGTTCAAATCTTTCATAAATAGCAGAAGTGACCGTACTATGCAGTAGACATAGTCAGGAAAAAAGGATATTTTTTTTTTAAATAGCATACAGATAGTTAGATTAATGACTAACTTTGATTTAATCTGTGTTACAGTCAGATTCATTATTGAATCAGATTCATCTTAACATGCCTGAGTTAGACAGACAGATAAGTGATAATGACTGAAATTTGAGCCATATTAATGTCTCAAAGTAATCTGATTTAATAATAGCAAACTACAGTACCAGCACTTGTTTTCCTTAGCAACAGTTTACTTACTTACACTTCCAGTAAAATGAAGAAGAAGTGGTCAGCAAAAAGTAGGCAGGAAAACCAGTCAGCGACTGGTTTGCGTGTTGGAATCTGCTGAGCTGGCTTCTGCAGAGGAACTGAGTCAGGGGAGGAAAACACACACACACACACACACACACACACACACACACACACACACACACACACACACACACACAGTAACTCATGTTTCTGAGGAGTTGAGGGCAGTTGCACAGCAGGAGAGTGTTTTTTGCAGGTCTTTCAGTCCGAGTGTATCAAAAAGGCAACTGGGTTAAGCACCGTTGGTCCGACCAGTTTAACACTCACCAGGTTAGCATTCACCAGCGTCAGCAGGTTAGCATTTCACCAGGTTAGCATTCACCAGCGTCGGCAGGTTAGTGTTTCACAAGGTTAGCATTCACCAGCATTAGTTTTACTGAGGATAGCTTTAGGGTTAAGGTTAGGTTTAGGTGTATCTCCGTCTCCCCGACTTTCGTCACCTCCGTGCAGCCAATCTCAAGCTTGCCTTAACCCAGTTGCCTTTTTGATACACTCGGACTGAAAGACCTGCAAAAAAACACTCTCCCGTTGCACAGCTAGTACATGGAGGTCTGAAGACTATTACAGACAGGTGTACTATATTATAATTAATTATAAGTAAGGGATAATCCATGACTAGCTGTGCAAGTATAAGTGAATGAATGATGTGCACATTATTACATGTATGAATCAATTAATGAATTAAAAGATAATTGAATTAATTAATGTTTTGTCTAGTTTCCCCTGTCACCAAAATGTCTGATGTGTGACTGGCTGTTTTCAGATGGAGGAGGCGGTGATTGATGACATCATCAGTTTGGAGTCCAGCCTCAATGATGACTTCCTGAATATGATTGAAACTGGAATACATCAGTCAAACACTGTAATAATCTATATATTATATAACAGTGATATTTTGTGTGTGTGTGTGTGTGTGTGTGTGTGTGTGTGTGTGTGTGTGTGTGTGTGTGTGTGTGTGTGTGTGTGTGTGTGTGTGTGTGTGTGTGTGTGTGTGTGTCAACTTTACCTCGTCATGCATTATGGCTTAGGCCTACATATTAATACTATATTCACACACTGTTTGGTACCATAATACTGTGTAATATTTGTACAAAACACATCATTTATAATTAAATAACTTGCATGGATAACTGTGAGGATTATCACCGATTAAGCAATACCACACAAGACAGGAGTGTTGCACTTTATATCAGCTGTAATTCAGTCATAATTATGTGTACAGGGGTTGACACTAAGTTCTCAGTGGCTTGCCCATCGGGCAAGTACAGGTCATGTTCTACTTACCCAAAGGTCATGGCCCACTTGCCCGAAAAGTAAATCATCCATTATAAAATGATAAATAGAATTTGGATTACTGTTCAGTTAAACTTTTTTTTTTTTTTCTTTTACTTTCTGGAGCTATTTATGCGGTACCGACATAGCTATGAATATGACTATGGGTTATATTTGTATCACTCTGGCCAGATTCAGGTGTTTAGACAGATGTTGTTGTGTTTATAGACGGTTGCGTCCCCTCTCAAGTACTTGTTCGGTCGGGCAACCTGCCCGAAAGTTATATTTACCTGCCAGGGGCAGGTGGGCAACCCTTAGTGTCAATGCCTGTGTGAGTAACGAAGATACAGTATACACACACATGCCAGCTGCGAGTGTGTGTGTGCGCGTGCCTGTGTGTGTGTGTGTGTGTGTGTGTGTGTGTGTGTGTGTGTGTGTGTGTGTGTGTGTGTGTGTGCGTGTGCGTGCCTGTGTGTGTGTGTGTGTGCATGTGTTTTTCATAATTAAATCTCACAGCTGAAGACAACTGAGCAACACTGACACTGAACAACTCATAGATGTCAGTGTAAAAAAATAATTGCGTCCGTGAAAATAGATTGAATTATGTTGCTGTGCAGTATGTACCCCTCTATGTGTGATTTAACAGTGCAGTTGTCAGTTGTAGCCTGATGACAGTAAATTATTCAATCTTCATTCTTCATTGTTAGAAAAACAGGAGATTCACTTCCTGCTTCAGTTCAGCCAGCCTCTCTGGGTGGAGACACAGATAGGACACACACGCGCATGCACGCACGCACACACACACAGTGTGTGTGAGTGTGTGTGTCCGTGTGTGTGTCAGAGGGAGATAGCTAAGTTGGAGGGTTTTTTTGTGCTTTCTACAGCAACTTCTAGGGAGATTTCCTCATTTTGTTCAACAGTCTTTCAGACAGACAGACTCTGTCCATGCCTGTGGTTGTGAGTGTGTGTTTGTGTGAAGATGAGGTTCATTTTGTTACTGCACGATCAAAACAGGAGAAGGATGAAGAACTTAGAGGTAAAATGTAACTTTTATAATCCAGAATAGATCTTAGAATTGCATATTTAATTTCTTGTATTGTCTGTATATATACAGTATTGTCTGTATTGCCCATGCTGCTAGCCTGGGAACCTGACAAATATGTGAGTTCACGTTTGACATTTTCAAATTAGTCTGGTGATGTCAGGCCACCATGTTGCTGATCTAGTTTCTGAACCCTGTATTCCTTACTATTGGTTGATTGTAAATGTACTGCACTGGGATTTGATCCTTATACTCCTTAATATTTGGTTGATTGTTGCCGATCTAGGATGTGATCATCATGTTCTTTACTATTTGATGGTTAGAGCAATTGAGTGGGGTTGAGCAAATCGAAATCCCACCGGCCACCGCACTCACAAGCAGGACTTTGACCTTGGCAGGAACTACTGTGCTCTAAGCATGCTCCATGGGGATATGCAGTCAAATTTGGTTCCTAGGACAGGGATACACTAATAGCTGAACCTGTGGGCCACATTACAAAAATGGCAAGGGGCCATTTGATAAAACACGTTTGTGATACTTGATAACTTCTGTCTTTCACTGGCGCCTTTTTATTGTCGATATTAACTGCTGAAACTGTTTTCTGGCAAATTAAACATAGTGGTATTGAATTTACATGAGATGGTAAAATGAAAGCGAAAGCATCCGTCCATTTTGGGTTAAAGCAATGGTTCTCAAGGTGAATTCCAGGGACTCTGTGGGTTCCTTTATGGGGGTCTAAATTGACCCATACAAGTCTGTAACTCTTGACAGTGTACAAATGGAACCAAATGAACCCTAACAGGTTCATTTGGTTCCATTTGTACACTGTCAGAGTTAAGGGGAGACCTTGAAATGTGAAAGTTTGAGAAACACTGGGTTAAAGTGCCGATTCTCTCCCACCTTTCGGGGCTTGCTAAGGCTCATCTTTGCTGCTGCTCTGAATGGGGTCAGTCCGAGGTGACTTGACGTTCTACTCCATGTTTTCTGCTGTGTTGAATGAGTGCACACAGTTCTCCCTTCCTGGATGATTATTCATGTAATAGTAAGTAATGTTAGATAAGATGAGATAAGATAAGATAATAACTTTATTCTGTCTTTTTTTATTTTTATTGATTGATTGATTGGTGGGCCACTGTGCCAGTCAAAATTTTGCCACGGGCCGAAAGTTTGAGTATCACTGCCCTAGGAGATTGTACTCCAGTAGATTGTAATGATGCCGGTCGAGGATCACGTCCTTGAATTCCTTGCAATTGGTTGTTTGTTGATGTTGCTGATCTAGGATCTGAACATTATTCTACTGTTGGAGAAGGACAGTCAATTTGAATTGAGTTTAATTGAATTCACTGGCTGTTTTGTGCCAATGTTTGTGTGTCACACGTGTGACTGTTCTCATCCATTCTCACCTATCGGGGATGACAGTACAACAGTAGTCTGGGAATTAGAAGGTTCTCAGCTCAATCCTCGCTCCTCTTGGCACTTCGCTGAAGTGTTCTTGAGCAAGACACTGACCCTTAAGTCTACGTGCTCCCGAAGCGAAGGTTGGCAGCCAACATGGCTGCTGTCTGCTAGTGAAATGGGTAAATGCGAGGTGTAATTGATCAAGCGTTTTGAGCGGTTGGAAGACAAGAAAAGCTGTCCATTTATAATCTATTCAGTTGTTCTGGTCAGTCTGACTGCTTGAACGCTTGACTCATTCTGTGTTTCCGATTGGTTGTTTCAGCTGCCAGCCTCGGGGGCCCTGATGAACGTCTACAGCAATGCTGGCATGACCACGCCCACCATCACCGTTAGCAACAGCTGCCCTGCCGACCTGCACAATGTTAAGAGGGAGCTGACTGGTGGTGAGCATAACATTATACAGTAATCTCCCTACAGCAGGGGACTTAAACGTTTTCAGGCCAAGGACCCCTTAGTTGAGAGAGAGATTAAGCAGGGACCCCCACTACCTATTGTGTTGCAGATTAAAAATGTTCATAGATTTCTTAGACAGCTTAGACTTGTTTGACAGCACTGTCATCATGTTGGAGTAATGTGCATTTTCAAAGATGTAACCACTTGAACCGTCAAATACTTAGTCTGCTCTTCTTTTCCCTCTACAAACCTCTTTGCCAAAAATAGCTTATCTACAAGCTTACAACGCCTCGCAGGCTAATGCTCCATTCAGAGTAGGGATGCTAGGGTTCAAATGGTTAATGTAAAAAACATGATCCTATCACAAAGATTTGGCGGCCCCCCTGTAGTAACTCTGAGGACCCCACTAGGGGTCCCGGACCACCTGTTGAAGACCCTTGCATTGTACAGTAATCACCCTACAGAGACCATCACCACTGACCGTCTCTCCTACAGAGAGAAACAGCACTGTGTGATTTTAAACTGATGCAAGTATCCGACATTGTATTAATTCGTACAAACTAAAAAGTGAGCTCCACGGAGCACAGGTCTCCACCTGTTCGGATCGCCTAACCAGAGCTCGCAAACTTTGGAAGGCAGTCACAGCCACTTGAATTGGACCAGAAAAATCTAACTCATACATCTTGATCACATGACCCCGAAGATAATGTGTACCGGTTTGTGTGAGCTTTGGACAAAATCTGTAGGAGTTGTATTTTGAAGAAAACGCAAAATGGCGGAAAATGTAATCTGGCACAGGTAGCCAGGGCCTATATGGAGAGTGAGATTGTTATTGTATGAGCTGGGGTTCAAGAGTTATTGTCCAAAAGGTTAAGTGGGCTGTTGTACCACCATGAGGCCGATGTGATTGTGTATGTGTGCACAGTTTCACGGAAATTCACGAGTTATTTTGTTCAAAACGAGCCACTCCTGCAAACTTTGGAAGGCAATCTTGAAGGCCATTCTCTTCTCACTGAGCACTACAACTATAAAAGTATAGTTTTAAAACTCATCAAGTGAATGGCAGTGTTCACACTGACTATAAAAATAAAACAATACAATGGTGAATGATATACAGTAGTTGTCTTTATAGTTATCGTGAAAGCATTGTCTCTCGCCTTCTTGCTTTCTCTCTCTTTAAGTCCAATTCAAAATTTTATATGGAAGTTGCAACCATATTGTTAGGCGTCTAAGCACCACTTTCTTTTCGATTTAATGCCGGTTTGAACTTTGGCTGGCTGTTTGTCTGATGTATGTGAGACTTCAATCACAAACAAAAACACACCCTCCTCCCATTAGGGCCGGGTGATATGATGACCAAGACAAATCAGTTCAGTTGCCCATACAAAGTCCACCAGAATCCGCGTCGAACCCTTGACCAATACGATACCCTAGCTATAGATTAAGAAATAAACTGAATAAACAAAATTAGATCTGTAAAACGAGAGGGATATAAAACGGAAAAAGAAGAAAATAAAAAGGAAGAAAGAAAAATGATAACAGATGAAAAATAAATATATACACATACACCTCCTTGGAACATCATAATGGTAGGATGGAAGTAGTTATGGCTGAACCGACGGTGGGAAGTGTTTTCAGGTTGTTAAAATATGATTTTAGGTGTTGCCATCTGACATAGAAACTGAATTTGATGTTTGTGTTGTAGGCATGGACACCAAAGCTTTCATTAAAGACAGACAGAAGAAAGATAATCACAACCTGAGTGAGTAGAAACCTTACAGACTCAACAACACACAGCTATACAAACGTAACTACAGTACACACTACACAAAATTACACTAACCTCTACACAAATACATGCAACTATACACAACACTAGTCAAAGGCACCTACAGTAAGGTACTGTACTGTATCACAGTTATACAGTACCATTACCAGTACCATTACTACTACTATTTATACTAATGCATGCTGATGTAAAAGGTGGGAAATGTAACTCATATTCTTTTTTTTGTGAATGTGGGTTGTTTGTAGTTGAGAGGAGAAGAAGATTCAACATCAACGACAGAATTAAAGAACTGGGAGACCTGATCCCCAGAACTACTGAGCCGTAAGTCTCTGTCTGTCTGTCTGTCTGTCTGTCTGTCTGTCTGTCTCTTTGTCTTCAATGTAATGTATGGTAAACTATAATATGTATAATATATATAAAAGGTTTGAACTGTATACAATTCCAATGTCTGTCTCTGCAAACTATTTTATAATAATTTACTCTGACTGACTGACTGACAGTATCACACAGTACATATATTGTCCAAATAGAGAGTCAACCCCCCCCCCCCCCCCCCCCAAAGAATGAGGCAGTTAAGAGTTAAATTTATAGTGGTTCTGCTTTGGATGAACACATAGTTCTCTATAATGAAAACTGTTACCTATGCCGGTTTCATTCCTTATCTCGGAAAGAGACCTTGAACAATGAAAGCGCTCTTGTTTGCAAAGGAGTATGACTCTGTCTCCAGATAAAATGTTATTTTTAAACTTTTGATGAACTAAATCTCTTTTAAGTGACACATTCAAGGATGGGGCCTGTATAAAATAATTTAAAATATTTTTTTATCTGCACCTCTAACATTTGATTACACACGCACTCTTTAGCATACGGTTATACCACTCTTCTTTATGTATTAACTTTTATAGCAGTAAAGTTATTACTGTATATAAGGTGGTCTATCACATGTTCCACTTTTTACATTAACCATTGATTGTGTTCTTGCCTGCCATCTACTGGCTTAGAAACAAAATGGCCAGATTTACTTGCTGACCCCTGATTTACAAAACCTGTTGGCATTTCTCTCTCCTGCCTTATAATCACTCTGTTGAGTCATAAACAATTTGTCAATATGTCCCTTTCAACCAATTTACACAGTGTCTCAATACTGCCATTATAAGACAAAAAGTACTCTGTGTCTCAATACTGCCATTATAAGACAAAAAGTCGTATGACAAAATATAAATCAGGTTTAACAAATACTCTGTATTATGTGTCCCCTTTGACCTGCCTGATCTTTGTGTCGAGTTGCTTCTCTGTTTTTTCTTTACTGTCATATCTTTCTACTCATTCATCATAGTAAACGCTTCCTCAATCACAGTGCAACGCATACTGTCTTGAATTTCACAATCAATTTCTGAGCTCAGACTTACAGACTGAGTGTCATCTACCAAGACTAGGAAGGACTTATTTAAATTCATTTTGGATTAATTTT
The DNA here is from genome assembly GCF_963921795.1 of Nannobrachium achirus. NCBI lineage: Eukaryota > Metazoa > Chordata > Actinopteri > Myctophiformes > Myctophidae > Nannobrachium > Nannobrachium achirus. Next base: position 35,663,470 of record NC_137818.1, on the reverse strand, counting down.
GCTCTTAATAATTCTTTTGGGAAAAATAAATGAATACAAAATTTTACAAAAATTAAAAAAGTAATTGAAAAAGGAAAAAAGGAAACGCACCCTCATGCATTAAGAGGGCAGTATGAGTCAGTAGAGCCAAGGATGGGTGGTTTGATGAATCTATCATAGTTAAAATTGAAGTTGGGTTTGTATAGGAAGGGTGGCGTGTCTGATAAAATGAATATCAAATATCTAAATACTGAATCGAGCGACTGCATTTTTTAAATGAAGAGTTGTCTCTCAGTAGGTAATCTCTCAAGACAGATTCAGCTCTTTTTCTTTTATCGCAGATGGGTTCCCAGATTGCTCAGTAGGTAACTCTGCTCTCGTGACACTGAGAAATTGATTAGTGATATTAAAGGCAGCATTTGTTCCACTGTGAATGACGAAGCATTCAAGTTCAAGCACACAACTGACCAAGATCAGGAAGTTCAATAGGGACACGGTAGGTTTCAAGGACAACAAGTCTATCCATGGAGAACCCACACTCTTTCTGTCACCAGACAAGAAACAGGTCCGGTTCAGTAACCATCTCATACACCACAGGCTCCAGTACATCTGAATATACATCAGACCGCGACCATGATTTTAAGATCATATTTTCCGTGAAAGTGAGATTCAGTAAAGGTGGGAGAGAAATGGCATGCAGCAAAGAGCCTCGGGTCAGATTCGAACCCGGGCCAGCTGCAGGAAAGCCTGGTTATAACCTTAATTATGTGGTATGTGCTCTTACCAGGTGAGCTACTGTACCAGCTCACCTGGTCATAACATTGTTGACTATCATGCAGGGGTCTCCATATATGGGTAACTGGTCAGATTTACATCACTGGCCAGATAGCCAAGAATTGGCGCGACCTCGCCCTTTTATGTCACCCTAAGGTGTCTTACTAGCAATTGAACTGTGTGTGTGTGTGTGTTTAGGGGGGACATGCGTTGGAACAAAGGCGTCATTTTGAAGGCGTCTGTTGATTACATCAGAAAACTGCAGAAAGAAGAAAACAAAAACAGAGAGATGGAGAACAAACAGAAGTCTCTGGAAGTCATGAACAGACAGCTGCTGCACAGAGTCCAGGTAAAGACACATACCGTACATACTGGACAGAGACATAGAGGCTGACACAGAGACAGTGGGACAGACATACTGTATCAAGACACAGACAGACACATTGAGCAATTTTACTCAGAATACAGGCAGACACAAAGTCAGAGAGAGACAGAAAAACAGCAAGGTACGTATTCCTCGGAATGCATGTAGACACACAAACATACAGAGGGCAGACAAATGGACACAGACAGGGAGATTATACAGAAGCCATTTGAGATTCTGCATGTTCTCTGTTTGGAGAAATATGGATATGAACAGTGTTGTAAAGTAACTACCGTAAGTACATTTACTTAAGTACTGTACAATTTTGAGGTATTTGTGCTTTAATTGAGGTATTTGTACTTTAATTTTTTTCCAAGTATTTCCTTTTATTTTACTTCCACTGCACTACATCTGGGATCCAAAAATTGTACTTTCACTCCACTACATTTATTTGAAAACTTTAGTTACTTTTCAGATATCAATTATAATATTATAAAATATACATAAACCACAATAGCCATATTTTATACCTTGGATATTTGAATATAGCCTTAGATCTGCTATTTTACTTTTACATTTAGTACTTTAAATACATTTTGATGCCAATACTTTTGTACTTTTACTCAAGTAATTTTTTTTTCTGGACATTTACTTGTAACAGAGTATTTCTATATTGCAGTATTGATACTTTTACTTAAGTAAAACATTTAGTACTTTTTTCACCACTGAATATGAATGATGATTTATATTTTATTTATCAATTGATTCCACAGCTTTCTAGTATTGATTATTGTCGTTCTGTCTTTCTCACAGGAACTAGAGTATCAGGTGCGCCTCCACAGTCTCTCCTCGTCCTCGTCTGACCTCCAGGCCTCCCCCTCTCCCCCCTTTGCCTCTTCCTGCCCGCCCCTCTCTTCCACCATCTCCATGGTGACCACGCCACTGGACCTGGAGGCCCTGGACGACCCCCAGGGGGAGCACAGCGTCTTCTCTCCTGGACTGCTGTCTGACATCGCTCTGGGAGGACTGGGAGACGAGCTGGGAGACATCCTGATGATGGAGGAAAGTGGCTTAAAAGACCCCATGCTGTCCACGACCAGCAGCATGGAAGAGGATCTGTGACGTCACAACCAGATTGTGATATGCAAGGAAACCTGTGCGAGGTAGACTGGGATCAATTAGCTTTTGCCAGTTTGCATACCCGGACTAGAGAGAATCAGATGGGATTCTCTCTAGTCCGTGTGGAAATGACCAGACGCATATTTGGAATAGGCAGGCCCTGGATCCAATAGCACTGGTTAAAATTCGGAAGAGAAACCAGGCTTTACAAAGGTACTGCAGAAAGCCTGGTGAAACAAGGTTACATGCGAGGAGAGGGGAAATGAGGAATGCACACATCCGTTTCTGATTACCATTATATTCACTGACATAACCATTGCATCGCTCCCTGCTACATTCATCACCGCAACACAAGATTTCACTGAAAAAAAGCTAATTTATGGTTTACAGTATATCAGTGACAGTTTGGAACTTGAAATTAGCATATATGTTAATACTTACACGATACGTAAGGCAATGCTGTACAATATACATTACACACTTTGTTAGTGAGGTTTGTTTATAGCACAACAAAGCGGGTTGTGGATGAAATAAACGTAATTTAGGTTAACGTTACATTAGGGAGCTTAAAATAACGGGCACTTACTCTTGTACTGTTTCTCTGCCATCTCACACACCATGCCAGATGAAAGGGCAGAGTAATATTAACCTCATGGCGTTCAGCTGATAGTCTTCTGTGAAGGCTGCTCTCATGACGTGTAACCTCACTCATAGCTCGTCCGAGATCCCTCCTCACTCCTCGAATCTCGCTCCTCTGAGCAGAAACAAGAACTTTGGGATGAACTGGTTCAAGCAAGGCTCAAGTAATGAGGAAATATAAATGAGAAACTTGAGATTTACCTATGGTTTTCAGTTGTAGGTCGAACTGTGACAAAATCACCTAGAGACACAGTCTGATTTGGGGGAGTGGCTCTGACATCATCAACCGCAGATGGAAGTCATCACCCAGAGAGTCTTGTTGAAGGATGGGCAGGGTTCTTTTTGTGCGCATTTGAACTCCTTGATTACAGGAAGTAATCAGGTTATTGATACATTTCCATGCTTTATAATTAGTAGGTTAGGAAGGCCATTAGAAAGTCAGGGTTGTTTGAAGAGGTCACAGAGAACATGATCTCTGTCTGACGTGTTTACTAATTTGCCAAAAGACCTGAATACATACCGTTAAGTAGAAATATTGATCTACGATTATCCCTTTCCCCTCATTAAGATAATGAAGGTAATTTTTTATAATCTGTACATTGCCTTAAAGCTGCATTGTGTGATATTTTGAAGCCATGAAAAATATTATTAGCTGAAAGTGAAAGTTGAAGGTTTCACAGAGACAACACTACAGACCAATACATGTAGATTCTGGTCTTCCATGTTTATTTTTTTTACAGTTCCTTTAACCTTTTCCCTATTTAGTCCTTTTGCAATTCCCACTTTCCCATGTCCCATGTCACTGCTTTGCCGACCACTCCTGGTTTGTTCGCCAGGGATTGGTTTGCATCCGATTTGATACACGTGAAGTCATCAGCTGGCTTCCCTTCCTCAAACAAAACGTGTTTGTTGGAATGCCCGGCCAAGCCGGAGGCACCATGGAGGATTCAAAGGCCTTGGCACCTCCATTGCTGCTCATCCCCTTCTATACCGCCATGGAGGATTAGACAATGCAAGCAGTAGTAACTACTGTAGGTTTGTCTCTGTTTGGTTATTCTTTTGGGCACATTCTAGCTCTGGTCCAGTGGGGTTAATATTATAACAGGCTATTATTATTCACCGAAGACAGTTTTACTGGCAATAGTCTTTCTCAATTCTCTTTTGTCTAAAATGTAGACTTTAGCAGTAATTATTCCATCACTACGTTTTCACTCTGTGTGTGTGCCTAATTTGAATGTGCCGAATCCGGCACTTTGGAATCTGCTGCAAGTCAGAAATCGGTGACAGTACAGTTCCTAAAAAGGGAAAAAGCAACACACAGCAACTAGTCTGTGAGGTGGACACTCAGGCGAAACTATCTGAAAGAAGGAAGTGTCCCGCACTCTAGTTCCACATGTAATTAAAGACTACAATTGTATATTGTTGAGACCTTGATAAAGGATATGGCTAAAACTGCAGGAGAACACATACCATTGCCAGTCAAAAACAATATTTACATTGTTGACTAATGAAAGTATATTGAACAAAGTCACTAAAGTACAGACAGTGAGAAATTCAATATACAACATACCATACTGGTATGACTCACAGCTTTGCCCATAGATTATACATAAACATAGTTTATGTAGTCTGTTTATCATTTCGTCTAGAATTTTACTTGAAAAACGTATGTGTTTACCAAAACTGAATGGTTACTAAGTTTTGGCTAGACATTTCAAATCAAGAGTAATCATACTTGTTTATCAGTACAGGCATATCACACAATGGAGTTTTAATCAGGATGTCCTCAAGTTAAGCATAATTCCTTTATCTTCATCACTTGCCTCGGCCAAGTGTCAGAACATGTATGTACGTACGTATGTATGTACTTTTGAAATGTATGATTTCTTTATTTCCCTTTTTTAAAGCTAAGAAAAATTACAATTTAAGGCTTTCAGTGTGTCACTGAAGAAAGTTTATGATCAGACATAATGATTATGTCTGCCATTATGTTAGGGCCAAATATTGTTTAAGATTTACTGTGAGATTTTGTTGCTTTTGTTCCATCTGTAGTGGATTTGTCCAATACTCAGCCTTCAACCTTCAAATCCTCTATACCTCTGGTATTTAGTCATTCTAAACCAGTGACTCCTGCAGCTCACATGAAGCTTCATAGAGGAAATAAAGCACAGACGTAGGAGACATTATACATTGATGGAAGAAAAAATTACAATCAACTATTATTTAGGAGTAGGCTTGTAGTACACCCAACCATGCAAGCTTACGTGACAAACTTTACAATCAACAGATATTAAACACAAGGAAAGTGATTTGATTCCAGATCAACATTCAACAACAGAAACACCGGACAGATACTAGACAGACAGACTGTCTAGTGTCTAGTATGTTGGTTGTGGTGTTTAAAAGGGAGCCAAGTCAGTGTAGACAAACATCTTCAACTTGTCTGTATATGTATCTACAGTATCTATCTATCTGTCTGTGATGCTGAATTCTAAGCTGTCGGTGTTTGTTCGTAAACATGTTCTGCGCCAATTGACAGAGTTTAAATAAGGGACTAACATAGCTACTGTAGTACCAGTCCTAATTTAATACAGGGTTTGTATTGTTGTTTATTTGTACAATTACGAATTGTATGTCTATAAACCATGAGGTGGAAGAAAAGCATTTATTGTCAGATATCTTTAGTGAAATATTAAAAACTGAAACATAGCTTATACATGTCACATCAAATATTAATTGTCATTCATTGATTCATTCATTCATTCAATTCACATAATTGAATGATATTCATTCAATTATGAATATCAGACTTTATGTGAAGTCTGATATTCACATAAAGGGACTTAAAACAATTTGATTACTGTTATGACTTTGTTTTACATAGATTATGTCATTAAGTTGTAATGATGTTTATATTTTCTACTCATTCCAGATTGTCTTGTTTTGTTTTATTTTCAATAGAATGTACACGTTAAAGGCAAATGAAAGAGTTTATATCTATAAATAAACAGAACCTGAATAGACAGTATGTGTCTTTCTTGCGAGGATATGATGAAAGACTTGGACTCGTCCGTGGCACTGGCACATTTTAGATTTTGTTTTTACACACCATTATAATGTTCTTATTTTCATCATATAAGACCCAATTACTGAATGTCAGTCTCCAGGTTTTCTTCAGAATATGTATGACACTGATTAACTATGACACTATGGCACATTGGGAGTCCACTGGAAGTGGTTCTTAAATGTTTTATTTTCAAGGACTCCCATAACTCTGAGAGTGTACAAATGGAATGAAATAGACGTTCATATGTACTCTCAGAGTTAGACCTGTAATGGTCATTTAGGGCTAGCTCTTAATGCGTTTGACTATTAATTTTGTCCATGGCAAAAATAAAAATAAATAAATAATAATAATAAAACCTCAAGCCATGGCGATTACCGCTGCCCTGGTCATCAGTATCAAATTAATGAAAGTGTTATGGAACATTTAACTTAGAAAAGCATAACATTTCATTTTCATTTGCTATTCAGATTTTATATATTTTTTATATTTCAACATAGCACTTTCAACATGTGATTTGTCCTTTTCTGCATTTTGTATCAGACAATCCTCCAAGTTCCCCAGAAAATATTTAGAAACCACTGTAGTCTCACTTAATGGTTAACCCAAATTAGAAAAGGGAAAATGCCATGCCACAAATTCCCCTTAAAAAAAGAAGAAAATCTTAAATGATTAAAAGGTCTACTGAGTTGAGGTTCTGTCAGTGACCAGTGGAGGGCAGCATTGACATTCAAGCAGAGGTGCTAGAGTAGAGGTCAGAGGTGTCCACTCCTTAAACAGTTACAGGAAACAGGAAAATCACATGGCGCACGCACACACACGCACGCACGCACGCACGCACGCACGCACACACACACACACACACACACACACACACACACACACACACACACACACACGCAGATATAAATATAGATACAGTATGTGCAAATGGCATTCTGACTCAGGGTCTGCCGCCAGGGACGCTGGCCCAGTTCATCTTCTGATTGGTTCCAGTCTGTCTTCTGTTCCATTCTATATGCATGTGTGAACTGCCCGGTATGAATCTTGTTCTCTTTGATGTCCAGTAGGGCTCACAGGGTCATGGGTTGGTTGCGGGGGCTGACATGCAGTGTTGTCATCTCAGTGAATTCCTGTTTCCTGTTTGGATGGCCCTGGCACCTCCCTACAATAAGCAGACACTTCCTCTCCTAGCCAGGGACACTTCCTGTCCGGCTCGACCCTGCTGCCAGCTGTCATTCAAACAAACAGCTACCATAAACCCACATTTGAAAGGAAAAGCTAAAGCTAGTTTTAGAATACAAATGTAGAAACCTAGGCTGTTTGATTCATGGCAGGTTATCTGTATCTGAAGATAATGAAACATTATAACTTGACTTCTGTTGAGGGTGTTATTGTGAGGAATTACAATAGGCTCTGTGCAGCGCGCGGGCGTGTGAGAGCGAGATAGAACTGTTGCTGTACAATCATCAGAGGAAATGACATCACTTATTCATGCTGTTTCTCTGGGAAAATATGTCTGTTGGAAGTTGGAACCATCCAGCAACTAAACGGCACATCTCTGTTTTATATTTATATATCAAAATACGAAGCCTTCAGTCTATTGACACAACAATCTCACAACTAAGTCTGTCTCATCTGATTTGATGGCCAGCCTTATAAATGCTCCAGCATTGATCCAACAAACACAACCAAATCACTACCAATAACATTATTATTACAAGGGTAATACTAAATAACACTAGAACTCCATTATTTTACAGAAAGATGCATGAAATGTCCTTATGCCTATCTGTCTCATACAGTATGTTGGCCCAACTTTGCACCACATTTGTGCCGCTGCAAAAATACCAGTGGTAGTGTGCATAACAGAACATTCTTTTACAGACATTGCACACAGTATCTGAGCAGTGCTTTCTCATGAAAACAAAAGCCACATGGCAGAGAGGACCATTCTTGGATATATACACAAAACAACTGACAAATGTTCCAAAAGAATTGTTCATGTACATAACTTTTTGTCATGTCTTGAGTTTCAAGATCCATTTAGTTTTTATCCTTGATGACTGTGAGTGTGACTAGATTCCGTGATGATAAACTCTGTAGGCTACTGTACGTTGGTAATGCGGATGACATCATTTTAACTTTAACTCAAACTTTCTCAAAGTAACTTACATGACATGTTGTTTTTACAAAACATAAAAGTCTATATGGTCCTTCAAACTTTTAAACTTTTGAGTTGCAATTACATTTTCCTGTCAGTCATCGCCTCTGTAACACCATTCTGTAACACTGTCCTGATTGGTCAAGACAGGAAAGCAGGTGAAATCCCTGTGTAGGCCAGATGTTGCAAAGCTGTCATTAATGAGAAGGAAAGAAAACTAACAATCAAAGAAACAAACAGAAAAGCACCTGCAACAACTTTATCTTTGTTTTTTATGTTTATTCTTTTTAACCACTTCACAATTTCTACAAATTCTTTAGTCGTCATACCTATTCTCAGTAACTCCATGTAGTCCATGTCATTGCTGACTGATTGTCTTTGGGAGTGTATGGACAATACTCCAAATGCTCCAAAACGTCCCCAGTCGGTTCTCACCTGACAGTGAGGAGTTTCCGTATACGTGCTCTGACCAACCTGTCGGAGTCGCTAATGCAGCAACAGAGATCACTCTCCCCGCCTCACTTATTACCTGTGAACATGGCCAATTCAGCCATTGTCAGCCTTCTGATTGGTCCATTATCGACCAACCAGCAAACTCCTTACGTATAACAGCGGTTGTTTAGGCTGAGTTTGCTAAACATGATTACAATATCCAGTTTTTGGAGAAAATATCATGTTATGTCCAGTCTCTGTGTTGTTCCTTTTTACCAAGATCAAGTTTAAAATAAAAATTGAAGACAATAAATATCAATATGAGAAAACTGAAAACCCTCTTTTTTCTCCCAACGTAGTGGATAGAGAAAGAGGATTTTTGTGCAACCTACAGTAGCAACCATTGGGCGGGAAATGACAAAGGGTGAATTGAGTTTTACCTCTGCCCCACCCGGATTCTTAATTTAAAATGCTTATATCTTTTAATTCTTAAGGTTGAGCCAACCAGCATTAATTAATGATACTATACTGAAAATCTTACTAAAAAGTTGAAAAGCAATCTTGAGCTTGAGAAAACATGCCCAAGAGCCTGACTAGGAACTCCAATCTAAGGGGCTGTTTCATCATTTACTTATTTTCTGGTAGTTGTGGAATCCCGGGTTCCAACCTATAATGGAACCCATGGGGTATACATCTAGTGATGTGATGACAACACCCTGTGATCCTGCTCCGATTGGCTTAGGCAGGGAAGCAGATGGAGCAGCATTCCAGACAGCACTCCAAGCAGTCTGATGAACCGCAGCAGTCCTCCATTATCCCACAATCCAACACTGCCTGACATGCCTCCTCGGTGCAGGCCATGTCTCCCACAGCTTCGGCACAGCAGCAGCAGCAGCCAGCCGCATCACAGCATACAATCCCACTTCCTCCACAGGCCAGACAGTCCCCCAGGACAGAACACATGGACAGGACCTCACAGAACAGACAGGCCAGGACACAGTGGGCACAGCAATCTGAGATAGAGACAGTAGAATACTGTAATATGTAGTAGACTATAATGAAAGATATGTATATCTTGGGGAATTTTAAAGGAAGCATCATATGTATATACATTTACAGTATACAGTATATATCTGTGTGTGTGTGTGTGTGTGTGTGTGTGTGTGTGTGTGTGTGTGTGTGTGTGTGTTTGATTGATTGATTGAAGACTTTATTAGAAGTTTGCATAGGAAAAGGTACAGTTTCATGACGGTACAGTTCACTGGTACAAGGTCTACTAAAAGGAGATCCATGAAAAGACTAAGCTTATTTCCACTGGAAACCATTGAAGTATCTCATATACCGGTAACATTGAATGACAGACAAATAGAACACAGTACTATGCAGTAGATATGTAAAGAAAAACAAAAAGAAAACAGTAAGTCTAAACAAACAGTATATACAAAGAAGGGGCAGGGTGTGTGTGTGTGTGTGTGTGTGTGTGTGTGTGTGTGTGTGTGTGTGTGTGTGTGTGTGTGTGTGTGTGTGTGTGTGTGTGTGTGTGTGTGTGTCTTTGTATGTGTGTGTGTGTGTGTGTGTGTGTGTGTGTGTGTGCGCGCGCGCGTGCGTGCGTGTGAATGTGTCCATGTTTGTGGAGGAGAGAGACAGTCAGGTGGTGAAGGGAGATAAGCCTGCTGTTGAAACAGTTAGATGATACGAGGGGAGTATACTGTACACAGTAAGTAGAGTAAAGCCTAGTTTATCAGTGAGTTTCAAATAACCCTAACTAGAATAATAAAAAAGTTCAGAATACAAATATTTTGATGCCCTCTCTGCTTGCTGGCTCAATCTATGTGTTTTTGGAATTGGGTGAAGGAGTGTGAGGAGTCAGGGTTAATGGACAGGTTTGGTCCAGGTTGGTTTGGCCCAAATGTAAAAAGCTAGTTACTGTAGCACTGGCAGCTAATCTCAGGCACCGCTAAACCACTCAGCATGAAACTTGGCAGAACCTCTGCGGTCGCAGGAGGGAATGCATTAAATAACATAAGACAACTAGAAATACTGTTCCTTCGAAACAGTGTGGGCTCGCTTCCAACCCAACAAATAGGATACTTTAAGGTACTGTAAGGTACAGTACCTTACAGTATTGTACTGTACCTTACTATACTGTACTGCACCTTACTGTACTGTACTGTACTGTACTGTACTGTACTGTACTGTAACTTACTGTACTGTAACTTACTGTACTTTACTGTACTCTACTGTACCTCACTGTAAATTACTGTACTCTACTGTAACTTACTGTACTTTACTGTACTCTACTGTACTGTACCTTACTGTACTTTACTGTACTCTACTGTACCTTACTGTACTGTACCTTACTGTACTATACTATACTGTACTCTACTGTACCGTACTGTACCTTACTGTACTGTACTCTACTGTACCTTACTATACTGTACTTTACTGTACTCTACTGTACTTTACTGTACTCTACTGTACCTTACTGTACTGTACTTTACTGTACCTTACTGTACTGTACCTTACTGTACTATACTATACTGTACTCTACTGTACCGTACTGTACCTTACTGTACTGTACTCTACTGTACCTTACTATACTGTACTTTACTGTACTCTACTGTACTTTACTGTACTCTACTCTACCTTACTGTACTTTATTGTACTTTACTGTACTCTACTGTACCTTACTGTACTCTACTGTACCTTACTGTATTGTTTTGTACTTTACTGTACCTTACTGTACTGTACTGTACTCTACTATACCTTACTGTACTGTACCTTTCTGTACTTTACTGTACTCTATACTGAACCTTACTGTTCTTTTACTGTAATGTACTGTACTGAACCTTACTACATATTCTATGTGTTCTAGAGGTGTATATTGAGTGCATATACTGTAGGTTAACAATCCCAGATCACATCTGTCCTCCACTATGTCTATAACCAAGGTGTTCTTCTATGTGGCCACTCCAGACTGAGGAGTGGAGCATGACTTTTATTGTGTTTGTGGATCTGATTTGAAAATGCATTGGTTGTGATATCCCCCTGACAACCAACAACAACCACTAATACGGCTGAGTGTCCCTGCGGGTTCTAGGATATATACTGTAAATCCCATTGCCCGGGATCCTAAAACCTTATTCTTTTTAAGTAAAATTTCTACAAAACATGTCACAAAGACAAATACAAGCAAACGTCTCCACAGTAACACAGTAACAGTGTGTGTGTGTGTGTGTGTGTGTGTGTGTGTGTGTGTGTGTGTGTGCGTGTGCGTGTGCGTGTGCGTGCGTGCGTGCGTGTGTGCGTGCGTGCGTGTGCGTGCACATTGTAGATCAACTTCATAGCCGTATTAAGTGGTCCATCTATGTTTTTTTATTAATAATAAAATCTGCAAAGTAACAAGTAACTGAAGCTGTCAAATGCTGTATTTATAGTAGAGTATATGTAACAAAAATGGAAAGTAGAGTAAAAGTACCTCAAAAATAAAAAAGTACTTGTATATACTTGAGTAAATGTACTTGGTTACTTTGCAGCACCACCGAACAGCCAATGACAGACAGGCCTTTAATCACAGCTGTCTCAATCAGTAGAGTGGAGAGGGACATTTATAGATATTTGTAGTTTTAACTCAGAATATATACATCACACAGCTTAGATATTTGGATCAAATCAGAGAGCAGACCTGTGTGAACGCATTGATATAAATAGCATATCTGAAGTGTGAACATTACAGCCACAGCGCCTTAACATAAACATGGGTCCCTTTCCTCTGTCTACACTCTCTCCCCACTCACTAAACCCATTGGAAATGCATTGGGTGCTTAAAGTTAAACATTTTTATTTTTTTATATTAATACTACAAAACATTTCAAAACGAAAAATACAAGCACACGTGTCCTCAGTAAGCTGAACACATAAAAATGTGAATGGTGTTGAAAGGTGTAAGCGTTTAGGAGATGAATCGCGCCAAAGTTTTGAGGAGATACTGACTGACTGACTGACTGACTGACTGATAGATAAATAATGAAGATAACATACGTGTGCTCGCCTTCCAGGCGAGCCCACAATAAGTGTTATGACACTGTCTCCACAGGAACACACTGTTCATGTTTGAGAAATGTTGCTCATATATATATTTGTGACACTTGCACATAGTCTATAAATTGATATTATTCCTTTGTACAGTACATCTGCACATGGTCACTTTGCACATTTGGGTGAACATTGATTTTTGATTTGTTTGATTTGATTTGTTTTATCAGAATTGACTGCACAGGGACACGTGCCTGTCTAAGACAAGTCCCTATAAGTATTAGTATATAGCCCTATCATTGCATATTTGTATTATTTTGTAATTGTTTTTCACACCTTTCTTTGTTTGGTCTGACAGGCCTGCACAATTGTAGTGTCAAACAAAGTTCAGCCTCTTGTCTCTGGCTGATTCCTATTGTCAAGCTAAGTCCTAGGACCTGAATCTCTGTCCAAAATGATGGGATTTTGATGGGCAGGAGGACAAGAGGAACCTTGTCATATAAGCCTTAATTCTTTTCATCCTTCTATTTTAGACTGTGCGGGAGACATACTGTAGCAGCTTCATCGACACGTTGTGAGCTTGAAGATCAGCTATTTGAACTATTTAAGAATGTTTTTCAAAATAGTAAAAAAAGGCAAAGAAGTTTAGGGATCAGCATTGACGAAAATAGGGCTCCACAATGCCTCTTTTGATCAGCTTTTTTATAAGTTTTATTTGAAGTTAGAACATATCAGGTATATCCTACCATGAGAGGATCAAGTTCCATATTTGATTCCAATGGAACCCATTCCTAGGGCAGGATTTTTGATAAATATTGGATAAATATTGGAATTGTCCTTACTCAATTTATTGCGTAAAATGCACTACATAATATGTGAAAAACTGTAAATAAACCTTAAACTACATGATGCGACTCACCGTCTCTCGCCACTTCCTTGATGTGGTGGGCAGAGTTTGTCTTCAAGGACGCGTGGCTTTTAGCTCCAGAAGACAGGCGCTTCTGATTGGCTCTCTGATGGTGATGGTGAGGAAGGTGTCTGTTACAAGGTGTTGACTGGAGAGGAGGGGAGGAGGAGGAGGGAGAGGAGGTGACAGAGTCTTCTGGACATACAGAGGGAGATAGAGGTAGAGGATGGAGAGAAGGAGGGATGGAGGGAGACGGAGGAGTGCAGACAGCTGGAGGTAAAGCTCTGTCTTCACTGATAGAGTCTGATAGAGAGAGAGAGAGACAGACATTGTTTTCTTCAACATTTCCAAGGGATCCATTCCAAAACATTAATGATTGGATTGATTTTAAAGATTAGCTGGAAGTTAGTCTATTAACTGACAGCTTGCAGTCACTGTATTCACTGGCAGTTAGCTAGCTGTATATATTAATGGACAGGCAGGTGATTAATACCTTTGTTCTTGCTGGGGTGGGATAATGGGAGGAGTCGTGAGATATCATCAGGGTAAGGGTTCTCTATTAAACCTTCGTCGCCGCTGTCACCTTCTTCCAGCCTATCAGAGCAAGGAGGGCTTTCTTCTATTTGGCATAGAAACCAGAGAACAATGAAATAATATGTTTTTTTACAAATACAAATTTAGTGTTAAGTGTTATACATAATATTGCATAATTCTAAAAGAAGTGCTGTTTGTGTGGTATGCATTAATGTGTCTCATTGTTTATGTTCATCCTGTTATGGCGGCTCCCGTTCCCGTGAATGCAGAAAATGAGACGTTATCCCGAAACGCCTGAGTGTAGGAACTCCTTGTTCAGAATTGAACCATAGCGTTTTCCCAGATGTGAGTCGATCATTACAGTTGTCACAAATTGACTAAACAGTGGAGTGTTTAAAGTTTAAACCATCAACCGTTTTACAGCCGGCACATGTGATGCGCGCGAACCCCGCATATAAATGCACACAAGCATATATCCAATCCTATTTTAATGTGAGGCTTGCATTATCCACATGCCTGGTGTAGCCGCTATCATTGACCTCAATTTCATTGACCAAACGCGCTGTACGTGCACAGTTAATTCCATGCATATTCACTCTTTGAAAAACCTGGTGTAGTCTGGGCTTTAGACATTCTCACCTGAGTGATTTGGGAGCATCCCATTGGCCTTTGGCTGATTGGTGACACATTCTGATTCGTCCAGGGATTTATAAGCCCCACCATCGCTAACATTAGCACTGCCCTGTGATGTTATTTCCATTTGGCCAAATCCTCTCTCCCACAACTGTCAGTCAAATTGAACACTGCAGAGAGAGGAAAGAGAACACTGTGTACAGTGTGTGTGTGTGTGTGTGTGTGTGTGTGTGTGTGTGTGTGTGTGTGTGTGTGTGTGTGTGGTGTGTGTGGTGTGTGTGTGTGTGTGTGTGTGTGTGTGTGTGTGTGTGTGTGTGTGTGTGTGTTAGACCAAACTGATCTGATACATGGATATAGGCTATTGTACATTTAGCTTTATTGATGTATTATCAATGTGACAATGATGTGAAACGAAAAATGTAAGCAAAAGTTGTAGTGTTCCTAAAGCTCTCAAGCTCTGTTGTTGAATTTTAAAGGGTTTACTCTTTAATTCCATTAGGCTATCTCTCCTGTCTGTTATTTTAGCTTGGGTTGTGTAACATAAACAGAAGGGTCATTCTTATTTGATTAAACTATAAGTAGGCCTATATTATAAAGAATAGGCCTACAAGTAGGCTACACCTTTGGGTTTAAATGGGTTATATCCTGGGAACATACCGGCTACATAAAAGTTTCAGTTCTAACTAAAAGTTTCCAAAATAAACATGAAAAGATAATCGACATTTAGCCTTTCAAAATAAAATATAAATACAATTAAATAAAGTCTTACCTAGCCGTTAACGCTTCCCGACTTTCTGTTTATTTTTGTCTAGCATGGTCAACTTTTCACCGATCCTCGATCTCATCCATGTCATGATAGCTTACTGACTGCCCTGCCAATGCCATTACACCGCGTTCGTGTGTGTGTGTGTGTGTGTGTGTGTGTGTGTGTGTGTGTGTGTGTGTGTGCGCGCGTGCGCGCGTGTGTGTGTGTGTGTGTGTGTGTGTGTGTGTGTGTGTATAGGGGGGACTGCGTCTGCGTCATCAACAATGACCACCCACGACCTCCGTTTCCTCCAGTCCACGCGCAAAATCCCCCATCTCTGGACTGGACTGTCTGTCCCAATCTCATATTTGCAATGCAAATTTAGAAACCTCGTAAAAGATGCAAATTTTGCATCTTTTACGAGGTTTATGTATTAAAGGCTGATTTCCCAATCCATACATCCATGGAATTGTTTTTCCATTCTATTCCATTACTATTATAGGCTTATAATTATTCATTAAGTAATTGTTTAATTAATTATTATATATTTTTGTTCACGCAATAAAAACATTAAGGTAACAATAAAAAAAACTGAAATAAGTGCAGGTGAGAAAGGAAAACAAGTACAGAGTAAGTCAACAGAATTTTCAAATAGATTATTTGATTACATTTAAAATGTAACTTGCCCAGAGCTGCAATGAGGGATCTAAAATCTAACATCTAAAGTGTTTTTTTTTCTTCTTTTTTCCCCCTATTTTTCCCCCCCACTGTGTTCTTCAGAGGGAAACATGAAACCAAACGAAACTTGATAATAAACATTCACACCCATGATTGAGATAAACAATTAACAGCATGGAATAGGCTATATAGAATTATGACGGTAGGGGGCAGTGTAACATCGGCTACCTACTGTAGCGTAGTCTCTTTCATTGACATTAAGTGAGAATTATTTTCTGTTGATCTTTTGGTTGTATTTCAATAATTAATATTTCTCGGTTATTATTCCTATTCTTAACAACAGACCTCCAGGTTGAAGGGATATCCCAATCGCCTTTATGATAATTTCTTTGCCATGTTTGACTGGGTGCATTTGTATCCATTTCCTGCAAACTTCTAATAAAGTCTTCAATCAATCAATCAATCAATCAATCAATCAATCAATCAATCAATCAATCAATCAATCAATCAATCAATCGATCAATCAATCATTGATGCAGGGATGGGCAGAGTTTTTCTTCCTGGCCAGGGGTCCAAGTTCCAAAAGCCACACAGAGGTCCATTCCAGGATATACACATTGAATCGTTGATTGATTGATTGATTGAAGACTTTATTAGAGTTTGCATAGGAAAAGGTACAGTTTCATGACAGTTCCCTGGTACAAGGTCAACTACGGATTCCTCAAAAAGCTTTTGGGTTTGTTTCAATTGGGGTCCCTTTTGAACTCATATAACATAAAATGACAGACAAATAGAACACAGGCCTGTGGCCTAAAAAAAAAGAAAAGAAGAAAATGTATATAAAAACAGTCATAAAACACAATGCAAAATAAATGGTATTTACAATAATTTTATAGATTGAGCAAATTAGCAAATGATACCATACTGAAAATCATAATAAAAAGTGACTGGGAACTCCAATCTGTTTCATTAAAACAAATGAGTAGTTGTGGAATCCCAGGTTCCAAGTTCTTCCAACCTATAATGGAACGCAGCTTGATGTGATGACAACATTCTGTGATCCTGCTCTGATTGGCCTAGTCATCATCCACACACTCCACTACAGCTTCAAGACAGCAGCAGAGGATGTCGCAGATATCTATATTTTCAATGCAGCAATCTGAGATGTAAGCGCAGATATCTCCAATTCCAGTGCAGCAGCAGCTGCAGCAATCTGAAATATAGACAGTAGAATAATGTCATATTCAGTATAATCCTAAACCTAGAATAAAAAGTTAAAGAGTAAAGGTAAAGAGTGTGAGGAGTCAGGGTTAATGGACAGGTTTGGTCCAGATGTGAAAAGCGTACTGTAGCAGCTAATCTGAGGCACCGCCGGACCACAGTGTGCACTGTGCAGATCTGCTTTGTTCCTTCTGTGTTTGTCTTTGGATGTGCATGGCTACTTTTTGGTCTGACAGTGCTGCCAGGCCAGTACCAATTGTAGTGCCAAACAGGGACGTGCTGGCCATTGGGAAAAGCGGGACAACTCCCGAACGGCCATTAGGAAAAAAATAAAAATGAAATGTCGGCCTTTGTTCCATTTTGGTGGCTGGGCGGCCAACAAAGTAAATCGTCACTGTCGGGCAGAAACCTCTGAACTCCAAGTTTCAAATTTAGAGAGATCTCTCTCTATAGCGCGCAATGAGGGCCGCTCCAACTCTTTTCCCGGGCTGAATCAGGGGCCCAGCATGTCCCTGGTGCCAAACACATTTTGGCCTCTTGATAACTATTTTCAAGTCTGTGGGACCTGATCTCTCTGTCCAAAATGATGTTATTTTGATGGACAGGAGGACAAGAGGAACCAATTCTATCACATCAACCTTAATTCTGAGTCCATCTCTTGTGGAGCATGACATGTTATGTGGGATGGCACAGATGTTAGGCTACTTTAGGCATTTAATTGGAGTCAGAGGTTAAACAGTACACATAATGCCTCTTTTGATCAGCTTTCTGAGACATTTTATTTGAAATTAGAAATGATCAGGTGTACCGTGAGAGGATCCAGTTCCATATTTGATTCCAATGGAACCCATTCCTAGGGCAGGATTTTAGATTACAATAACTGTCCATTTCCTTACTCCATTTATTGTGTAAAATGTTAATGTACAATTAATACTTAATGCATTCTTTAATTTCATAGTTTGTCTGTGAACAAAAAATGAATCTTATACTACATGATGCGACTCACCGTCTCTCGCCTTTTCCTCATTAACGTAACAAGGCGTAGAGGGAGATGGAGGAGTGTAGACAGCTGGAGGTAAAGTTCTGTCTTCACTGATAAAGTCTGATAGAGAGATACACCGACAAGGAAAGAGAGAGAGAGAGAGACAATGTTTTCTTTTCTTTTTGTCAACATTTCTATGAGATCCAAAACATTAATGGTTTTAAAGATAACTGACTCTTATAGTAGTCTAAAAAGGTGGACATTTTAAACCAAACATTTTTTTTTATCTGCCCCGCTGTGTGCAGTCTCACTGTCAGTTAACTGTTTATTAACTGACAGGCTGGTGATTTCTCTATAACTCACACATGGGCAACATATAGCCCAGGGGCCGGATCCAGCCATTTTACCATCTCAATTTGGACCGCCACATCCTCTAACACAAAATGACTGAATTTACATCCTATAAGGCTGCCATATCAATAGATCCTATTCACGGCCCGCCACGCACGCGCACTCAGCAAATTTCTCAGCAACTTCCTGGTGCTGACGTCAGCTTTGAAGGGTAAAGTAACACAGAAATTGCTTAAAGCCAACAAATCATTATTTCGAACAGTAAAGTAAATTATAACACTTTTTGCCTTTTACTATCTTGTGTTCTTGATCATGCTAGCCGTATTTTATACTATACTATTCGGAAATTGCATTAAATGTGTGATTTCTGTGTTAACTCTATGGGCTTTTAGTAGGTTTTCCCCTTCAACCGTGAGGTCCGCATCAGGAAGTTGCGTAACGTGAATTCGGTCAATTCAATCTTTTCGTTTATGTTCATCCTGTTATGGCGAATAACAGTGAAAGCTGAAACTGAGACTTTAGTGTAGGAAGTCCTTGTTGAACCATAACGTTTTCTTAGATGAGAATCGACCAACACAGTAAATGTCACATGTTTAAAGCTTTTTGACACTCACCTGTGTGATTTGGCAGAGTCACATTAGCCATTGGCTGATCGGTGACGCATTCTGATTCGTCCGGTGATTTATACACCCCACCTTCGCAAACATTAGCGCTGCCCTGTGATGTAATTTCCATTTGGCCAAATCCTGTCTCCTACAGCTGTCAGTCAACTTGAACACTGCAGAGAGAGGAAAGAGAGGTGTGTGTGTGTGTTAAGGCCAGTCCACACTCCACACCAATGTAATCTGAGTTCCCAGAAGTCAACTACTTTATTAATTTATTATCACTGTACTTGTTTCAACAACACTCACTTAATTTGAAGAAATTGCAGTGTTTGTATCACTACCCCACTCTTCCATAAGCAGAGTCAAAAATGACCCCAACGCTTATTTTGGATTTTGGCTTTCCAATTATGTAGAAACTGATTTGTAGCTATATTTACAGACTGCTTTAAACATGTTAGGTTTCCAGGTTAACTGAAAAAAGGATTCATTCATGTCTGTCTGTTGTTTGTTTTTTGACACAGACAAACTGTGGTTGAGTTTCATTAGAACGACGGTATACAGTAGGCTATTAAAAATAGGCTAGCGGTAGTAGTAGTAGTAGTAGTAGTAGTAGTAATAGTAGTAGTAGTAGACTAGTAGTAGTAATATTTTGGGGCCTCCAAGAAATGTGTCAAAAATGAATATTTTCTCTCATATTATTTTGATGCTTTAATCAAATGCACTTGCTAGCCTCAGGTTCTGTGTTTTATTTTGTAGTGTCATTGGTTCGTGTTTTCTGTTTTGTACTTTTACTTTACACCTGTATACTTTTATTTTATACTTATCTCCATAGTGTTTCCTGTCTGTCCTCGTCTCACGAGTCTGTGTCCTGTTTGCCCCCAGCCAATCCCTGTGTTGATTGTCTTTGTGTTCACCTGTGTTTAGTTAGTCCTGTGTCTATCTAAACCTTCTTCTTGCTGGGTGACACTATGTTTTTGAAAATTGACAATCTACAAGCTCTGTTTATCTGCTATTTTCAAAATATTTAGCTGTGGAGACAAACTAAATGTAATGGCTTAACTCATACACTTCCAAATGCCTATCAGAGTGGGAGGTCCCAAGTTCAGATTATTATTTTTTATTATCTATTTGTTTATTAGATTTTTTTTTGGACTGCCTGAAAATGGGTTAATTAATTAAAATGGGATAATTACTGAGCTAGAAGAATACAGGACATGCATTGTAAACTCACCACCCAGAGTTTCAACATACAGAAACAATATGGAACACAGACGTTTGAGTTCACCTGGCTGCTTTATATTCATGGAAGATAAACAGGTCAGTAGTGGACAGTTAATTGAAATTAGTGTCAGTATCGGTTACACTTCACCTCTGCAAACAATAGGGCTACAAAAGTTACTGAATCAAAGACATCAAGTACAGCAGAATGTTTTATTTTATGGAGAAAAAAAACAGTTGTGTAAAAAACAGTATTTACAAAAAAAAAATTATACATTTCTACAGTTCCCTATATTTACACGAGAACACACAAAATCCAAAAGCTGGCTGACACAAGTGTCATGATGGTGTTGTAGTTCACTTGTCTTGACAAAGTTTTGAATCCAGCTGACAAACTATGTCAGTCATATCTGAACTCGTCTTAAATAATCTGACAGGCTTTGTCTTTCCTGCCAATTTAGTCTCTGACTGTCTCCATTTCATCATGTTGATATCCCTAGACAGAAGCTCGTCCAGTAGAGCATGCAGGTTGGCCTCTGAGATCCCTTCAATGAAGTCACACCTCACAGCCCTCAGCTTCCTGGCGCTTTCAGTTGGCACATTTGGGAGGTTTGGCAGATTTGTAACATTTTCCAGAGTTGCACCAGTAAAATGAGGAATTCATTTTATTAGTAAATCTATGACAACACATTTTATTTGTTATATTAATATTATATTTACTGCATGGCCAGCGCCTTAATTAAATCCATGCCTCAAATATTTCATGAGCACTAACACGTACAATAGGTGTGCTAAAATTAGTATACATTACTCCCATAGTGTTCAAAATACAATTGTTAATAAAACAAAACATGAAATATGCTATAAAAAAGGGATGGAAAAAGTGTTTGATCTTAATCTCACGAGGACCACCACAGCTGGGGGAATAATATGATATGATATGTAATATCATTTCATTAAATTACCTATGGTCAAAAATCTGACCCAGTGTTTGGGAGTTTCCTTGCCAAATCATTCCTATGGATTTTCTTCAGAATCCCTTTCGTGACCTCCAGAACTTCATCGTCATTGTATGTTCCCTTCATTGCATCTACTGTTTGCTCCCTGTCTGCATTGTCCAGCTTGGCTCTTTTAACTTTGCCCTCGTTGCACAGTTGCCATTGGAATCTCTCGAATTCTGTAGCACTCAAATCCTCAAAAAGATCTAATAGCAAATGTAATTGTCCTCTTACCTTTGGAAAAGAAGAACCATGTCGCAAACGCCAAGTGAAAACCCAAGTTTTGTTAAACCTTTGGATAAAAACCTTGAGTCTGAAAAATGCTTTTTTTTTTTTATCCCACGATTTTTGCAACCCATTTTTCTCACCCGGTGACTACCTAACCTGTAGTCCTGGTTTCCGCTCTCCCCCTGCCGCGCCAGGGGACATTGGGGAGCACCCAGCTGGCTAGGGGGAGGTAGTATAGAAACCAGGACTACTGCATGTTTTTGTGTGAGGGCTTATGCCCAAGGAGACACGGGGAGAACATGCAAACTCACCACAGAAAGGCCCTATCGCCAACCCCACCTAGGGTGTGGGTGCTGATGACGCGGGTGGAGGAACACGCCCCCAGCGCCCACAGCTTCCCCCGGCGGGAATCGAACCCAGGACCTTCTGACTGTGAGGCGAAGTGCTAACCACTGTGCCACCGTGAAACAATGCTAAGTGTTGGCCAAAATAGGAGAGGGATTACAAAGTAACAGCACCTGGTTTATTCAGAGATATGTCCAGAATACAGCACTCCTCCATATACAGCATTCCTCCAAATACAGAGAAGACAATATCTCCCGAACACAGCAAAGACAAAAGTACATATAGGCTCCTGGAATTAAGACCCTCCCTTCAAGGAAGCGAAAGGTCAAATTGCTTGAGGGACACTTCCTTCCTTCCAGGGTCCACTGTACAAGCAGGAAGTGACTGGGTCCCGGGACAATCAAATTTATTAGATTACTCAGCACTGGGTGATGAGACAGTTGAAAGTCATTGTACTTTGAGTTAATCACAGGGTTAGCCTCCTTTCCTATTGTGAAGTCCTGAGATTCTCATTAGCACAGCAGGATGTGTCAATAGATGCAGAGACAGCAGAGGAGTGGTGGTGAAAGTCTGACATCTTATATTCCAATATTTCCTTTTAGTGGTTTCTTCTTTCCAACATACGATTAAACAAAATACATATGTTAAAAATAAAAGCACACTTTAAAATCATTTTCTGTTTAGCAGCAGACCACTCACCCCAGGTCACCCTCACCCTCACCCCACTCGCCACACCGGTGCTATTTTTAACAAATGTATGGACTTAAATAAAATAAGGCACATCCGGAAGGCAAAATAATCGGGAGCATGTCGCTGTTACTACGTTCATCTTTTCGACATCCGACTCTAACCCTCACCCTAACCTTAACCTCCGTGGAGTGAGTCGCTAACCCTCCGGTCGAAATGACGGGCGTTCGCAAAAGCAAGATTTCCCTAAATAATATGCCGCGCGGCCAATGGATGCGCGCAATGAGGGCCTCTCCAACTCCTTTTCCCAGCCTGAATCAGGGGCCCAGCACGTTGTAAGGCTGGATATCTTGGACAAAATAATGTCCAATCAAGTCAGACATTTTTTAACAACGAATTATATATTGTGATGTCAAGTAAAGCATGACTAATCGTGTCTGATTGGACATTATATTGTACAAGATATACAGTATCCAGCCTTACAGCCCGGATAACATCAGTTAAAAAGTTTACAAAACAAAGATTCACTTTGCTAGCAAAAACATTTCAAACCGAATACAATAGTGTGTTGCCTATAGGAACCACATTAATAAAAGCTTACCTCTCCGTTAACATCTGGTCACGGTCAACCTTTCACCGTAGATCCTCTAGTCTCTGTCCTGCCATTAGCTACCCTGGCATCAATACCAATAGGAGTTCTGTGACTAGCATGAGAAAACATACGTTTGAGAAAACAGTTGAAAAAGGGGAACATAAATAGTTGGATGGAGGAATGAGGAAGAACTACAGCAGGAAGGTGAGGCAATCATAAAGATTTTCACAGAACATCATAAAGATTTTCACAGAGGGAAACGTCAAACTAAACGTGCCAGTATTTACAACCATGAACTGCCAACCGATCATCTGGTGGTGAGTTAGTTCAGATGGCGGGGGAAGCCTCTGGACATGGACCTGACAAACCCAAGCGGGTAGTGAGGGTGAACTGGGAACGCTTGGAGGAGACCTCTGTCTGGAAGGAATTTAACTCGCACCTCCGGCAGGACTTCTCTGGCATCCCTGTGGAGGTTGGCTGTTGGGGACTTGGAACAGGAATGGCCAATGTTCAAATCCTCTATTGCTGAAGCTGTGGTCAGAAGTTCTTATGTGCCTCAAGGGGAGGTAACCCTCAAACACCCTGGTGGACAGAGGTGGTTAGGGTTCTGTTGGAAGTGCTGCCTGAGTATGGGGTGAGAGGGACCTTGTTGAGGGCCATCCAATCTCTGTATGCCCAAAGCGAAAGCCGAGAGCTGTGTCTGTGAGCTCGGTAGCACCTATCCTTTTTTATTTTTATCCTACGATTTTGTAACCCATTTTTCCACCCAGTGCCAATTCTGGGTGCTGCTCTAAAATGAACCATTATTGTCTGATGGAAGGTTTGAAGTGTAGAAGTCGAAGGTAGGGTCAGTACAACATCTACCAGAAACACTGTAAATTACTTTTCATTTATATCTTGTGTCAGTATGACCTCTACTAGACACAGTGTAAACTTAAATCCAGTGTACAACATTTATCAGAAAGCACTGTTCATTTTGACACTTATTTCTGTTGCAGTAGCTTACAATCATCAGAGGAAATTACACCACTTCTATTTCTCTGGGAAAACATTCGGCCTGCCTGTCTTTTGTAACCATAAACGGCACATTTCTGTTTTATATTTCCATCCATCCATCCATCCATCCATCTTCTACGATAATATAATAATAATAATAAGTGTAATAATAATAATAATAAACGTTTATTTATATAGCACCTTTTTAAACAATGTTACAAAGTGTTTAACAACTTAAAATCAAAAACGTAATCATAAATCATAAACAATTACACAACAAAAAACAACACACATATATAACAACAGTATCAGTGGGAATAGATGCTGTTAGGGGGTTAACGTTAATGTAGGTAGTGGTGTTATGTCCTTTTGATCAATGCGTATGTATACACACGCACGCACGCATACAATCCTCAATGCTAACCCTTTGGATGCATTTGGTTCCATTTGGCACATTCTCAGGGTAAAACACCCAGAATTACAAATACACATGGCATGACTCAATAAAGGGGAAACTTAAAAATGACACAATGGTGACATCTGGTAGTCTGTAGCCTATCTTGAAGCGGTAGAGGGACATACAGTACAACTCAAATGCCAGCTCTCCCCGGCACCCTCTGCTCAGAGCATGGGTTCCTGAGGTTAATACATCTAGTGATGTGATGACAACATTCTGGGATCCTGCTCTGATTGGCCTAGTCAGTGAAGCAGCAATCCAGACAGTCCACCACGCATTCCACAGCTTCAGCGCAGCATTCCACAACTTCAGCACCACAGATGCAGCAGCTGCAGCAATCTGAGATAAACAGTAGAATAATGTAATATTCAGTAGACAATACAATATATTAATTGCGACTGAAGGTCACAGCTCGTCTCTGTGAAGCCATGTGTGTATACATTTTTACAGTCTATGCCATGGGTTGGTTCCCTTGACACATCACTGTGACATCACATATGTAAAAGTCCATATATAGGTATTCCCCAGAATCCCTTTTATGCCCATATATGAAGATCCCTGATGTCATCTGGTTGTGGCTGGTTCAGATAGGGATCTTCATGTATGGGCAGGGCATAACATATATCGTATGTTGTGATGTCATGGGAACCACTCTAACAGAATCCCTTTTATGCCCATATATGGAGATCCCTGATGTCATCAATATTAAGCCCATATCTAACAGGACTTCATATGGGAATGCCCATATGGAGGAAGACAGCCCATATCTGTGCGACTGGTTCAGACAGGGATCTCCATTTATGGGCATAAAAGGGATGTACTATACAGTTCATGGATCTCCATATATGGGTAACTGGTCCGATATACATCACTGGCCAGATAGTCTCGTGTAGCCAGACAACTATTCCACAATCTCTGAATGCTATATAGAGTCTGGAACAGCAGCTCCCTAACGGCGAGTAATGGAAACGGGCATTACCGCTCAAGAAAATATATTTTAAAATGTAATTTCTACTAAGCAGCAAGCTAAACATGCTTATATGATTTTTATTTATATAATGATAAATGTGTGCGATGTGAGACTGAAACGGAAGTGACGAGGGGGCTTCACTTCCGCTTCATCTCGCACTCATCGTTTCTATTTCCTTTACCAGACTGTATGCCGGGAGCATTTGACCAAATCGCGGAGGCAACAGTCTGGCCACGCGAGACTACTGGCCAGATGGCCATGAATTGGTGCGACCTAGCCCTTTAGGGCAAGGTCGCATGTCGCCCTGAGGCGTCTTACTAGTTATACATACATACAGTACATACATACATTGTTGATTGGCTAGTGTGGGCGTCACGTGTTCTGAGAGTTCTCAAATTCTGCCCAAACCCGACCTGACATTTGTTTTTAATTGTCAATTTCCGTACTCAATGTATTGCGTAAAATGTACAATAATTATTTAATGCATTCTTTTCTATTATATTGCATATGTGAAAAAATGACAAGAAATCTTAAACTACATGATGCAACCATAGGGATGCGACTCACCGTTTCTCGCCACTTCCTTGTTGTGGTGGACGGGACCTGAGAAGACAGCTGGAGGTAAGATCTGTCTTCACTGATAGAGTCTGATAGAGAGATACACCGACATACGAGGAAAGAGAGAGAGAGACATTGATTTATTTTTGTCAACATTTCTAAGCGATCCAAAACATCAATGCTTTTAAAGATTAGATTACTGAGTGTTAGTAGTCTATTAACTGAGCCTAACCTTATTCCTAAAAGTAACCTCTGTAATAATTTGCCTAAACCCAACCTTATTCCTAACCGTAACCTCAGAAAACAAATACAAGAATACTGGGGCGAGTCTTCCGAATACATTGGGAATGCACAATATAAAACAATATACTATTGCATATTCTATTCTATATCAATAAAGAAACACATTAATGCATTAATGTGTCGCGCTGTTTATGTTCATCCTTTTAGGGAGGCTTCCGTTCCGTGAATGTTATCCCAAAAAGCCTGAGGACCCCTTGTTCGGAATTGAACCATAACGTTTTCTCAGATGGGAATGGATCATCACAAAAATGTCACAGTGTTTAAAGCTTAAACCTTCAACCCTTTTTGACATTCTCACCTGTGTGATTTGGCAGAATCACATTGGCCATTGGCTGATCAGTGACGCATCCCGATTTGTCCAATGATTTATAAGCCCCACCTTCGCTAACATTAGCGCTGCCCTGTGATGTCATTTCCATTTGGCCAAATCCTGTCTCCCACAACTGTCAGTCAACTTGAACACTGCAGAGAGAGGAAAGAGAAGTGTGTGTGTTAAGGCCAGTACTCTACACCCATGTAATCTGAGTTCCCAGAAGTCAACCACTTGCCACTACTCACACTACTCACAACCATTATCCCCAGCCAGTTGCAAGGAAAAAACAGGTGCTTGCAGGAGTTAAAAGAGCTCTAGGTTACTATAGTTAAAAGAGAAGATGGTGCTCACTGCTCACTGCTCACTGCTCACGGATCAAACGGGATCAAGATATGAAAAAACAGAGGCAATCCGTGTAGCAAACCCCAGCTGGAACAATGGTTTGATTGATTGATTGAAGACTTTATTAGAAGTTTGCATAGGAAAAGGTACAGTTTCATGACAGTACAGTTCACTGGTATAAGCCAAGGTCAACTAAAAGGAGATCCTAGTAAGCTTTTCTGCGCAGCTGCACAGATCAGGATCTTTGAACACGGGCACATGGGGATATAGAGAGAGAGAACCAGGGGCACGGGGCCTTCGCCGCATCACTTGCATCTGACTTTGGGGTCTCAGCCTCAAACCGACCAGTGGCACGCATGCCACTGGCTGTTCGCCCAGGGCGTCTATCCGGTGTAATGTTAAAACGTTAACATTAAAACCTACGTTTTTTTTTTTTTTTTTTTAAACAATATATTTATTGAGTTTTTTTTCTTTTAACAGAGAGCATCAAACAAATATTTTCTTTTAAATAAATGTAGTGGAGTAAAAGTACAATATTTGGATCCGAGATTTAGTGGAGTCGAAGTGAAAGTATAGCAAATTGGAAATACTCAAGTAAAGTAAAAGAAAAATACCTCAAAATTGTACTTTTGTACAGTTAAGTACAGTGTAGTCAGCGAACGGCCAAACGGGCAAAAGGATCTGTTACCCCTCCAGGTATCCAATGCGATATAACAGGGGATATGGGGATATAGAGAGAGATAACCATGGGCACGGGACCAAGTGGCACGTGTCGCGGACCACCTCCGGGGACCCCTGGCGGCACCGCACAACACCCTGTGGCACCCTGTGTAGCCGGTAAAATTACCCGTCTAACGGGGTCGCTCATGGACGGCCACTCCGGGGGACCATGTGATCGCGCCACCTGGTGGAGGACCCCCGCCACTGCAACCCACTTAAAAGGCCGTAGCTCTGCCTCCGAGCGACCAGGAGAGCCTTAGCCCCGCATACGCCCAGATCTTTTCCCACGCCCATTAGAAGATCTTTTCCAGGGGTCCCCGGAGGTGGTCCGCGACACGTGCCACTCGGCCGTCCCATGCCGAGGCCCCAAAGTCGGATAGGAGTGGAGCGGTGGCCGCCCCGTGCCCCCGGTTATCTCTCTCTATATCCCCATATCCCGTGTTGTATCGCCAGGTGTAGCTGGAGGTGGTCCGCTGCACGCATGCCACTCGTCAGTCCGAGGCCGAGGTCCCAAAGTCGGATGCGAGTGGAGCGGCGAAGGCCCCGTGCCCCTGGTTCTCTCTCTATATAACCCCATGTCCCCGTGTTCGAAGATCCTCTCCCACGCCCCTTTGCAGATCTGTGCAGCTGTGCAGAATCTGTCACAGATCTCTCTGTTTGTCTGTCATTTTAGCTTGTGTTGTGTGTAAACTATAAACAGAAGGGCAATTCTTATTTGATTAAACTAAGAATGTTATAAAGAATAATTGCGTAAATCTTTGGAATCACTTCATGAAGTGGATTAATTCCACTCAACATGGGATGATGGGACCATATGTGTGCGTGTGTGTATGTTTGTGTGTGTGTGTGTGTGTGTGTGTGTGTGTGTGTTACGGACAAGAGCAATGATTAAAGCCATAGTGCCATTTGGGTTGGGATCTGTACTGTTATGTGCACTCTTTGTTTGTACAGGTTGCTTGTTAACTTAGTTCTGTAAATACTCGTTCTTGTATGGTGAGCAGGGTAAGTTAGAAGGTACACTTATTGCGACCGTAGGTCGCATTTACTACCAAAACCTCCACCGGCTGTCCGTGGGTCAGTGAGTCAGTCAGTCAGTCAGTCAGTGAGTCAGTCACACTTTTGCCCTGCTCATATCTCCACAACCGTTGCCCCCATCCATGCCAAATTTTGCACACACGTTCCTTGGCTGCCAAACTACAACCTCCAAGGACCCCCGGAGCTCCAGGGACCCCCAGGTCCCTGGGGGACCCCCAGATGTAAAAAATGACCAAATGTGCTCACACGTCACACGTCACACTTTTCCCCTGCTTATATCTCCGCACCCGTTGACCCGATCCATGCCAGATTTTACACACACACTCCTTGCCTGCCAAACTACAACCTCCAAGGACCCCCGCAGCCCCAGGGACCTGGGGGTCCCTGGGGGACCCCCAGATGTAAAAAATGACCAAATGTGCAAAAATGACCACCCCAACGGGGCTGCTCACGGGGAATTCCCGGGGACCACCGACTCCTGGTGCTCCAGAACGGATGCAAAAGTGGTGGCGCCCCCAGTGGAGGACCCCCTGCCACTGCAGCGCACATAAAATGCCGTAACTCGGGCTAGGAGCGTCCGGGAGAGCCAGGGCCGGTACCTATTCGTCCGCCAAGGCAACGCGGAGACCCCACCCCTCATTTCTCACATGGCCCTATTCTAGCGCCACCTTCAGGCCGATTTTTAAAACACATTTTTGGACACTGCTCCTACAGTTTTTGCCCTAAAATCACGAATATCACTACACAGCATGTCTACACTCATGTCATCGACATGGATCAGGAAGATTTTGGAAAAACACATTTTTGCCCTATTTGTGGAGATAAGCCACCTACGGTCGCTTATCTCCCGATTAGGGAGTCTTACTGGTAGATCTGTGCACTCAGCCACTCATAGGGGCAGGTAACCTCACTCCTTGTTTTGAGTTTTGGTTAGGAGAAGCTTTGGGGGTTACGTTTAGGTTAGGGTTCAGTTCTTTGTATCTTTTCTTTTATGTTCCTTTCAATAGGTGCCTGCCCGGCCCTGTCTCACCTTGAACCACTGACCATGTAAAAGCAACCTAATTTGCATACCTTGTAAAGTCCAATACTTATCAACTTTGCTGTAATAAAACTACTTTTGGCATTCAACAACTTGCCTTTGTTACCCCGCAAACACCTCTAGGCCTTGTGGGTGTAACAGTGTGTGTGTGTGTGTGTGTGTGTGTGTGTGTGTGTGTGTGTGTGTGTGTGTGTGTGTGCGTGTGTGTGTGTGTGTGTGTGTGTGTGTGTGTGTGTGTGTGTGTGTGTGTGTGTAGCTAAGTTTCAGTTTTGTTCGAACTAAAGGTTCCCAAAATAAACTACAATCTAATATTCAACCTTTCTTAAAATAAAATAAAATAAAGGCAAAAGTAAAATAAAGTAAAATAAAAGGCTTACCTTGCCGTTAAAGCTTCATGTCTCTTCAAAGTCGTCCATAAAAAGTTGTTTTTGTATCCTTCTACTTTGAAACTATTACGCTACGGCGACGGGCGCTGATTCATAACCAGCTCTGATCCATAATGAGTTCTCCTTGATGCTATGTCACCAATGAGCCCTTGCGAGGCAGGAAAGGCTGCGCACCCTCTCATCCGTAGTAAAAATAAAATATACAGTTTCGCTACTCACCAAAACAAAGACGGATTTAAGGAGTTGAAAGCCTACTTTCCTTAGTGGGAATCCTCAGATCCCCCCACCCCACGTCTAAAATACACTTTTTGGCCAGAGAAAAAAAAACTTTTACCGGAGGTTTTAGTTACTCCACACCGCCCTCTACAGATCTTGTCAATAGAAATGTCCATTGACCAGATTTTGCCTTCCGGTGAAATATTATCTTCTCTGGATAAAAAGTGTATTTTAGACGTGACGTGGGGGGCTTTGAATGTTCCCACTAAGTAAAGTAGGCTTTCAACTCTCTAAATCCGTCTTTGTTTTGGTGAGTAGCGAAACTGTATCTTTTATTTTAACCACAGACGAGTGGGCACACCGCCGCTAATGCGAGCACAAGGGCTCATTACAGTCATTAGTGACATAGCGATCTGTAATCTCTACTCTCTGTACGTGCTCTGTACGTTAGCACGTTAGCTGCTAACGGCTAGCTAACACTTGAAATGAATGAAGACAAGTAATGTACAAATTGATGAAGAAGGGGGGAGTGTTTCTTACCTCTGCCTTGTCTGTTTTCCACACTTCTCATATTATATCCCCAACCATGGTCGCCGTTACATTAGCTTAGTGCCAATATGGACAGAATAGCACATCTTCGTCCCCCCGACTTTCGAGTTAAAAAAAAAGAGTCACATGGCTTCACGTTGTTCTGTTTTATTTATCACAAGCAGGCTAGCCAGCTGCAGGCCTACTGTACATACTACGTTTCAATGAAGGTGTATGATTCTCTCTGTATCATAAACATTTGGTTGCATAACACAAAGAATGATAGCCGATCTACAGCTGCAGAGTCTTTTCTCACTGGCTCCCGTTGCCGTTTGTAACCCATAGTCTGGAGGAGCGTTAAACTCGCCTGCGATTGGCTCTAATGCAGTTCTTTTCCCCCCTTCCCCCCCATTGTCTGGGGGGCCGCGACAGCCAATAGGCAAATAGGTCCCCTGTATGTGGCGCCAGAACAACAAGGAAATGTTGAAATCTGTTTCCAGATTTAAAAACAGGTCATAAAACAAAATGCAAAATAAATGGTATTTACAATAGAGAGGTCAGGGGAGGTAAGGATATGCTTTGTTTTCTTTTACCAGTTTGGAGTAGCAGCCACCTCTAAAGTGGCTTTTCAGTGCCGTTTTAAAGGCACTAAAAGGCTTTAAGGCCTTCGGTAGGACGTTCCACATTTTAGCGGCATAGCCATTCCTGGATATACCGGTAGCCCGTAGCCTACACACAGGAATCAATGACCAAATGTTTCAAAAGAATTGTTTCAAGAAGCAGTTTGTTTTGACCTTGATGATGACTGTGAGTGTGACTAATGTACATTCCATGACGATAAACTCACTGTAAGATAGTAATTCTACCTCCCACACGGTCGTGGATGACATCATTTTAACTTTACTCTAACTTTAACTAAAAGTAACTTTAAATAACTTTTCCTCGTTTATTTGCATTAGAAACATATTGGAATCCTCAGATTTATTATTAATTAAATCTATAATATCTAGATCATTCTAATGTGCTTATTGTGACATGACACTGTTGACCCATATTTGGCAATGCCTGTTGTGACATCACATTGTTTGGCAATGCCCAGATGATGCCCTGTTAGGGGAACCACACTAACAGAAGTATGCCCATGTACTGACAGGAGCCAGAAGAAGAACCAGTCTCCCATGGTCAGACACCATGAAATAGACACCAAGTTTGCGTTTCTAGCTCATCTGGTTCAGAAGTTAGAGGCAAAACCTATTTTCTGGGTCCTTACATTATGGTGGCCATATTGTGGCGGCCATATTGGATTTCATGGAAACTTGCAATACAAAAAATGTTCATATGTATACCATTGATCAACCTGTGAAGTTTCGTGGAAATATCCCTCAGTTTAAAATTTTGCCCTATTCACCCCCCATTAAAACTAATAGGGGCTAATATTGAGGCGGCCATATTGGACTTTGTTGTACAAATTGACCGGGTTGTCCATATAGGTTGTGATCCTACTGGGTCATAGATAATATTTCTGGTGGACAACTTTTTATGTCGGGGCAAATGCAGGTTTCCTAAAAAAAGGCTGGTTTGCCCCCTGGGTACATGTTTTGTTGCAAGGAGTTGCGACTAGTAGCATTAATGCGGTTTGGCCTGACCAAACTGTTGATCTGACACATGGATAAAATCTATATATACATTTAGCTTTATTATCAATGGACTTGGTTCAACAACACCCACTTAATAGACAATGATGTAAAACTAAAAATGTTCCTGTATCTGGAAAAGCTCTGTTGTTGAATTTAAAGGTTTCACTCTGTTAATTCCATATGTCTGTCTGTCTGTCTGTCTGTCTGTCTGTCTGTCTGAGTGTCTGTCTGTCTGCCTGTCTGTTTGTCATTTTAACTTGTGTTGTGTAACAAACATAAGTATAATTCTTATTTGATTAAACTATACTATAAGAATATTATGAAATTAGTAAATGAAGTGGATTAAATCCACTCAACATGAGATGATGGGAGCATATATATATATCTGTATACACGGTATATATATAGTTTCTGTTTTAGTTTTTTTCGAACCAAAAGTTCCCAAAATAAACATGAAAAAAAAAATATATATATATTTAACCATATTTAATTAAATTAAGGCTTACCTCGCCGTCAACGCTTCCCGCTTTTCTTTTTATTTGAGTCCTCTGATCTGGTCAACTTTATACTTATTTTCAATGGAATGCGTTCTGAGGGCAACATTCGATTTCATTGGTCCTCGTGCCTGCCCAATCTGTAAGAGTGGGAGGTGGCCGCGGTGGAAGGTGAGGTGGGAGGTTCAATGAAATTCTTAATTGTGCAGCGGCAGCCATATTGCATCACTTTGCTGCAGCTCCAAGCCTGCTCCTCCTGCTACTTCTCAGCTCCTGCTCAATTTTGCACCAGATCAGACAGAATTCATATACATATCACAATACCATAAAGAATCATACATACATTGGCTGTCAATCATCAGCATAAAACAAGACAATAAATGCATGGTACATGCTAAACTAATAAAGATGAATAGGGTGAAAGATTGAGGTATAGTATAGAGACAGATAGAGAAAGGGAGAGATATAGGGAGAGAGAAAGGGATAGAGACAGAGGGGGGGAAGAGGGAGGGGGAGGGAGTGGTAGCGGTCCAACAGGCCCGCGACCACTCAGTATGTGTGACCTTACGCTAAACTGACCAAACAAGATATAGGCGGAGTGCAGTAGAAGTATCGCTTCAGGCTGAACAGTTGAATGAGTGTGTGTGTTAGGGATGTGCGGGCCGACCTGTTGATCCGCAAGTGGTTGGTCAAGATTTCAGACTCAATTGGCGGGCGGCGGTGCGGGCGGGTCATCACCACTCTCACATGCAAAAAGTTTTCAAATTTGCCAGACCAGCTTGGACTTGGAGTGAGTTTTTTCCTCTGCTCCTTGAAGCGAGACCTGTCCTCCGCTCCAATTCCGCTCCTGTTGGGGCAGCGCGTCTGTATTTCCCCTTGCACACCACGCGCTTACACTCTAATGTGTCTGTCATGCACACAAGTCTGTTCATAAATACTTTGTGTTAGTTAAGTTGATTTCTCTAATTTCATTAATAAATAAAATACAAATCTAATAATTTCCATGAATTAGAAAACAAATGTTTAAGAAGTAGTGAAAATAGCCGATCTACAAGCTCACAACCCGGGCAAACGTCTAATTTCTCTTTTGGTTCAAGAGCTAAAAGGTTTGGGAACCACTGGCGTAGACCTTCTGCAGAACTACGGCACAGAGGAATTCTCTTTCATTGACATTACATGAGAATTATTTTCTGCTGATTATTTCTGGGTTATTAATATTCCCTTCTAAACAGCAGACCTCCAGTTTGAAGGGATATCCCATTCCCATTTGTCCATGTTCTGTCAGTTTGGTTATTGCTCTACCAGATGGGCAAAGTTTGTCTTTCTGGCAGGGGACCGACCTGCCAGAATAAGCAATGAGAAGCAGCTTTCTCATCAACAGTAGTATCGACCACTGTAAGAGCAAAATCATTAAAACATGTTGAATGAATTTGTGACCAGGGGGTGGCGCAGGGTCAAGTTCATGGGACCTTTGGGAGGTTTTGACCCGGAAGGGCAAATGTTTTTGAATTGTTGTTTGAATTTATGCAGCGCGTAATGTTTATATCAATCATGAATTCGATCTGATCTGTTTATGGAACCCAGAAGATAATGTTTTGCATGGTGAAGAAAATAAAACTATATTATGCATGAAGACCTGCCTGCATCTTAACATTTGAGCATTACCATCAGCGGACAGTACGGTATTAGACCTTCGGAGCGTCAGCCAAGTCCAACCCCGTGTTCAACTCCTCGGTAGCTCGGTATGAGACCGAGCTCCCTTAATAATTACTTCTTCTATATCAAACCATTTAAAAGTAGCACTATGAGGCTGAGTGTCCGCTGTAACTGTGTGACGCGTTGTCCCCCCCCCCCCCCAAAAAAAAATGTTATGCTGAGAATAAACTGCAAATTTATTCAAACCTTTATTTATTCTCGAAAGACATTGAGTTTGCCCTCATTTGCAGTGTTGTCGAGATCACAGTACAACATCAATAATATTCATAAAAACAAAACAAAACAATACAAAACAGTTGCAGACACTTGTGGGTAGAAAATAATTCTAGCAGTTCCAACCTATCATTGAACGCAGGGTGTACACATCTAGTGATGTGATTATCGTGATGACGCAGTGGTGGGACGCAGCACGTCAGACAGTCCCTGTGCATCCCTCTCCATCAAACATGCCACTATTTCAGCGCAACACAGGCAGCAATCTAAGATATCTCCAGCTTCATTGCAGCAGCTGCAGCAACCTGAGATATAAACAGTAGAATAATGTAATATTCAGTATACTATAAAATATAATAATATAACACACACACACACACACACACACACACACACACACACACACACACACACACACACACACACACACACACACACACACACAGATATAGGAGAGAGACAGACAGATAAACCTGCTGTTGAAACAGTTAGATGATAGGAGGGGAATATACTGGAGTAAAGCTCATCAGTGAATTTTAATTAACACCTAACCCTAGAATAGTAAAAGGTTCTGGGGTGCCCACTGGCCTACTGGTCTGGGCATTCCCAATTCGATTCCCAATCCGGATGACCTTTGCCGCATGTCACTCCCTGTCTCTCCCCCCAGTTCCTGTCAGTCTACTGTCCTATCAATAAAGGCATAAAAGCCCAAAAACAAATCTTTAAAAAAAAGAAAATAAAAATAGTAAAAAGTTCAGAATACAAATATTTTGATCCCCTCTCTGCTTGCTGGCTCCCTCTATGCGGTTTACCCTCTGCAGGTCAAAACAAGCCTTTTTCTACGGACCATAAAGCATGGATGACTGCGGTTATAATTGTTCTTTTCTGGGTGAAAGAAAAGACGATCGTCCGCCGCTTCAGCCAGCTTGTGTTTACATCTGGTCACATGTTCCTGTTGCCTCGAAAATAAGGTAAAATCACTGAAAGACCGTGGCAGAGGCTACTGAATTAATTAATTAAATACCTGGCAGTCGATGTGTTAAAAAACTAAAATAAAATACATGATGCGACTCACTGTCTCTCGCCACTTCCTTGTTGTGATGGGCAGATCTGTCTTCACTGATAGAGTCTGATAGAGAGATAAACCGACAAACAAGGAAAAAGAGGGAGAGAGAGAGACATTTAGGGATCCAAAACATTAATGGTTTTAAAGATTAACTGACTGTTAGTAGTCTATTAGCTGACAGTTTGCAGCCTAACCTTATTCCTGCCTCAGTAAAAACCTAACCTTATTCCTAACCTTAACCTGAGTAAAACAAATAGGCCTACAAGAAGTTTTGGGGCGCACTATAATATTGCATAATTCTATTATATCCCACTAATTGTGTGGTTTGCATTAATGTGTTGCACTGTTTATGTTCATCCTGTTATGGCGGCTTCTGTTCCTGTGAATGCTGAAAATTAGACTTTATTCCAAAAAGCCTGAGTGTAGAAACTCCTTGTTCAGAATTGAACCATAGCGTTTTCACAGATGGGAATGGATCATTACAGTTGATGTCACAGTGTTTAAAGCTTAAACCCATTTTGACACTCTCACCTGCTTGATTTGGCAGAGTCACATTAGCCATTGGCTGATCGGTGACGCATTCTGATTCGTCCACTGATTTATACGCCCCACCTTCGCTGTCCTGTGAAGTCATTTCCATTTGACCAAATCCTGTCTCCCACAGCTGTCAGTCAACTTGAACACTGCAGAGAGAGGAAAGAGAAGTGTGTGTGTGTGTGTGTGTGTGTGTGTGTGTGTGTGTGTGTGTGTGTGTGTGTGTGTGTGTGTGTGTGCGTGCGCGCGCGCGCTCCTTGCAACTAATTAACTACTTGCAACCATTATCCTCAAAGGAGTAGGAGTGTGTGACATGGCCTTAAATCTGTTTTGTTGCAAAGAGTTGCGACCTGGGGCACCACCCTGTGTGCCTCGCCGGCCCCGATTCAATGAGCCCCCCGCCGTACCTGGGCGGTCCACCGTTCCGATGGTATTGCCCAAAAGCCTGAAGAAAAAATGAAAAAAAATGTTTTCACCGGGTCACGGCGGGGACCCCATGGGAGTCTCAAAGGGGTCTCCGCAGACCACCGGAGCTCCTGACACTCGTCTTTGAGCTCTGGGCTGCTCAGGTCGAACCTCCCCGGGAGCCCCTGTCACGGCATGGACGTGCCAGAGGGGGTCCCTGACCTGCCCACCGGAGCTACTCAGTAGTGGGGGAAGAGAGGGGCCCAGGCTTGCCGGGACGGGGGCTCCGGTCTGGCGGGTAGAGATGGCCACCTTGGGGCTCCAAGGCGCACCTCTAGGAATGGGAGGGGGCCACTCGCCCCATCTGGTACCCAGGAAGGTACCAGATGTGTCGCACTGGTACCAGATGGGGGTAATAAATTGTCTAATAGAAATTGTGATAAATATAAGGTGAATCAATTGTTTAAATAAATGATAGTATTAAATAACTAGAAAAATATTGTTCCTTCGAAACAATTGTGGGCTCGCTTCAAGCCAGAAAACGATGGCTATAAAAGTACAAAATGTCAAGATCGCAGGCAGTGCTCTCTTTGACGTTACTGACGTCAAAGATTGGTCCATTTTGTTCCAAAAATGTGTTGTGCAAAAGTTGACCCGCTGGTGGCGCTATAACAGGCCAATGTAAGAAGGGTGGTATCTGTTCCTTGACCTATTGGGAATGTGCTTGCAAGATTTCACGCACATTGCAGGCTGTGTTCATGATTTGAGGTGTTTTTGGCTTTGGCCACTTTATCGCTGCTTGCAGCTATATTCATTATTATTTTTTTTTTTGTGTGTGTGCACTTCATAGGCATATTAGATAAAGGTCCTTAGATTGTGTGTAGAATGTTTCATGCAAATTGCAAAAAAAAATCCTAACGGGTTTAAGTGTTTCACAAACTGCTCAAAATGATATAGCGCCCCCCTTTGGCCAATTGGGGTAAGATTGGTTTTAGTGATATTTGGACTAACACTCTACATCTTTGCCAAATGCCATGAACATGTTACTTTGCATGTATGATTTAGAGGCAGAAGAATAATTTGCATAAAACTGCAATATTCATTGAATTTATTTTAAAAAGCATGTTTCAATTTTAAAGAAATCCGATCTGACAGATCTTTAGATATCGGTCCAAAGTTCACGTAAAAAAAGTTTTGTGCACGTGGAGCGAAAATTCCAGAATAAAAGCGGGTTTACGCGTTTTACAAACTGCTCAAAATGGCGGAAAATCAAAGGGCGGAGCTTACTTAACAACGACACAGATGTCTTCCGCTTGAGTCAAAGCACGCGTGTAACAAGTTGCATGTCTTCAAACGAAACGAGTCATGACTTATGCCCGTTTGAAGTTTGAATTTTCAAACGCTTCGTATAGCGCCCCCCTTTGGCCGATTGGAATAAAATTGGTTTCAGTGATACTTTGACTAACCCTCCACATCTTTGCCAAATGCCATGAACGTGTAACTTTGCATGTATGATTTAGAGGCAGAAGAATAATTTGCATAAAACCGCAATATTGATAGAATTATTAAAAAATTATATTTCACTTTAAAAGAAATCCGCCGAGATTAGTTTGACCGTATTGGTCCAAAGTTTATGTGAAAAAAGTTTTGTGCGCGTATCGAAAAAAACCCAGGAGGAGATAGATTTTTACTGTTTTTCATATAATTCCGAATTGTGGGAGACCTAAAGGTCAGAGGTCAAAAGTTAGAGGGTAAAAGTTGTTCGGCATGAGGAGACGCATACGTGTATACAGGTTTCATGACTGTAACTCAAACACAGCATGAGCTATACCTGTTCAAAGTTCGCACTTTCGAAGGCTTCCTACAGCGCCACCATTTGGCCGATTGCTATAGAAAATAATAGCACACTTCGCCACTGTAAACTGAACACATTGATGTTTTTATTTTCATTTTCTCACTAAGTATGTAGGAGTAGAAAGGAACCGAAGTTCCCGTCTACAGTATGATATGACTGATAGATAAATAACTAGAAAAATATTGTTCCTTCGAAACAATTGTGGGCTCGCTTCAAGCCAGAAAACAATGGCTATAAAAGTACAAAATGTCAATATCGCAGGCAGTGCTCTCTTTGACGTTACTGACGTCAAAGATTGGTCCATTTTGTTCCAAAAATGTGTTGTGCAAAAGTTGACCCGCTGGTGGCGCTATAACAGGCCAATGTAAGAAGGGTGGTATCTGTTCCTTGACCTATTGGGAATGTGCTTGCAAGATTTCACGCACATTGCAGGCTGTGTTCATGATTTGAGGTGTTTTTGGCTTTGGCCACTTTATCGCTGCTTGCAGCTATATTCATTATTATTATTTTTTTGTGTGTGTGCACTTCATAGGCATATTAGATAAAGGTCCTTAGATTGTGTGTAGAATGTTTCATGCAAATTGCAAAAAAAAAATCCTAACGGGTTTAAGCGTTTCACAAACTGCTCAAAATGATATAGCGCCCCCCTTTGGCCAATTGGGGTAAGATTGGTTTTAGTGATATTTGGACTAACACTCTACATCTTTGCCAAATGCCATGAACATGTTACTTTGCATGTATGATTTAGAGGCAGAAGAATAATTTGCATAAAACTGCAATATTCATTGAATTTATTTAATAAAGCATGTTTAAATTTTAAAGAAATCCGATCTGACAGATCTTTAGATATCGGTCCAAAGTTCACGTAAAAAAGGTTTTGTGCACGTGGAGCGAAAATTCCAGAATAAAAGCGGGTTTACGCGTTTTACAAACTGCTCAAAATGGCGGAAAATCGAAGGGCAGAGCTTACTTAACAACGACACAGATGTCTTCCGCTTGAGTCAAAGCACGCGTGTAACAAGTTGCATGTCTTCAAACGAAACGAGTCATGACTTATGCCCGTTTGAAGTTTGAATTTTCAAACGCTTCGTATAGCGCCCCCCTTTGGCCAATTGGAATAAAATTGGTTTCAGTGATACTTTGACTAACCCTCCACATCTTTGCCAAATGCCATGAACGTGTAACTTTGCATGTATGATTTAGAGGCCGAAGAATAATTTGCATAAAACCGCAATATTGATTGATTTATTAAAAAAATTATATTTCACTTTAAAAGAAATCCGCCGAGACTAGTTTGACCGTATTGGTCCAAAGTTCATGTGAAAAAAGTTTTGTGCACTTGACGCGAAAATCCCAGGAGGAGATAGATTTTTACTGTTTTTCATATAATTCCGAATTGTGGGAGACCTAAAGGTCAGAGGTCAAAAGTTAGAGGGTAAAAGTTGTTCGGCATGAGGAGACGCATAAGTGTATACAGGTTTCATGGCTGTATGTATAACACAGCATGAGCTATACCTGTTCAAAGATCGCACTTTCGAAGGCTTCCTACAGCGCCACCATTTGGCCGATTGCTATAGAAAATAATAGCACACTTCGCCACTGTAAACTGAACACATTGATGTTTTTATTTTCATTTTCTCACTAAGTATGTAGGAGTAGAAAGGAACCGAAGTTTTTTGATACTTGCACTGACTGCCTGCCTAGTAAATAATGACAATATCTAAAGTGTGCTCGCCTTATAGGCGAGCCCACAACTAGAAAAATATTGTTCCTTCGAAACAATTGTGGGCTCGCTTCAAGCCGGAAAACAATGGCTATAAAAGTACAAAATGTCAAGATCGCAGGCAGTGCTCTCTTTGACGTTACTGACGTCAAAGATTGGTCCATTTTGTTCCAAAAATGTGTTGTGCAAAAGTTGACCCGCTGGTGGCGCTATAACAGGCCAATGTAAGAAGGGTGGTATCTGTTCCTTGACCTATTGGGAATGTGCTTGCAAGATTTCACGCACATTGCAGGCTGTGTTCATGATTTGAGGTGTTTTTGGCTTTGGCCACTTTATCGCTGCTTGCAGCTATATTTATTATTATTATTTTATAATTTTTTTGTGTGCACTTCATAGGCATGTTAGATAAAGGTCCTTAGATTGCGTGTAGAATGTTTCATGCAAATTACAAAAAAAATCCTAGAATAAAAACGGGTTTAAGCGTTTTACAAACTGCTCAAAATTATATAGCGCCCCCCTTTGGCCATTTGGGGTAAGATTGGTTTCAGTGATATTTGAACTAACCCTCTACACTATTTTGTCATGAAAATGTGACTTTGCATGTATGTTTTAGAGGCAGAAGAATAATTTGCATAAAAATGCAATATTGTTTGAATTATTTAAAAAAGCATGTTTCAATGTTAAAGAAATCCGATCTGACAGATCTTTAGATATCGGTCCAAAGTTCACGTAAAAAAAGTTTTGTGCACGTGACGCGAAAGTTCCAGAATAAAAGCGGGTTTACGCGTTTTACAAACTGCTCAAAATGGCGGAAAATTGAAGGGCGGAGCTTACTTAACAACGACACAGATGTCTTCCGCTTGAGTCAAAGCACGCGTGTAACAAGTTGCATGTCTTCAAACAAAACGAGTCATGACTTATACCCGTTTGAAGTTTGAATTTTCAGACGCTTCGTATAGCGCCCCCCTTTGGCCGATTGGAATAAAATTGGTTTCAGTGATACTTTGACTAACCCTCCACATCTTTGCCAAATGCCATGAACGTGTAACTTTGCATGTATGATTTAAAGGCCGAAGAATAATTTGCATAAAACCGCAATATAAATTGAATTATTAAAAAATCATTATTTAACGTACAAACTTCTCACCACATAGCCTGTGTAGATATAGGTTCAAAGTTCATGTGAAAAAAGTTTTGTGCACTTGACGCGAAAATCCCAGGAGGAGATAGATTTTTACTGTTTTTCATATAATTCCGAATTGTGGGAGACCTAAAGGTCAGAGGTCAAAAGTTAGAGGGTAAAAGTTGTTCGGCATTAGGAGACGCATAAGTGTATACAGGTTTCATGGCTGTACGTATAACACAGCATGAGCTATACCTGTTCAAAGATCGCACTTTCGAAGGCTTCCTACAGCGCCACCATTTGGCCGATTGCTATAATAAATAATAGCACACTTCACCACTGTAAGCTGAACACATTGATGTTTTTATTTTCATTTTCTCACTAAGTATGTAGGAGTAGAAAGGAACCGAAAATCCCGTCTACTTACTAGATAAATAAATAAATAAACTAGAATTGACAGAGTCAATTTTGACAAGTGTGCCTGCAATGCTCGACCTTGTGTAGCGGTTTGGACGGTGAGACCATCCTCCGAGTCGTCTGCGTTTCGTCGTGAGAGGGTCGGTCCCCGTGAAAAACGCGTTCTGGCACGAAGCGGTTACGTTTCGTGCGGTTGTGACGCCCCCTAGGGGTCGAAGTGGAAATGCTTTTGGGGAATCGTTGAGTATGCCACCCCCGACCTGTGGTTGAAATTCAGTGTTGACTCGACCTATTGTTTGTGATTTATGGCTATTGTTAGCGAACGGGCCCCTCCCGCTAACTTTGGAAGCGTGTTACGAACGAACGGTACGGATTATCGAGATATCCTTTGACTATGTTTATCGCATGGCTTTAAAGATCATGTGTACCAGTTTTTAAGACATTTGAAGAAAATTTGTAGCAAAAGGAGTAAAAAGTGTGTTTAGGAGAAAATTCAAGATGGCGGAAAATCTTCCCATGTGCAAATTGGCGTATCCTATATGGAGAGATGCGTCGTGACCCAAGGAATCCAGGGAAAAAAGAATTGTAATTCTGTGACCTACGGTTCAAGAGTTACGAGGCAAGCGGTCCGTTATAGCGCCACCATGTGGCCAAGTGGAAATGCTTTTTGGGATTCGTTGAGTATGCCACCCCCGAACTGTGGTTGAAATTCAGTGTTGAATGGACCTTTTGTTTGTGATTTATGGCTATTGTTTGCAAAACGGGCCCCTCCCGCTAACTTTGGAAGCACGTTACGAATGAACGG
Organism: Nannobrachium achirus; assembly: GCF_963921795.1. Classification (NCBI taxonomy): domain Eukaryota; kingdom Metazoa; phylum Chordata; class Actinopteri; order Myctophiformes; family Myctophidae; genus Nannobrachium; species Nannobrachium achirus. The sequence continues at coordinate 35,620,325 of NC_137818.1, read as the reverse complement.
TATAGACTATCGAAATATCCTTTGACTATGTTTATCGCGTGGCTTCATAGATCACGTGTACCGGTTTTTAAGACATTTGAAGAAAATATGTAGGAAAAGGAGCAAAAAGTGTGTTTCGGAGAAAATTCAAGATGGCGGAAAATCTATCCTGGCGCAAATGGGCGTGGCCTATATGGGGAGATGCGTCTTGGCCCAAGGAATCCGGGGAAAAAATAAGTTTAATTTTCCGACCTACGGTTCAACAGTTACAGGCCAAAACGTACACTGGGCTGTTATAGCGCCACCATGAGGCCAAATGACGCTATTATTTTTTATTTATTCCTTGTAATCATTATGAACCTCCTCTCTGAGTCTTGAAACTGTAGCCCCTATGGTTTGCGAGAGAAAAATTATTGAATGCGATTGCCATTATAAGTCAATGGGGACAGGTAAGGGTTAATTAATTTCTTAATAAATTCATATCAATTAAACTATAGAACCTTTCTCTTAGCAAGTTGATAGCACACGATTCCCGCGTAAGCCGGTCGATTTGACATATGGCGCGAGTGTGTGGTGCAAAAACTGTGGGAGGAGTAGCGTGCCAAACTTTGGGGAAATACATGTGTGTGTGTGTCCATGTCTGGCTTAAGTATGAGTGATAACAATAAGTCTGCCCATGCTATGCATAGGCACACTTAATAATGACAATATCTAAAGTGTGCTCGCCAGGTACTGGCGAGCCCACAACTAGAAAAATATTGTTCCTTCGAAACAATTGTGGGCTCGCTTCAAGCCAGAAAACAATGGCTATAAAAGCACAAAATGTCAAGATCGCAGGCAGTGCTCTCTTTGACGTTACTGACGTCAAAGATTGGTCCATTTTGTTCCAAAATGTGTTGTGCAAAAGTTGACCCGCTGGTGGCGCTATAACAGGCCAATGTGAGAAGGTTGGTATCTGTTCCTTGACCTATTGGGAATGTGCTTGCAAGATTTCACGCACATCCCAGGCTGTGTTCATGATTTGAGGTGTTTTTGGCTTTGGACACTTTATCGCTGCTTGCAGCTATATTTATTATTATTATTTTATAATTTTTTTGTGTGCACTTCATAGGCATGTTAGATAAAGGTCCTTAGATTGTGTGTAGAATGTTTCATGCAAATTGCAAAAAGAATCCTAGTATAAAAACGGGTTTAAGCGTTTTACAAACTGCTCAAAATTATATAGCGCCCCCCTTTGGCCATTTGGGGTAAGAATGGTTTCAGTGATATTTGAACTAACCCTCTACACTATTTTGTCATGAAAATGTGACTTTGCATGTATGTTTTAGAGGCAGAAGAATAATTTGCATAAAAATGCAATATTGTTTGAATTATTTAAAAAAGCATGTTTCAATGTTAAAGAAATCCGATCTGACAGATCTTTAGATATCGGTCCAAAGTTCACGTAAAAAAAGTTTTGTGCACGTGACGCGAAAATTCCAGAATAAAAGCGGGTTTACACGTTTTACAAACTGCTCAAAGTGGCGGAAAATCGAAGGGCGGAGCTTACTTAACAACGACACAGATGTCTTCCGCTTGAGTCAAAGCACGCGTGTAACAAGTTGCATGTCTTCAAACGAAACGAGTCATGACTTAAGCCCGTTTGAAGTTTGAATTTTCAGACGCTTCGTATAGCGCCCCCCTTTGGCCGATTGGAATAAAATTGGTTTCAGTGATACTTTGACTAACCCTCCACATCTTTGCCAAATGCCATGAACGTGTAACTTTGCATGTATGATTTAGAGGCCGAAGAATAATTTGCATAAAACCGCAATATATATTGAATTATTAAAAAATTATATTTCACTTTAAAAGAAATCCGCCGAGATTAGTTTGACCGTATTGGTCCAAAGTTCATGTGAAAAATGTTTTGTGCACTTGACGCGAAAATCCCAGGAGGAGATAGATTTTTACTGTTTTTCATATAATTCCGAATTGTGGGAGACCTAAAGGTCAGAGGTCAAAAGTTAGAGGGTAAAAGTTGTTCGGCATGAGGAGACGCATAAGTGTATACAGGTTTCATGGCTGTATGTATAACACAGCATGAGCTATACCTGTTCAAAGATCGCACTTTCGAAGGCTTCCTACAGCGCCACCATTTGGCCGATTGCTATAAAAAATAATAGCGCACTTCGCCACTGTAAACTGAACACATTGATGTTTTTATTTTCATTTTCTCACTAAGTATGTAGGAGTAGAAAGGAACCGAAGTTCCCGTCTACTGTCTGACTGACTGATAGATAAATAACTAGAAAAATATTGTTCCTTCGAAACAATTGTGGGCTCGCTTCAAGCCAGAAAACAATGGCTATAAAAGCACAAAATGTCAAGATCGCAGGCAGTGCTCTCTTTGACGTTACTGACGTCAAAGATTGGTCCATTTTGTTCCAAAAATGTGTTGTGCAAAAGTTGACCCGCTGGTGGCGCTATAACAGGCCAATGTGAGAAGGTTGGTATCTGTTCCTTGACCTATTGGGAATGTGCTTGCAAGATTTCACGCACATCCCAGGCTGTGTTCATGATTTGAGGTGTTTTTGGCTTTGGACACTTTATCGCTGCTTGCAGCTATATTTATTATTATTATTTTATAATTTTTTTGTGTGCACTTCATAGGCATGTTAGATAAAGGTCCTTAGATTGCGTGTAGAATGTTTCATGCAAATTGCAAAAAAAATCCTAGAATAAAAACGGGTTTAAGCGTTTTACAAACTGCTCAAAATTATATAGCGCCCCCCTTTGGCCATTTGGGGTAAGATTGGTTTCAGTGATATTTGAACTAACCCTCTACACCAGGGGTCTTCAACGTTTTCAGGCCGGGGACCCCCAAACTGATGGGGAGATGGAGCAGGGACCCCCTACCACCTCGTAGGGTGGGGGGGTCGGGGCTACGACATATTTTTTTATTTTAAACATGTACAAGTTACAGCGAGCAGGGTGGGCCGTACCACTACCATTTCTAAACATACTACTTATTAACTGAGAACCAATGTCAATAATATCAACAATCTGTCAATTGCATAGTAATCATGTATTCAAGCTATTCAAAATGGATAGAATCATGATTTATTTTTTAACATAAATGTGAAAAATGAAAAAAAGAAAAAAAAAATTGAAATCTTTTTTTTTTTTTAAGCAATAATTTCGCGGACCCCCTGCAGTACCTCCGCGGACCCCCTAGGGGTCGCGGACCCCCTGTTGAAGACCCCTGCTCTACACTATTTTGTCATGAAAATGTGACTTTGCTTGTATGTTTTAGAGGCAGAAGAATAATTTGCATAAAAATGCAATATTGTTTGAATTATTTAAAAAAGCATGTTTCAATGTTAAAGAAATCCGATCTGACAGATCTTTAGATATCGGTCCAAAGTTCACGTAAAAAAAGTTTTGTGCACGTGACGCGAAAATTCCAGAATAAAAGCGGGTTTACGCGTTTTACAAACTGCTCAAAGTGGCGGAAAATCGAAGGGCGGAGCTTACTTAACAACGACACAGATGTCTTCCGCTTGAGTCAAAGCACGCGTGTAACAAGTTGCATGTCTTCAAACGAAACGAGTCATGACTTATGCCCGTTTGAAGTTTGAATTTTCAGACGCTTCGTATAGCGCCCCCCTTTGGCCGATTGGAATAAAATTGGTTTCAGTGATACCTTGACTAACCCTCTACATCTTTGCCAAATGCCATGAACGTGTAACTTTGCATGTATGATTTAGAGGCCGAAGAATAATTTGCATAAAACTGCAATATTTATTGAATTATTAAAAAAATATATTTCACTTTAAAAGAAATCCGCCGAGATTAGTTTGACCGTATTGGTCCAAAGTTCATGTGAAAAAAGTTTTGTGCGCGTATCGAAAAAAACCCAGGAGGAGATAGATTTTTACTGTTTTTCATATAATTCCGAATTGTGGGAGATCTAAAGGTCAGAGGTCAAAAGTCAGAGGCTAAAAGTTGTTCGGCATGAGGAGACGCATACGTGTATACAGGTTTCATGCCTGTACCTCAAACACAGCATGAGCTATACCTGTTCAAAGTTCGCACTTTCGAAGGCTTCCTACAGCGCCACCATTTGGCCGATTGCTGTAAAAAGTAATAGCACACTTCGCCACTGTAAACTGAACACATTGATGTTTTTATTTTCATTTTCTCACTAAGTATGTAGGAGTAGAAAGGAACCGAAGTTTTTTGATACTTGATATGACTGACTGCCTGCCTGATAGATAAATAATGACAATATCTAAAGTGTGCTCGCCAGGTACTGGCGAGCCCACAACTAGAAAAATATTGTTCCTTCGAAACAATTGTGGGCTCGCTTCAAGCCAGAAAACAATGGCTATAAAAGCACAAAATGTCAAGATCGCAGGCAGTGCTCTCTTTGACGTTACTGACGTCAAAGATTGGTCCATTTTGTTCCAAAAATGTGTTGTGCAAAAGTTGACCCGCTGGTGGCGCTATAACAGGCCAATGTGAGAAGGTTGGTATCTGTTCCTTGACCTATTGGGAATGTGCTTGCAAGATTTCACGCACATCCCAGGCTGTGTTCATGATTTGAGGTGTTTTTGGCTTTGGACACTTTATCGCTGCTTGCAGCTATATTTATTATTATTATTTTATAATTTTTTTGTGTGCACTTCATAGGCATGTTAGATAAAGGTCCTTAGATTGCGTGTAGAATGTTTCATGCAAATTGCAAAAAAAAATCCTAGAATAAAAACGGGTTTAAGCGTTTTACAAACTGCTCAAAATTATATAGCGCCCCCCTTTGGCCATTTGGGGTAAGATTGGTTTCAGTGATATTTGAACTAACCCTCTACACTATTTTGTCATGAAAATGTGACTTTGCTTGTATGTTTTAGAGGCAGAAGAATAATTTGCATAAAAATGCAATATTGTTTGAATTATTTAAAAAAGCATGTTTCAATGTTAAAGAAATCCGATCTGACAGATCTTTAGATATCGGTCCAAAGTTCACGTAAAAAAAGTTTTGTGCACGTGACGCGAAAATTCCAGAATAAAAGCGGGTTTACGCGTTTTACAAACTGCTCAAAGTGGCGGAAAATCGAAGGGCGGAGCTTACTTAACAACGACACAGATGTCTTCCGCTTGAGTCAAAGCACGCGTGTAACAAGTTGCATGTCTTCAAACGAAACGAGTCATGACTTATGCCCGTTTGAAGTTTGAATTTTCAAACGCTTCGTATAGCGCCCCCCCTTTGGCCGATTGGAATAAAATTGGTTTCAGTGATACTTTGACTAACCCTCCACATCTTTGCCAAATGCCATGAACGTGTAACTTTGCATGTATGATTTAGAGGCAGAAGAATAATTTGCATAAAACCGCAATATTGATAGAATTATTAAAAAAATATATTTCACTTTAAAAGAAATCCGCCGAGATTAGTTTGACCGTATTGGTCCAAAGTTCATGTGAAAAAAGTTTTGTGCGCGTATCGAAAAAAACCCAGGAGGAGATAGATTTTTACTGTTTTTCATATAATTCCGAATTGTGGGAGACCTAAAGGTCAGAGGTCAAAAGTTAGAGGGTAAAAGTTGTTCGGCATGAGGAGACGCATAAGTGGATACAGGTTTCATGGCTGTATGTATAACACAGCATGAGCTATACCTGTTCAAAGATCGCACTTTCGAAGGCTTCCTACAGCGCCACCATTTGGCCGATTGCTATAAAAAATAATAGCGCACTTCGCCACTGTAAACTGAACACATTGATGTTTTTATTTTCATTTTCTCACTAAGTATGTAGGAGTAGAAAGGAACCGAAGTTCCCGTCTACTGTCTGACTGACTGACTGACTGATAGATAAACTAGAAAAATATTGTTCCTTCGAAACAATTGTGGGCTCGCTTCAAGCCGGAAAACAATGGCTATAAAAGCACAAAATGTCAAGATCACAGGCAGTGCTCTCTTTGACATTACTGACGTCAAAGATTGGTCCATTTTGTTCCAAAAATGTGTTGTGCAAAAGTTGACCCGCTGGTGGCGCTATAACAGGCCAATGTGAGAAGGTTGGTATCTGTTCCTTGACCTATTGGGAATGTGCTTGCAAGATTTCACGCACATCCCAGGCTGTGTTCATGATTTGAGGTGTTTTTGGCTTTGGACACTTTATCGCTGCTTGCAGCTATATTTATTATTATTATTTTATAATTTTTTTGTGTGCACTTCATAGGCATGTTAGATAAAGGTCCTTAGATTGCGTGTAGAATGTTTCATGCAAATTGCAAAAAAAATCCTAGAATAAAAACGGGTTTAAGCGTTTTACAAACTGCTCAAAATTATATAGCGCCCCCCTTTGGCCATTTGGGGTAAGATTGGTTTCAGTGATATTTGAACTAACCCTCTACACTATTTTGTCATGAAAATGTGACTTTGCTTGTATGTTTTAGACGCAGAAGAATAATTTGCATAAAAATGCAATATTGTTTGAATTATTTAAAAAAGCATGTTTCAATGTTAAAGAAATCCGATCTGACAGATCTTTAGATATCGGTCCAAAGTTCACGTAAAAAAAGTTTTGTGCACGTGACGCGAAAATTCCAGAATAAAAGCGGGTTTACGCGTTTTACAAACTGCTCAAAGTGGCGGAAAATCGAAGGGCGGAGCTTACTTAACAACGACACAGATGTCTTCCGCTTGAGTCAAAGCACGCGTGTAACAAGTTGCATGTCTTCAAACGAAACGAGTCATGACTTATGCCCGTTTGAAGTTTGAATTTTCAAACGCTTCGTATAGCGCCCCCCTTTGGCCGATTGGAATAAAATTGGTTTCAGTGATACTTTGACTAACCCTCCACATCTTTGCCAAATGCCATGAACGTGTAACTTTGCATGTATGATTTAGAGGCAGAAGAATAATTTGCATAAAACCGCAATATTGATAGAATTATTAAAAAAATATATTTCACTTTAAAAGAAATTCGCCGAGATTAGTTTGACCGTATTGGTCCAAAGTTCATGTGAAAAAAGTTTTGTGCACTTGACGCGAAAATCCCAGGAGGAGATAGATTTTTACTGTTTTTCATATAATTCCGAATTGTGGGAGACCTAAAGGTCAGAGGTCAAAAGTTAGAGGGTAAAAGTTGTTCGGCATGAGGAGACGCATAAGTGTATACAGGTTTCATGGCTGTATGTATAACACAGCATGAGCTATACCTGTTCAAAGATCGCACTTTCGAAGGCTTCCTACAGCGCCACCATTTGGCCGATTGCTATAAAAAATAATAGCACACTTCGCCACTGTAAACTGAACACATTGATGTTTTTATTTTCATTTTCTCACTAAGTATGTAGGAGTAGAAAGGAACCGAAGTTCCCGTCTACAGTATGCATGATAGATAAATAATGACAAGAACTAAAGTGTGCTCGCCTATAGGCGAGCCCACAATGACAATATCTAAAGTGTGCTCGCCTTATAGGCGAGCCCACAACTAGAAAAATATTGTTCCTTCGAAACAATTGTGGGCTCGCTTCAAGCCAGAAAACAATGGCTATAAAAGCACAAAATGTCAAGATCGCAGGCAGTGCTCTCTTTGACGTTACTGACGTCAAAGATTGGTCCATTTTGTTCCAAAAATGTGTTGTGCAAAAGTTGACCCGCTGGTGGCGCTATAACAGGCCAATGTGAGAAGGTTGGTATCTGTTCCTTGACCTATTGGGAATGTGCTTGCAAGATTTCACGCACATCCCAGGCTGTGTTCATGATTTGAGGTGTTTTTGGCTTTGGCCACTTTATCGCTGCTTGCAGCTATATTTATTATTATTATTTTATAATTTTTTTGTGTGCACTTCATAGGCATGTTAGATAAAGGTCCTTAGATTGTGTGTAGAATGTTTCATGCAAATTGCAAAAAAAATCCTAGAATAAAAACGGGTTTAAGCGTTTTACAAACTGCTCAAAATTATATAGCGCCCCCCTTTGGCCATTTGGGGTAAGATTGGTTTCAGTGATATTTGAACTAACCCTCTACACTATTTTGTCATGAAAATGTGACTTTGCATGTATGTTTTAGAGGCAGAAGAATAATTTGCATAAAAATGCAATATTGTTTGAATTATTTAAAAAAGCATGTTTCAATGTTAAAGAAATCCGATCTGACAGATCTTTAGATATCGGTCCAAAGTTCACGTAAAAAAAGTTTTGTGCACGTGACGCGAAAATTCCAGAATAAAAGCGGGTTTACGCGTTTTACAAACTGCTCAAAATGGCGGAAAATTGAAGGGCGGAGCTTACTTAACAACGACACAGATGTCTTCCGCTTGAGTCAAAGCACGCGTGTAACAAGTTGCATGTCTTCAAACGAAACGAGTCATGACTTAAGCCCGTTTGAAGTTTGAATTTTCAGACGCTTCGTATAGCGCCCCCCTTTGGCCAATTGGAATAAAATTGGTTTCAGTGATACTTTGACTAACCCTCCACATCTTTGCCAAATGCCATGAACGTGTAACTTTGCATGTATGATTTAGAGGCCGAAGAATAATTTGCATAAAACCGCAATATTGATAAAATTATAAAAAAATGATATTTCACTTTAAAAGAAATCCGCCGAGATAAATCTGACCGTATTGGTCCAAAGTTCATGTGAAAAAAGTTTTGTGCGCGTAACAAAAAAAACCCAGGAGGAGATAGATTTTTACTGTTTTTCATATAATTCCGAATTGTGGGAGACCTAAAGGTCAGAGGTCAAAAGTTAGAGGGTAAAAGTTGTTCGGCATGAGGAGACGCATAAGTGTATACAGGTTTCATGGCTGTATGTATAACACAGCATGAGCTATACCTGTTCAAAGTTCGCACTTTCGAAGGCTTCCTACAGCGCCACCATTTGGCCGATTGCTGTAAAAAGTAATAGCACACTTCGCCACTGTAAACTGAACACATTGATGTTTTTATTTTCATTTTCTCACTAAGTATGTAGGAGTAGAAAGGAACCGAAGTTTTTTGATACTTGATATGACTGCCTGCCTGCCTGATAGATAAACTAGAAAAATATTGTTCCTTCGAAACAATTGTGGGCTCGCTTCAAGCCGGAAAACAATGGCTATAAAAGCACAAAATGTCAAGATCGCAGGCAGTGCTCTCTTTGACGTTACTGACGTCAAAGATTGGTCCATTTTGTTCCAAAAATGTGTTGTGCAAAAGTTGACCCGCTGGTGGCGCTATAACAGGCCAATGTGAGAAGGTTGGTATCTGTTCCTTGACCTATTGGGAATGTGCTTGCAAGATTTCACGCACATCCCAGGCTGTGTTCATGATTTGAGGTGTTTTTGGCTTTGGACACTTTATCGCTGCTTGCAGCTATATTTATTATTATTATTTTATAATTTTTTTGTGTGCACTTCATAGGCATGTTAGATAAAGGTCCTTAGATTGCGTGTAGAATGTTTCATGCAAATTGCAAAAAAAATCCTAGAATAAAAACGGGTTTAAGCGTTTTACAAACTGCTCAAAATTATATAGCGCCCCCCTTTGGCCATTTGGGGTAAGATTGGTTTCAGTGATATTTGAACTAACCCTCTACACTATTTTGTCATGAAAATGTGACTTTGCTTGTATGTTTTAGAGGCAGAAGAATAATTTGCATAAAAATGCAATATTGTTTGAATTATTTAAAATAGCATGTTTCAATGTTAAAGAAATCCGATCTGACAGATCTTTAGATATCGGTCCAAAGTTCACGTAAAAAAAGTTTTGTGCACGTGACGCGAAAATTCCAGAATAAAAGCGGGTTTACGCGTTTTACAAACTGCTCAAAGTGGCGGAAAATCGAAGGGCGGAGCTTACTTAACAACGACACAGATGTCTTCCGCTCGAGTCAAAGCACGCGTGTAACAAGTTGCATGTCTTCAAACGAAACGAGTCATGACTTATGCCCGTTTGAAGTTTGAATTTTCAAACGCTTCGTATAGCGCCCCCCTTTGGCCGATTGGAATAAAATTGGTTTCAGTGATACTTTGACTAACCCTCCACATCTTTGCCAAATGCCATGAACGTGTAACTTTGCATGTATGTTTTAGAGGCAGAAGAATAATTTGCATAAAACCGCAATATTGATAGAATTATTAAAAAATTATATTTCACTTTAAAAGAAATCCGCCGAGATAAATCTGACCGTATTGGTCCAAAGTTCATGTAAAAAAAGTTTTGTGCGCGTAACGAAAAAAACCCAGGAGGAGATAGATTTTTACTGTTTTTCATATTATTCTGAATTGTGGGAGACCTAAAGGTCAGAGGTCAAAAGTTAGAGGGTAAAAGTTGTTCGGCATGAGGAGACGCATAAGTGTATACAGGTTTCATGGCTGTATGTATAACACAGCATGAGCTATACCTGTTCAAAGATCGCACTTTCGAAGGCTTCCTACAGCGCCACCATTTGGCCGATTGCTGTATAAAGTAATAGCACACGTCGCCACTGTAAGCTGAACACATTGATGTTTTTATTTTCATTTTCTCACTAAGTATGTAGGAGTAGAAAGGAACCGAAAATCCCGTCTACTTACTAGATAAATAAATAATGACAATATCTAAAGTGTGCTCGCCAGGTACTGGCGAGCCCACAACTAGAAAAATATTGTTCCTTCGAAACAATTGTGGGCTCGCTTCAAGCCAGAAAACAATGGCTATAAAAGTACAAAATGTCAAGATCGCAGGCAGTGCTCTCTTTGACGTTACTGACGTCAAAGATTGGTCCATTTTGTTCCAAAAATGTGTTGTGCAAAAATTGACCCGCTGGTGGCGCTATAACAGGCCAATGTAAGAAGGGTGGTATCTGTACCTTGACCTATTGGGAATGTGCTTGCAAGATTTCACGCACATTGCAGGCTGTGTTCATGATTTGAGGTGTTTTTGGCTTTGGCCACTTTATCGCTGCTTGCAGCTATATTCATTATTATTTTATTTTTTTGTGTGTGTGCACTTCATAGGCATATTAGATAAAGGTCCTTAGATTGTGTGTAGAATGTTTCATGCAAATTGCAAAAGAAAATTTTAACGGGTTTAAGCGTTTCACAAACTGCTCAAAATGATATAGTGCCCCCCTTTGGCCAATTGGGGTAAGATTGGTTTTAGTGATATTTGGACTAACACTCTACATCTTTGCCAAATGCCATGAACATGTTACTTTGCATGTATGATTTAGAGGCAGAAGAATAATTTGCATAAAACTGCAATATTCATTGAATTTATTTAAAAAAGCATGTTTCAATTTTAAAGAAATCCGATCTGACAGATCTTTAGATATCGGTCCAAAGTTCACGTAAAAAAAGTTTTGTGCACGTGGAGCGAAGATTCCAGAATAAAAGCGGGTTTACGCGTTTTACAAACTGCTCAAAATGGCGGAAAATTGAAGGGCGGAGCTTACTTAACAACGACACAGATGTCTTCCGCTCGAGTCAAAGCACGCGTGTAACAAGTTGCATGTCTTCAAACGAAACGAGTCATGACTTATGCCCGTTTGAAGTTTGAATTTTCAAACGCTTCGTATAGCGCCCCCCTTTGGCCGATTGGAATAAAATTGGTTTCAGTGATACTTTGACTAACCCTCCACATCTTTGCCAAATGCCATGAACGTGTAACTTTGCATGTATGATTTAGAGGCCAAAGAATAATTTGCATAAAACCGCAATATTGATTAAATTATTAAAAAATTATATTTCACTTTAAAAAAAATCTGGTTGATCAATCTGACCGTATTGGTCCAAAGTTCATGTGAAAAAAGTTTCGTGCACTTGACGCGAAAATCCCAGGAGGAGATAGATTTTTACTGTTTTTCATATAATTCCGAATTGTGGGAGACCTAAAGGTCAGAGGTCAAAAGTTAGAGGGTAAAAGTTGTTCGGCATGAGGAGACGCATACGTGTATACAGGTTTCATGGCTGTACGTATAACACAGCATGAGCTATACCTGTTCAAAGATCGCACTTTCGAAGGCTTCCTACAGCGCCACCATTTGGCCGATTGCTATAAAAAATAATAGCGCACTTCGCCACTGTAAACTGAACACATTGATGTTTTTATTTTCATTTTCTCACTAAGTATGTAGGAGTAGAAAGGAACCGAAGTTCCCGTCTACTGTCTGTCTGACTGACTGACTGACTGACTGACTGATAGATAAACTAGAAAAATATTGTTCCTTCGAAACAATTGTGGGCTCGCTTCAAGCCAGAAAACAATGGCTATAAAAGCACAAAATGTCAAGATCGCAGGCAGTGCTCTCTTTGACGTTACTGACGTCAAAGATTGGTCCATTTTGTTCCAAAAATGTGTTGTGCAAAAGTTGACCCGCTGGTGGCGCTATAACAGGCCAATGTGAGAAGGTTGGTATCTGTTCCTTGACCTATTGGGAATGTGCTTGCAAGATTTCACGCACATCCCAGGCTGTGTTCATGATTTGAGGTGTTTTTGGCTTTGGCCACTTTATCGCTGCTTGCAGCTATATTTATTATTATTATTTTATAATTTTTGTTGTGTGCACTTCATAGGCATGTTAGATAAAGGTCCTTAGATTGCGTGTAGAATGTTTCATGCAAATTGCAAAAAAAATCCTAGAATAAAAACGGGTTTAAGCGTTTTACAAACTGCTCAAAATTATATAGCGCCCCCCTTTGGCCATTTGGGGTAAGATTGGTTTCAGTGATATTTGAACTAACCCTCTACACTATTTTGTCATGAAAATGTGACTTTGCATGTATGTTTTAGAGGCAGAAGAATAATTTGCATAAAAATGCAATATTGTTTGAATTATTTAAAAAAGCATGTTTCAATGTTAAAGAAATCCGATCTGACAGATCTTTAGATATCGGTCCAAAGTTCACGTAAAAAAAGTTTTGTGCACGTGACGCGAAAATTCCAGAATAAAAGCGGGTTTACGCGTTTTACAAACTGCTCAAAATGGCGGAAAATTGAAGGGCGGAGCTTACTTAACAACGACACAGATGTCTTCCGCTTGAGTCAAAGCACGCGTGTAACAAGTTGCATGTCTTCAAACGAAACGAGTCATGACTTATGCCCGTTTGAAGTTTGAATTTTCAGACGCTTCGTATAGCGCCCCCCTTTGGCCGATTGGAATAAAATTGGTTTCAGTGATACTTTGACTAACCCTCCACATCTTTGCCAAATGCCATGAACGTGTAACTTTGCATGTATGATTTAGAGGCCGAAGAATAATTTGCATAAAACCGCAATATTGATTGAACTATTAAAAAATTATATTTCACTTTAAAAAAAATCTGGTTGATCAATCTGACCGTATTGGTCCAAAGTTCATGTGAAAAAAGTTTTGTTCACTTGACGCGAAAATCCCAGGAGGAGATAGATTTTTACTGTTTTTCATATAATTCCGAATTGTGGGAGACCTAAAGGTCAGAGGTCAAAAGTTAGAGGGTAAAAGTTGTTCGGCATGAGAAGACGCATAAGTGTATACAGGTTTCATGGCTGTATGTATAACACAGCATGAGCTATACCTGTTCCAAGATCGCACTTTCGAAGGCTTCCTACAGCGCCACCATTTGGCCGATTGCTATAAAAAATAATAGCGCACTTCGCCACTGTAAACTGAACACATTGATGTTTTTATTTTCATTTTCTCACTAAGTATGTAGGAGTAGAAAGGAACCGAAGTTCCCGTCTACTGTCTGACTGACTGATAGATAAATAATGACAATATCTAAAGTGTGCTCGCCTTATAGGCGAGCCCACAATAATGACAATATCTAAAGTGTGCTCGCCTTATAGGCGAGCCCACAACTAGAAAAATATTGTTCCTTCGAAACAATTGTGGGCTCGCTTCAAGCCGGAAAACAATGGCTATAAAAGTACAAAATGTCAAGATCGCAGGCAGTGCTCTCTTTGACGTTACTGACGTCAAAGATTGGTCCATTTTGTTCCAAAAATGTGTTGTGCAAAAATTTACCCGCTGGTGGCGCTATAACAGGCCAATGTAAGAAGGGTGGTATCTGTTCCTTGACCTATTGGGAATGTGCTTGCAAGATTTCACGCACATTGCAGGCTGTGTTCATGATTTGAGGTGTTTTTGGCTTTGGCCACTTTATCGCTGCTTGCAGCTATATTCATTATTATTATTATTTTTTTGTGTGTGTGCACTTCATAGGCATATTAGATAAAGGTCCTTAGATTGTGTGTAGAATGTTTCATGCAAATGCAAAAAAGAATCCTAACGGGTTTAAGCGTTTCACAAACTGCTCAAAATGATATAGCGCCCCCCTTTGGCCAATTGGGGTAAGATTGGTTTTAGTGATATTTGGACTAACATTCTACATCTTTGCCAAATGCCATGAACATGTTACTTTGCATGTATGATTTAGAGGCAGAAGAATAATTTGCATAAAACTGCAATATTCATTGAATTTATTTAAAAAAGCATGTTTCAATTTTAAAGAAATCCGATCTGACAGATCTTTAGATATCGGTCCAAAGTTCACTTAAAAAAAGTTTTGTGCACGTGGAGCGAAAATTCCAGAATATAAGCGGGTTTACGCGTTTTACAAACTGCTCAAAATGGCGGAAAATTGAAGGGCGGAGCTTACTTAACAACGACACAGATGTCTTCCGCTTGAGTCAAAGCACGCGTGTAACAAGTTGCATGTCTTCAAACGAAACGAGTCATGACTTATGCCCGTTTGAAGTTTGAATTTTCAAACGCTTCGTATAGCGCCCCCCTTTGGCCGATTGGAATAAAATTGGTTTCAGTGATACTTTGACTAACCCTCCACATCTTTGCCAAATGCCATGAACGTGTAACTTTGCATGTATGATTTAGAGGCCGAAGAATAATTTGCATAAAACCGCAATATTGATTGAATTATTAAAAAAATATATTTCACTTTAAAAGAAATCCGCCGAGACTAGTTTGACCGTATTGGTCCAAAGTTCATGTGAAAAAAGTTTTGTGCGCGTAACGCAAAAATCCCAGGAGGAGATAGATTTTTACTGTTTTTTATATAATTCAAAATTCTGGGGGATCTAAAGGTCAGAGGTCAAAGGTCAGAGCGTAAAAGTTGTTCGGCTTGAGGAGACGCATAGGTGTATACAGGTTTCATGACTGTACGTATAACAGAGCATGAGCTCTATCTGTTCAAAGTTCGCACTTTCGAAGGCTTCCTACAGCGCCACCATTTGGCCGATTGCTGTAAAAAATAATAGCACACTTCGCCACTGTAAGCTGAACACATTGATGTTTTTATTTTCATTTTCTGTCTAAGTATGTAGGAGTAGAAAGGAACCGAAGTTTTGAGGAGAACTTGATATGACGGTTAGATATTGTCACTAGAAAAATATTGTTCCTTCGAAACAATTGTGGGCTCGCTTCAAGCCAGAAAACAATGGCTATAAAAGTACAAAATGTCAAGATCGCAGGCAGTGCTCTCTTTGACGTTACTGACGTCAAAGATTGGTCCATTTTGTTCCAAAAATGTGTTGTGCAAAAGTTGACCCGCTGGTGGCGCTATAACAGGCCAATGTAAGAAGGGTGGTTTCTGTTCCTTGACCTATTGGGAATGTGCTTGCAAGATTTCACGCACATTGCAGGCTGTGTTCATGATTTGAGGTGTTTTTGGCTTTGGCCACTTTATCGCTGCTTGCAGCTATATTCATTATTATTATTTTTTTTGTGTGTGTGCACTTCATAGGCATATTAGATAAAGGTCCTTAGATTGTGTGTAGAATGTTTCATGCAAATTGCAAAAAAAAAATCCTAACGGGTTTAAGCGTTTCACAAACTGCTCAAAATGATATAGCGCCCCCCTTTGGCCAATTGGGGTAAGATTGGTTTTAGTGATATTTGGACTAACACTCTACATCTTTGCCAAATGCCATGAACATGTTACTTTGCATGTATGATTTAGAGGCAGAAGAATAATTTGCATAAAAATGCAATATTCATTGAATTATTTAAAAAAGCATGTTTCAATGTTAAAGAAATCCGATCTGACAGATCTTTAGATATCGGTCCAAAGTTCACGTAAAAAAAGTTTTGTGCACGTGACGCGAAAATTCCAGAATAAAAGCGGGTTTACGCGTTTTACAAACTGCTCAAAATGGCGGAAAATTGAAGGGCGGAGCTTACTTAACAACGACACAGATGTCTTCCGCTTGAGTCAAAGCACGCGTGTAACAAGTTGCATGTCTTCAAACGAAACGAGTAATGACTTATGCCCGTTTGAAGTTTGGATTTTCAAACGCTTCGTATAGCGCCCCCCTTTGGCCGATTGGAATAAAATTGGTTTCAGTGATACTTTGACTAACCCTCCACATCTTTGCCAAATGCCATGAACGTGTAACTTTGCATGTATGATTTAGAGGCCGAAGAATGATTTGCATAAAACCGCAATATTGATTGAATTATTAAAAAAATATATTTCACTTTAAAAGAAATCCGCCGAGACTAGTTTGACCGTATTGGTCCAAAGTTCATGTGAAAAAAGTTTCGTGCGCGTTATGCAAAAATCCCAGGAGGAGATAGATTTTTACTGTTTTTCATATAATTCCAAATTGTGGGAGACCTAAAGGTCAGAGGTCAAAAGTTAGAGGGTAAAAGTTGTTCGGCATGAGGAGACGCATAAGTGTATACAGGTTTCATGGCTGTACGTATAACACAGCATGAGCTATACCTGTTCAAAGATCGCACTTTCGAAGGCTTCCTACAGCGCCTTCGATTGGGCCGATTGCTGTAAAAAATAATAGCACACTTCGCCACTGTAAGCTGAACACATTGATGTTTTTATTTTCATTTTCTCACTAAGTATGTAGGAGTAGAAAGGAACCGAAGTTTTGAGGAGAACTTGATATGACGGTTAGATATTGTCACTAGAAAAATATTGTTCCTTCGAAACAATTGTGGGCTCGCTTCAAGCCAGAAAACAATGGCTATAAATGTACAAAATGTCAAGATCGCAGGCAGTGCTCTCTTTGACGTTACTGACATCAAAGATTGGTCCATTTTGTTCCAAAAATGTGTTGTGCAAAAGTTGACCTGCTGGTGGCACTATAACAGGACAATGTAAGAAGGGTGGTATCTGTTCCTTGACCTATTGGGAATGTGCTTGCAAGATTTCACGCACATTGCAGGCTGTGTTTTTGGCTTTGGCCACTTTATCGCTGCTTGCAGCTATATTTATTATTATTATTATTATTATTTGTGTGTGTGCACTTCATAGGCTTATTAGATAAAGGTCCTTAGATTGTGTGTAGGATGTTTCATGCAAATTGCAAAAAAAAGTCCTAACGGGTTTAAGCGTTTCACAAACTGCTCAAAATGATATAGCGCCCCCCTTTGGCCAATTGGAGTAAGATTGGTTTTAGTGATATTTGGACTAACACTCTACATCTTTGCCAAATGCCATGAACATGTTACTTTGCATGTATGATTTAGAGGCAGAAGAATAATTTGCATAAAACTGCAATATTCATTGAATTATTAAAAAAGCATGTTTCAATTTTTCTTTTAAGTCCGATCTGACAGATCTTTAGATATTGGTCCAAAGTTCATGTAAAAAAAGGTTTTGTGGACGTGACGCGAAAATTCCAGATTAAAAGCGGGTTTAAGCGTTTTACAAACTGCTCAATATGGCGGAAAATCTAAGGGCGGAGCTTACTTAAAAAAGACACAGATGTCTTCTGCTTGAGTCAAAGCACGCGTGTAAGCAAGTTGCATGTCTTCAAACGAAACGAGGCATGACTTATACCCGTTTAAAGTTTGAATTTTCAAACGCTTTGTATAGCGCCCCCCTTTGGCCGATTGGAATAAAATTGGTTTCAGTGATACTTTGACTAACCCTCTACATCTTTGCCAAATGCCATGAATGTGTAACTTTGCATGTTTGATTTAGAGGCCGAAGAATAATTTGCATAAAACCGCAATATGGATTGAATTATTAAAAAAATATATTTCACTTTAAAAGAAATCCGCCGAGACTAGTTTGACCGTATTGGTCCAAAGTTCATGTGAAAAAGGTTTTGTGAGCGTAACGCGAAAATCCCAGGAGGAGATAGATTTTTACTGTTTTTCATATAATTCCAAATTGTGGGAGATCTAAAGGTCAAAGGTCAAAAGTCAGAGCGTAAAGGTTGTTCGGCATGAGGAGACGCATACGTGTATACAGGTTTCATGGCTGTACGTATATCAGAGCATGAGCTATACCTGTTCAAAGTTCGCACTTTCGAAGGCTTCCTACAGCGCCACCATTTGGCCGATTGCTGTAAAAAATAATAGCACACTTCGCCACTGTAAGCTGAACACATTGATGTTTTTATTTTCATTTTCTGTCTAAGTATGTAGGAGTAGAAAGGAACCGAAGTTTTGAGGAGAACTTGATATGACGGTTAGATATTGTCACTAGAAAAATATTGTTCCTTCGAAACAATTGTGGGCTCGCTTCAAGCCGGAAAACAATGGCTATAAAAGCACAAAATGTCAAGATCGCAGGCAGTGCTCTCTTTGACGTTACTGACGTCAAAGATTGGTCCATTTTGTTCCAAAAATGTGTTGTGCAAAAGTTGACCCGCTGGTGGTGCTATAACAGGCCAATGTGAGAAGGTTGGTATCTGTTCCTTGACCTATTGGGAATGTGCTTGCAAGATTTCACGCACATCCCAGGCTGTGTTCATGATTTGAGGTGTTTTTGGCTTTGGACACTTTATCGCTGCTTGCAGCTATATTTATTATTATTATTTTATAATTTTTTGTGTGCACTTCATAGGCATGTTAGATAAAGGTCCTTAGATTGCGTGTAGAATGTTTCATGCAAATTGCAAAAAAAATCCTAGAATAAAAACGGGTTTAAGCGTTTTACAAACTGCTCAAAATTATATAGCGCCCCCCTTTGGCCATTTGGGGTAAGATTGGTTTCAGTGATATTTGAACTAACCCTCTACACTATTTTGTCATGAAAATGTGACTTTGCTTGTATGTTTTAGAGGCAGAAGAATAATTTGCATAAAAATGCAATATTGTTTGAATTATTTAAAAAAGCATGTTTCAATGTTAAAGAAATCCGATCTGACAGATCTTTAGATATCGGTCCAAAGTTCATGTAAAAAAATGTTTTGTGCACGTGACGCGAAAATTCCAGAATAAAAGCGGGTTTACGCGTTTTACAAACTGCTCAAAGTGGCGGAAAATCGAAGGGCGGAGCTTACTTAACAACGACACAGATGTCTTCCGCTTGAGTCAAAGCACGCGTGTAACAAGTTGCATGTCTTCAAACGAAACGAGTCATGACTTATGCCCGTTTGAAGTTTGAATTTTCAAACGCTTCGTATAGCGCCCCCCTTTGGCCGATTGGAATAAAATTGGTTTCAGTGATACTTTGACTAACCCTCCACATCTTTGCCAAATGCCATGAACGTGTAACTTTGCATGCATGATTTAGAGGCAGAAGAATAATTTGCATAAAACCGCAATATTTATTGAATTATTAAAAAATGATATTTCACTTTAAAAGAAATCCGCCGAGATAAATCTGACCGTATTGGTCCAAAGTTCATGTGAAAAAAGTTTCGTGCGCGTATCAAAAAAAACCCAGGAGGAGATAGATTTTTACTGTTTTTCATATAATTCCGAATTGTGGGAGACCTAAAGGTCAGAGGTCAAAAGTTAGAGGGTAAAAGTTGTTCGGCATGAGGAGACGCATAAGTGTATACAGGTTTCATGGCTGTATGTATAACACAGCATGAGCTATACCTGTTCAAAGATCGCACTTTCGAAGGCTTCCTACAGCGCCACCATTTGGCCGATTGCTGTAAAAAGTAATAGCACACTTCGCCACAGTAAACTGAACACATTGATGTTTTTATTTTCATTTTCTCACTAAGTATGTAGGAGTAGAAAGGAACCGAAGATCCCGTCTACTTATAAATAAATAAATAAATAAATAATGACAATATCTAAAGTGTGCTCGCCTTATAGGCGAGCCCACAACTAGAAAAATATTGTTCCTTCGAAACAATTGTGGGCTCGCTTCAAGCCAGAAAACAATGGCTATAAAAGCACAAAATGTCAAGATCGCAGGCAGTGCTCTCTTTGACGTTACTGACGTCAAAGATTGGTCCATTTTGTTCCAAAAATGTGTTGTGCAAAAGTTGACCCGCTGGTGGCGCTATAACAGGCCAATGTGAGAAGGTTGGTATCTGTTCCTTGACCTATTGGGAATGTGCTTGCAAGATTTCACGCACATCCCAGGCTGTGTTCATGATTTGAGGTGTTTTTGGCTTTGGACACTTTATCGCTGCTTGCAGCTATATTTATTATTATTATTTTATAATTTTTTTGTGTGCACTTCATAGGCATGTTAGATAAAGGTCCTTAGATTGCGTGTAGAATGTTTCATGCAAATTGCAAAAAAAATCCTAGAATAAAAACGGGTTTAAGCGTTTTACAAACTGCTCAAAATTATATAGCGCCCCCCTTTGGCCATTTGGGGTAAGATTGGTTTCAGTGATATTTGAACTAACCCTCTACACTATTTTGTCATGAAAATGTGACTTTGCTTGTATGTTTTAGAGGCAGAAGAATAATTTGCATAAAAATGCAATATTGTTTGAATTATTTAAAAAAGCATGTTTCAATGTTAAAGAAATCCGATCTGACAGATCTTTAGATATCGGTCCAAAGTTCACGTAAAAAAAGTTTTGTGCACGTGACGCGAAAATTCCAGAATAAAAGCGGGTTTACGCGTTTTACAAACTGCTCAAAGTGGCGGAAAATCGAAGGGCGGAGCTTACTTAACAACGACACAGATGTCTTCCGCTTGAGTCAAAGCATGCGTGTAACAAGTTGCATGTCTTCAAACGAAACGAGTCATGACTTATGCCCGTTTGAAGTTTGAATTTTCAGATGCTTCGTATAGCGCCCCCCTTTGGCCGATTGGAATAAAATTGGTTTCAGTGTTACTTTGACTAACCCTCCACATCTTTGCCAAATGCCATGAACGTGTAACTTTGCATGTATGATTTAGAGGCCGAAGAATAATTTGCATAAAACCGCAATATTGATTGAATTATTAAAAAATGATATTTCACTTTAAAAGAAATCCACCGAGATAAATCTGACCGTATTGGTCCAAAGTTCATGTGAAAAAAGTTTTGTGCGCGTAACAAAAAAAACCCAGGAGGAGATAGATTTTTACTGTTTTTCATATAATTCCGAATTGTGGGAGACCTAAAGGTCAGAGGTCAAAAGTTAGAGGGTAAAAGTTGTTCGGCATGAGGAGACGCATAAGTGTATACAGGTTTCATGGCTGTATGTATAACACAGCATGAGCTATACCTGTTCAAAGTTCGCACTTCCGAAGGCTTCCTACAGCGCCACCATTTGGCCGATTGCTGTAAAAAGTAATAGCACACTTCGCCACTGTAAACTGAACACATTGATGTTTTTATTTTCATTTTCTCACTAAGTATGTAGGAGTAGAAAGGAACCGAAGTTTTTTGATACTTGATATGCCTGCCTGATAGATAAATAAATAAACTAGAAAAATATTGTTCCTTCGAAACAATTGTGGGCTCGCTTCAAGCCAGAAAACAATGGCTATAAAAGTACAAAACGTCAAGATCGCAGGCAGTGCTCTCTTTGACGTTACTGACGTCAAAGATTGGTCCATTTTGTTCCAAAAATGTGTTGTGCAAAAGTTGACCCGCTGGTGGCGCTATAACAGGCCAATATAAGAAGGGTGGTATCTGTTCCTTGACCTATTGGGAATGTGCTTGCAAGATTTCACGCACATTGCAGGCTGTGTTCATGATTTGAGGTGTTTTTGGCTTTGGCCACTTTATCGCTGCTTGCAGCTATATTCATTATTATTATTTTTTTTGTGTGTGTGCACTTCATAGGCATATTAGATAAAGGTCCTTAGATTGTGTGTAGAATGTTTCATGCAAATTGCAAAAAAAAATCCTAACGGGTTTAAGCGTTTCACAAACTGCTCAAAATGATATAGCGCCCCCCTTTGGCCAATTGGGGTAAGATTGGTTTTAGTGATATTTGGACTAACACTCTACATCTTTGCCAAATGCCATGAACATGTTACTTTGCATGTATGATTTAGAGGCAGAAGAATAATTTGCATAAAACTGCAATATTCATTGAATTTATTTAAAAAAGCATGTTTCAATTTTAAAGAAATCCGATCTGACAGATCTTTAGATATCGGTCCAAAGTTCAAGTAAAAAAAGTTTTGTGCACGTGGAGCGAAAATTCCAGAATAAAAGCGGGTTTACGCGTTTTACAAACTGCTCAAAATGGCGGAAAATCAAAGGGCGGAGCTTACTTAACAACGACACAGATGTCTTCCGCTCGAGTCAAAGCACGCGTGTAACAAGTTGCATGTCTTCAAACGAAACGAGTCATGACTTATGCCCGTTTGAAGTTTGGATTTTCAAACGCTTCGTATAGCGCCCCCCTTTGGCCGATTGGAATAAAATTGGTTTCAGTGATACTTTGACTAACCCTCTACATCTTTGCCAAATGCCATGAACGTGTAACTTTGCATGTATGATTTAGAGGCCGAAGAATAATTTGCATAAAACCGCAATATTGATTGAATTATTAAAAAATTATATTTCACTTTAAAAGAAATCCGACCAGACTAGTTTGACCGTAGTGGTCCAAAGTTCATGTGAAAAAGGTTTTGTGCGCGTAACGCAAAAATCCCAGGAGGAGATAGATTTTTACTGTTTTTTATATAATTCAAAATTCTGGGGGATCTAAAGGTCAGAGGTCAAAAGTCAGAGCGTAAAAGTTGTTCGGCATGAGGAGACGCATACGTGTATACAGGTTTCATGACTGTACGTATAACAGAGCATGAGCTCTATCTGTTCAAAGTTCGCACTTTCGAAGGCTTCCTACAGCGCCACCATTTGGCCGATTGCTGTAAAAAATAATAGCACACTTCGCCACTGTAAGCTGAACACATTGATGTTTTTATTTTCATTTTCTGTCTAAGTATGTAGGAGTAGAAAGGAACCGAAGTTTTGAGGAGAACTTGATATGACGGTTAGATATTGTCACTAGAAAAATATTGTTCCTTCGAAACAATTGTGGGCTCGCTTCAAGCCAGAAAACAATGGCTATAAAAGTACAAAATGTCAAGATCGCAGGCAGTGCTCTCTTTGACGTTACTGACGTCAAAGATTGGTCCATTTTGTTCCAAAAATGTGTTGTGCAAAAGTTGACCCGCTGGTGGCGCTATAACAGGCCAATGTAAGAAGGGTGGTATCTGCTCCTTGACCTATTGGGAATGTGCTTGCAAGATTTCACGCACATTGCAGGCTGTGTTCATGATTTGAGGTGTTTTTGGCTTTGGCCACTTTATCGCTGCTTGCAGCTATATTCAATATTATTATTTTTTTTGTGTGTGTGCACTTCATAGGCATATTAGATAAAGGTCCTTAGATTGTGTGTAGAATGTTTCATGCAAATTGCAAAAATAAATCCTAACGGGTTTAAGCGTTTCACAAACTGCTCAAAATGATATAGCGCCCCCCTTTGGCCAATTGGGGTAAGATTGGTTTTAGTGATATTTGGACTAACACTCTACATCTTTGCCAAATGCCATGAACATGTTACTTTGCATGTATGATTTAGAGGCAGAAGAATAATTTGCATAAAACTGCAATATTCATTGAATTTATTTTAAAAAGCATGTTTCAATTTTAAAGAAATCCGATCTGACAGATCTTTAGATATCGGTCCAAAGTTCACGTAAAAAAAGTTTTGTGCACGTGGAGTGAAAATTCCAGAATAAAAGCGGGTTTACGCGTTTTACAAACTGCTCAATATGGCGGAAAATCGGGGGGCGGAGCTTACTTAACAACGACACAGATGTCTTCCGCTCGAGTCAAAGCACGCGTGTAACAAGTTGCATGTCTTCAAACGAAACGAGTCATGACTTATGCCCGTTTGAAGTTTGAATTTTCAAACGCTTCGTATAGCGCCCCCCTTTGGCCGATTGGAATAAAATTGGTTTCAGTGATACTTTGACCAACCCTCCACATCTTTGCCAAATGCCATGAACGTGTAACTTTGCATGTATGATTTAGAGGCCGAAGAATAATTTGCATAAAACCGCAACATTGATTGAATTATTAATAAAATATATTTCACTTTAAAAGAAATCCGCCGATACTAGTTTGACCGTATTGGTCCAAAGTTCATGTGAAAAAAGTTTCATGCGCGTATCGCAAAGATCCCAGGAGGAGATAGATTTTTACTGTTTTTCATATAATTCCAAATTCTGAGGGATCTAAAGATCAGAGGTCAAAAGTCAGAGCGTAAAAATTGTTCGGCATGAGGAGACGCATACGTGTATACAGGTTTCATGGCTGTACGTATAACAGAGCATGAGCTATACCTGTTCAAAGTTCGCACTTTCGAAGGCTTCCTACAGCGCCACCATTTGGCCGATTGCTGTAAAAAGTAATAGCACACGTCGCCACAGTAAGCTGAACACATTGATGTTTTTATTTTCATTTTCTCACTAAGTATGTAGGAGTAGAAAGGAACCGAAGTTTTGAGGAGAACTTGATATGACGGTTAGATATTGTCACTAGAAAAATATTGTTCCTTCGAAACAATTGTGGGCTCGCTTCAAGCCGGAAAACAATGGCTATAAAAGCACAAAATGTCAAGATCGCAGGCAGTGCTCTCTTTGACGTTACTGACGTCAAAGATTGGTCCATTTTGTTCCAAAAATGTGTTGTGCAAAAGTTGACCCGCTGGTGGCGCTATAACAGGCCAATGTGAGAAGGTTGGTATCTGTTCCTTGACCTATTGGGAATGTGCTTGCAAGATTTCACGCACATCCCAGGCTGTGTTCATGATTTGAGGTGTTTTTGGCTTTGGACACTTTATCGCTGCTTGCAGCTATATTTATTATTATTATTTTATAATTTTTTTGTGTGCACTTCATAGGCATGTTAGATAAAGGTCCTTAGATTGCGTGTAGAATGTTTCATGCAAATTGCCAAAAAAATCCTAGAATAAAAACGGGTTTAAGCGTTTTACAAACTGCTCAAAATTATATAGCGCCCCCCTTTGGCCATTTGGGGTAAGATTGGTTTCAGTGATATTTGAACTAACCCTCTACACTATTTTGTCATGAAAATGTGACTTTGCTTGTATGTTTTAGAGGCAGAAGAATAATTTGCATAAAAATGCAATATTGTTTGAATTATTTAAAAAAGCATGTTTCAATGTTAAAGAAATCCGATCTGACAGATCTTTAGATATCGGTCCAAAGTTCATGTAAAAAAATGTTTTGTGCACGTGACGCGAAAATTCCAGAATAAAAGCGGGTTTACGCGTTTTACAAACTGCTCAAAGTGGCGGAAAATCGAAGGGCGGAGCTTACTTAACAACGACACAGATGTCTTCCGCTTGAGTCAAAGCACGCGTGTAACAAGTTGCGTGTCTTCAAACGAAACGAGTCATGACTTATGCCCGTTTGAAGTTTGAATTTTCAAACGCTTCGTATAGCGCCCCCCTTTGGCCGATTGGAATAAAATTGGTTTCAGTGATACTTTGACTAACCCTCCACATCTTTGCCAAATGCCATGAACGTGTAACTTTGCATGCATGATTTAGAGGCAGAAGAATAATTTGCATAAAACCGCAATATTTATTGAATTATTAAAAAATGATATTTCACTTTAAAAGAAATCCGCCGAGATAAATCTGACCGTATTGGTCCAAAGTTCATGTGAAAAAAGTTTCGTGCGCGTATCGAAAAAAACCCAGGAGGAGATAGATTTTTACTGTTTTTCATATAATTCCGAATTGTGGGAGACCTAAAGGTCAGAGGTCAAAAGTTAGAGGGTAAAAGTTGTTCGGCATGAGGAGACGCATAAGTGTATACAGGTTTCATGGCTGTATGTATAACACAGCATGAGCTATACCTGTTCAAAGATCGCACTTTCGAAGGCTTCCTACAGCGCCACCATTTGGCCGATTGCTGTATAAAGTAATAGCACACGTCGCCACTGTAAGCTGAACACATTGATGTTTTTATTTTCATTTTCTCACTAAGTATGTAGGAGTAGAAAGGAACCGAAAATCCCGTCTACTTACTAGATAAATAAATAAATAAATAATGACAATATCTAAAGTGTGCTCGCCAGGTACTGGCGAGCCCACAACTAGAAAAATATTGTTCCTTCGAAACAATTGTGGGCTCGCTTCAAGCCAGAAAACAATGGCTATAAAAGCACAAAATGTCAAGATCGCAGGCAGTGCTCTCTTTGACGTTACTGACGTCAAAGATTGGTCCATTTTGTTCCAAAAATGTGTTGTGCAAAAGTTGACCCGCTGGTGGCGCTATAACAGGCCAATGTGAGAAGGTTGGTATCTGTTCCTTGACCTATTGGGAATGTGCTTGCAAGATTTCACGCACATCCCAGGCTGTGTTCATGATTTGAGGTGTTTTTGGCTTTGGACACTTTATCGCTGCTTGCAGCTATATTTATTATTATTATTTTATAATTTTTTTGTGTGCACTTCATAGGCATGTTAGATAAAGGTCCTTAGATTGCGTGTAGAATGTTTCATGCAAATTGCAAAAAAAATCCTAGAATAAAAACGGGTTTAAGCGTTTTACAAACTGCTCAAAATTATATAGCGCCCCCCTTTGGCCATTTGGGGTAAGATTGGTTTCAGTGATATTTGAACTAACCCTCTACACTATTTTGTCTTGAAAATGTGACTTTGCTTGTATGTTTTAGAGGCAGAAGAATAATTTGCATAAAACTGCAATATTGTTTGAATTATTTAAAAAAGCATGTTTCAATGTTAAAGAAATCCGATCTGACAGATCTTTAGATATCGGTCCAAAGTTCACGTAAAAAAAGTTTTGTGCACGTGACGCGAAAATTCCAGAATAAAAGCGGGTTTACGCGTTTTACAAACTGCTCAAAGTGGCGGAAAATCGAAGGGCGGAGCTTACTTAACAACGACACAGATGTCTTCCGCTCGAGTCAAAGCACGCGTGTAACAAGTTGCGTGTCTTCAAACGAAACGAGTCATGACTTATGCCCGTTTGAAGTTTGAATTTTCAAACGCTTCGTATAGCGCCCCCCTTTGGCCGATTGGAATAAAATCGGTTTCAGTGATACTTTGACTAACCCTCCACATCTTTGCCAAATGCCATGAACGTGTAACTTTGCATGTATGATTTAGAGGGCGAAGAATAATTTGCATAAAACCGCAATATTGATTGAATTATTAAAAAATGATATTTCACTTTAAAAGAAATCCACCGAGATAAATCTGACCGTATTGGTCCAAAGTTCATGTGAAAAAAGTTTTGTGCGCGTAACAAAAAAAACCCAGGAGGAGATAGATTTTTACTGTTTTTCATATAATTCCGAATTGTGGGAGACCTAAAGGTCAGAGGTCAAAAGTTAGAGGGTAAAAGTTGTTCGGCATGAGGAGACGCATAAGTGTATACAGGTTTCATGGCTGTATGTATAACACAGCATGAGCTATACCTGTTCAAAGTTCGCACTTTCGAAGGCTTCCTACAGCGCCACCATTTGGCCGATTGCTGTAAAAAGTAATAGCACACTTCGCCACTGTAAACTGAACACATTGATGTTTTTATTTTCATTTTCTCACTAAGTATGTAGGAGTAGAAAGGAACCGAAGTTTTTTGATACTTGATATGCCTGCCTGATAGATAAATAAATAAATAAATAATGACAATATCTAAAGTGTGCTCGCCTTATAGGCGAGCCCACAACTAGAAAAATATTGTTCCTTCGAAACAATTGTGGGCTCGCTTCAAGCCAGAAAACAATGGCTATAAAAGTACAAAATGTCAAGATCGCAGGCAGTGCTCTCTTTGACGTTACTGACGTCAAAGAGTGGTCCATTTTGTTCCAAAAATGTGTTGTGCAAAAGTTGACCCGCTGGTGGCGCTATAACAGGCCAATGTAAGAAGGGTGGTATCTGCTCCTTGACCTATTGGGAATGTGCTTGCAAGATTTCACGCACATTGCAGGCTGTGTTCATGATTTGAGGTGTTTTTGGCTTTGGCCACTTTATCGCTGCTTGCAGCTATATTCATTATTATTATTTTTTTTTGTGTGTGCACTTTAGATAAAGGTCCTTAGATTGTGTGTAGAATGTTTCATACAAATTGCAAAAATAAATCCTAACGGGTTTAAGCGTTTCACAAACTGCTCAAAATGATATAGCGCCCCCCTTTGGCCAATTGGGGTAAGATTGGTTTTAGTGATATTTGGACTAACACTCTACATCTTTGCCAAATGCCATGAACATGTTACTTTGCATGTATGATTTAGAGGCAGAAGAATAATTTGCATAAAACTGCAATATTCATTGAATTTATTTTAAAAAGCATGTTTCAATTTTAAAGAAATCCGATCTGACAGATCTTTAGATATCGGTCCAAAGTTCACGTAAAAAAAGTTTTGTGCACGTGGAGTGAAAATTCCAGAATAAAAGCGGGTTTACGCGTTTTACAAACTGCTCAATATGGCGGAAAATCGGGGGGCGGAGCTTACTTAACAACGACACAGATGTCTTCCGCTCGAGTCAAAGCACGCGTGTAACAAGTTGCATGTCTTCAAACGAAACGAGTCATGACTTATGCCCGTTTGAAGTTTGAATTTTCAAACGCTTCGTATAGCGCCCCCCTTTGGCCGATTGGAATAAAATTGGTTTCAGTGATACTTTGACTAACCCTCCACATCTTTGCCAAATGCCATGAACGTGTAACTTTGCATGTATGATTTAGAGGCCGAAGAATAATTTGCATAAAACCGCAACATTGATTGAATTATTAATAAAATATATTTCACTTTAAAAGAAATCCGCCGAGACTAGTTTGACCGTATTGGTCCAAAGTTCATGTGAAAAAAGTTTCATGCGCGTATCGCAAAGATCCCAGGAGGAGATAGATTTTTACTGTTTTTCATATAATTCCAAATTCTGAGGGATCTAAAGATCAGAGGTCAAAAGTCAGAGCGTAAAAATTGTTCGGCATGAGGAGACGCATACGTGTATACAGGTTTCATGGCTGTACGTATAACAGAGCATGAGCTATACCTGTTCAAAGTTCGCACTTTCGAAGGCTTCCTACAGCGCCACCATTTGGCCGATTGCTGTAAAAAGTAATAGCACACGTCGCCACAGTAAGCTGAACACATTGATGTTTTTATTTTCATTTTCTCACTAAGTATGTAGGAGTAGAAAGGAACCGAAGTTTTGAGGAGAACTTGATATGACGGTTAGATATTGTCACTAGAAAAATATTGTTCCTTCGAAACAATTGTGGGCTCGCTTCAAGCCAGAAAACAATGGCTATAAAAGCACAAAATGTCAAGATCGCAGGCAGTGCTCTCTTTGACGTTACTGACGTCAAAGATTGGTCCATTTTGTTCCAAAAATGTGTTGTGCAAAAGTTGACCCGCTGGTGGCGCTATAACAGGCCAATGTGAGAAGGTTGGTATCTGTTCCTTGACCTATTGGGAATGTGCTTGCAAGATTTCACGCACATCCCAGGCTGTGTTCATGATTTGAGGTGTTTTTGGCTTTGGACACTTTATCGCTGCTTGCAGCTATATTTATTATTATTATTTTATAATTTTTTTGTGTGCACTTCATAGGCATGTTAGATAAAGGTCCTTAGATTGCGTGTAGAATGTTTCATGCAAATTGCAAAAAAAATCCTAGAATAAAAACGGGTTTAAGCGTTTTACAAACTGCTCAAAATTATATAGCGCCCCCCTTTGGCCATTTGGGGTAAGATTGGTTTCAGTGATATTTGAACTAACCCTCTACACTATTTTGTCTTGAAAATGTGACTTTGCTTGTATGTTTTAGAGGCAGAAGAATAATTTGCATAAAACTGCAATATTGTTTGAATTATTTAAAAAAGCATGTTTCAATGTTAAAGAAATCCGATCTGACAGATCTTTAGATATCGGTCCAAAGTTCACGTAAAAAAAGTTTTGTGCACGTGACGCGAAAATTCCAGAATAAAAGCGGGTTTACGCGTTTTACAAACTGCTCAAAGTGGCGGAAAATCGAAGGGCGGAGCTTACTTAACAACGACACAGATGTCTTCCGCTCGAGTCAAAGCACGCGTGTAACAAGTTGCGTGTCTTCAAACGAAACGAGTCATGACTTATGCCCGTTTGAAGTTTGAATTTTCAAACGCTTCGTATAGCGCCCCCCTTTGGCCGATTGGAATAAAATCGGTTTCAGTGATACTTTGACTAACCCTCCACATCTTTGCCAAATGCCATGAACGTGTAACTTTGCATGTATGATTTAGAGGGCGAAGAATAATTTGCATAAAACCGCAATATTGATTGAATTATTAAAAAATGATATTTCACTTTAAAAGAAATCCACCGAGATAAATCTGACCGTATTGGTCCAAAGTTCATGTGAAAAAAGTTTTGTGCGCGTAACAAAAAAAACCCAGGAGGAGATAGATTTTTACTGTTTTTCATATAATTCCGAATTGTGGGAGACCTAAAGGTCAGAGGTCAAAAGTTAGAGGGTAAAAGTTGTTCGGCATGAGGAGACGCATAAGTGTATACAGGTTTCATGGCTGTATGTATAACACAGCATGAGCTATACCTGTTCAAAGTTCGCACTTTCGAAGGCTTCCTACAGCGCCACCATTTGGCCGATTGCTGTAAAAAGTAATAGCACACTTCGCCACTGTAAACTGAACACATTTATGTTTTTATTTTCATTTTCTCACTAAGTATGTAGGAGTAGAAAGGAACCGAAGTTTTTTGATACTTGATATGCCTGCCTGATAGATAAATAAATAAATAAATAATGACAATATCTAAAGTGTGCTCGCCTTATAGGCGAGCCCACAATAAATAATGACAATATCTAAAGTGTGCTCGCCTTATAGGCGAGCCCACAATAACTAGAAAAGTATTGTTCCTTCGAAACAATTGTGGGCTCGCTTCAAGCCAGAAAACAATGGCTATAAAAGTACAAAATGTCAAGATCGCAGGCAGTGCTCTCTTTGACGTTACTGACGTCAAAGATTGGTCCATTTTGTTCCAAAAATGTGTTGTGCGAAAGTTGACCCGCTGGTGGCGCTATAACAGGCCAATGTAAGAAGGGTGGTATCTGTTCCTTGACCTATTGGGAATGTGCTTGCAAGATTTCACGCACATTGCAGGCTGTGTTCATGATTTGAGGTGTTTTTGGCTTTGGCCACTTTATCGCTGCTTGCAGCTATATTCATTTTATTTATTTATTTTTGTTTGTGTGCACTTCATAGGCATATTAGATAAAGGTCCTTAGATTGTGTGTAGAATGTTTCATGCAAATTGCAAAAAAAATCCTAACGGGTTTAAGCGTTTCACAAACTGCTCAAAATGATATAGCGCCCCCCTTTGGCCAATTGGGGTAAGATTGGTTTTAGTGATATTTGGACTAACACTCTACATCTTTGCCAAATGCCATGAACATGTTACTTTGCATGTATGATTTAGAGGCAGAAGAATAATTTGCATAAAACTGCAATATTCATTGAATTTATTTAAAAAAGCATGTTTCAATTTTAAAGAAATCTGATCTGACAGATCTTTAGATATCGGTCCAAAGTTCACGTAAAAAAAAGTTTTGTGCACGTGGAGCGAAAATTCCAGAATAAAAGCGGGTTTACGCGTTTTACAAACTGCTCAAAATGGCGGAAAATCGAAGGGCGGAGCTTACTTAACAACGACACAGATGTCTTCCGCTTGAGTCAAAGCACGCGTGTAACAAGTTGCATGTCTTCAGACGAAACGAGTCATGACTTATGCCCGTTTGAAGTTTGAATTTTCAAACGCTTCGTATAGCGCCCCCCTTTGGCCGATTGGAATAAAATTGGTTTCAGTGATACTTTGACTAACCCTCTACATCTTTGCCAAATGCCATGAACGTGTAACTTTGCATGTATGATTTAGAGGCCGAAGAATAATTTGCATAAAACCGCAATATTGATTGAATTATTAAAAAATTATATTTCACCTTAAAAGAAATCCACCGAGATAAATCTGACCGTATTGGTCCAAAGTTCATGTGAAAAAAGTTTCGTGCGCGTAACGAAAAAAACCCAGGAGGAGATAGATTTTTACTGTTTTTCATATAATTCCAAATTGTGGGAGATCTAAAGGTCAAAGGTCAAAAGTCAGAGCGTAAAAGTTGTTCGGCATGAGGAGACGCATACGTGTATACAGGTTTCATGGCTTTACCTCAAACACAGCATGAGCTATACCTGTTCAAAGTTCGCACTTTCGAAGGCTTCCTACAGCGCCACCATTTGGCCGATTGCTGTAAAAAGTAATAGCACACGTCGCCACAGTAAGCTGAACACATTGATGTTTTTATTTTCATTTTCTCACTAAGTATGTAGGAGTAGAAAGGAACCGAAGTTTTTTGATACTTGCACTGACTGCCTGCCTAGTATAGAAATAACTAGAAAAATATTGTTCCTTCGAAACAATTGTGGGCTCGCTTCAAGCCAGAAAACAATGGCTATAAAAGCACAAAATGTCAAGATCGCAGGCAGTGCTCTCTTTGACGTTACTGACGTCAAAGATTGGTCCATTTTGTTCCAAAAATGTGTTGTGCAAAAGTTGACCCGCTGGTGGCGCTATAACAGGCCAATGTGAGAAGGTTGGTATCTGTTCCTTGACCTATTGGGAATGTGCTTGCAAGATTTCACGCACATCCCAGGCTGTGTTCATGATTTGAGGTGTTTTTGGCTTTGGACACTTTATCGCTGCTTGCAGCTATATTTATTATTATTATTTTATAATTTTTTTGTGTGCACTTCATAGGCATGTTAGATAAAGGTCCTTAGATTGCGTGTAGAATGTTTCATGCAAATTGCAAAAAAAATCCTAGAATAAAAACGGGTTTAAGCGTTTTACAAACTGCTCAAAATTATATAGCGCCCCCCTTTGGCCATTTGGGGTAAGATTGGTTTCAGTGATATTTGAACTAACCCTCTACACTATTTTGTCATGAAAATGTGACTTTGCTTGTATGTTTTAGAGGCAGAAGAATAATTTGCATAAAAATGCAATATCGTTTGAATTATTTAAAAAAGCATGTTTCAATGTTAAAGAAATCCGATCTGACAGATCTTTAGATATCGGTCCAAAGTTCACGTAAAAAAAGTTTTGTGCACGTGACGCGAAAATTCCAGAATAAAAGCGGGTTTACGCGTTTTACAAACTGCTCAAAGTGGCGGAAAATCGAAGGGCGGAGCTTACTTAACAACGACACAGATGTCTTCCGCTTGAGTCAAAGCACGCGTGTAACAAGTTGCATGTCTTCAAACGAAACGAGTCATGACTTATGCCCGTTTGAAGTTTGAATTTTCAGACGCTTCGTATAGCGCCCCCCTTTGGCCGATTGGAATAAAATTGGTTTCAGTGATACCTTGACTAACCCTCTACATCTTTGCCAAATGCCATGAACGTGTAACTTTGCATGTATGATTTAGAGGCCGAAGAATAATTTGCATAAAACTGCAATATTTATTGAATTATTAAAAAATTATATTTCACTTTAAAAGAAATCCGCCGAGATTAGTTTGACCGTATTGGTCCAAAGTTCATGTGAAAAAGGTTTTGTGCGCGTATCGAAAAAAACCCAGGAGGAGATAGATTTTTACTGTTTTTCATATAATTCCGAATTGTGGGAGATCTAAAGGTCAGAGGTCAAAAGTCAGAGGCTAAAAGTTGTTCGGCATGAGGAGACGCATACGTGTATACAGGTTTCATGCCTGTACCTCAAACACAGCATGAGCTATACCTGTTCAAAGTTCGCACTTTCGAAGGCTTCCTACAGCGCCACCATTTGGCCGATTGCTGTAAAAAGTAATAGCACACTTCGCCACTGTAAACTGAACACATTGATGTTTTTATTTTCATTTTCTCACTAAGTATGTAGGAGTAGAAAGGAACCGAAGATTTTTGATACTTGATATGACTGCCTGATAGATAAACTAGAAAAATATTGTTCCTTCGAAACAATTGTGGGCTCGCTTCAAGCCAGAAAACAATGGCTATAAAAGCACAAAATGTCAAGATCGCAGGCAGTGCTCTCTTTGACGTTACTGACGTCAAAGTTTGTCCATTTTGTTCCAAAAATGTGTTGTGCAAAAGTTGACCCGCTGGTGGCGCTATAACAGGCCAATGTGAGAAGGTTGGTATCTGTTCCTTGACCTATTGGGAATGTGCTTGCAAGATTTCACGCACATCCCAGGCTGTGTTCATGATTTGAGGTGTTTTTGGCTTTGGACACTTTATCGCTGCTTGCAGCTATATTTATTATTATTATTTTAAAAAAATTTGTGTGCACTTCATAGGCATGTTAGACAAAGGTCCTTAGATTGCGTGTAGAATGTTTCATGCAAATTGCAAAAAAAATCCTAGTATAAAAACGGGTTTAAGCGTTTTACAAACTGCTCAAAATTATATAGCGCCCCCCTTTGGCCATTTGGGGTAAGATTGGTTTCAGTGATATTTGAACTAACCCTCTACACTATTTTGTCATGAAAATGTGACTTTGCATGTATGTTTTAGAGGCAGAAGAATAATTTGCATAAAAATGCAATATTGTTTGAATTATTTAAAAAAGCATGTTTCAATGTTAAAGAAATCCGATCTGACAGATCTTTAGATATCGGTCCAAAGTTCACGTAAAAAAAGTTTTGTGCACGTGACGCGAAAATTCCAGAATAAAAGCGGGTTTACGCGTTTTACAAACTGCTCAAAATGGCGGAAAATTGAAGGGCGGAGCTTACTTAACAACGACACAGATGTCTTCCGCTTGAGTCAAAGCACGCGTGTAACAAGTTGCATGTCTTCAAACGAAACGAGTCATGACTTATGCCCGTTTGAAGTTTGAATTTTCAGACGCTTCGTATAGCGCCCCCCTTTGGCCGATTGGAATAAAATTGGTTTCAGTGATACTTTGACTAACCCTCCACATCTTTGCCAAATGCCATGAACGTGTAACTTTGCATGTATGATTTAGAGGCTGAAGAATAATTTGCATAAAACCGCAATATTGATTGAAGTATTAAAAAATTATATTTCACTTTAAAAGAAATCCGCCGAGACTAGTTTGACCGTATTGGTCCAAAGTTCATGTGAAAAAAGTTTTGTGCGCGTAACGCAAAAATCCCAGGAGGAGATAGATTTTTACTGTTTTTTATATAATTCAAAATTCTGGGGGATCTAAAGGTCAGAGGTCAAAAGTCAGAGTGCAAAAGTTGTTTGGCATGAGGAGACGCATACGTGTATACAAGTTTCATGACTGTACGTATAACAGAGCATGAGCTCTATCTGTTCAAAGTTCGCACTTTCGAAGGCTTCCTACAGCGCCACCATTTGGCCGATTGCTGTAAAAAATAATAGCACACTTCGCCACTGTAAGCTGAACACATTGATGTTTTTATTTTCATTTTCTGTCTAAGTATGTAGGAGTAGAAAGGAACCGAAGTTTTGAGGAGAACTTGATATGACGGTTAGATATTGTCACTAGAAAAATATTGTTCCTTCGAAACAATTGTGGGCTCGCTTCAAGCCAGAAAACAATCGCTATAAAAGCACAAAATGTCAAGATCGCAGGCAGTGCTCTCTTTGACGTTACTGACGTCAAAGATTGGTCCATTTTGTTCCAAAAATGTGTTATACAAAAGTTGACCCGCTGGTGGCGCTATAACAGGCCAATGTGAGAAGGTTGGTATCTGTTCCTTGACCTATTGGGAATGTGCTTGCAAGATTTCACGCACATCCCAGGCTGTGTTCATGATTTGAGGTGTTTTTGGCTTTGGACACTTTATCGCTGCTTGCAGCTATATTTATTATTATTATTTTATAATTTTTTTGTGTGCACTTCATAGGCATGTTAGATAAAGGTCCTTAGATTGCGTGTAGAATGTTTCATGCAAATTGCAAAATAAATCCTAGAATAAAAACGGGTTTAAGCGTTTTACAAACTGCTCAAAATTATATAGCGCCCCCCTTTGGCCATTTGGGGTAAGATTGGTTTCAGTGATATTTGAACTAACCCTCTACACTATTTTGTCATGAAAATGTGACTTTGCATGTATGTTTTAGAGGCAGAAGAATAATTTGCATAAAAATGCAATATTGTTTGAATTATTTAAAAAAGCATGTTTCAATGTTAAAGAAATCCGATCTGACAGATCTTTAGATATTGGTCCAAAGTTCATGTAAAAAAAGGTTTTGTGGACGTGACGCGAAAATTCCAGATTAAAAGCGGGTTTAAGCGTTTTACAAACTGCTCAATATTGCGGAAAATCTAAGGGCGGAGCTTACTTAAAAAAGACACAGATGTCTTCTGCTTGAGTCAAAGCACGCGTGTAAGCAAGTTGCATGTCTTCAAACGAAACGAGGCATGACTTATGCCCGTTTAAAGTTTGAATTTTCAAACGCTTTGTATAGCGCCCCCCTTTGGCCGATTGGAATAAAATTGGTTTCAGTGATACTAACCCTACTAACCCTGACTAACCCTCTACATCTTTGCCAAATGCCATGAACGTGTAACTTTGCATGTATGATTTAGAGGCCGAAGAATAATTTTCATAAAACCGCAATATGGATTGAATTATTAAAAAATTATATTTCACTTTAAAAGAAATCCGCCGAGACTAGTTTGGCCGTATTGGTCCAAAGTTCATGTGAAAAAAGTTTTGTGAGCGTAACGCGAAAATCCCAGGAGGAGATAGATTTTTACTGTTTTTCATATAATTCCAAATTGTGGGAGATCTAAAGGTCAAAGGTCAAAAGTCAGAGCGTAAAAGTTGTTCGGCATGAGGAGACGCATACGTGTATACAGGTTTCATGGCTGTACGTATATCAGAGCATGAGCTATACCTGTTCAAAGTTCGCACTTTCGAAGGCTTCCTACAGCGCCACCATTTGGCCGATTGCTGTAAAAAATAATAGCACACTTCGCCACTGTAAGCTGAACACATTGATGTTTTTATTTTCATTTTCTGTCTAAGTATGTAGGAGTAGAAAGGAACCGAAGTTTTGAGGAGAACTTGATATGACGGTTAGATATTGTCACTAGAAAAATATTGTTCCTTCGAAACAATTGTGGGCTCGCTTCAAGCCGGAAAACAATGGCTATAAAAGTACAAAATGTCAAGATCGCAGGCAGTGCTCTCTTTGACGTTACTGACGTCAAAGATTGGTCCATTTTGTTCGAAAAATGTGTTGTGCAAAAGTTGACCCGCTGGTGGCGCTATAACAGGCCAATGTAAGAAGGGTGGTATCTGTTCCTTGACCTATTGGGAATGTGCTTGCAAGATTTCACACCCATTGCAGGCTGTGTTCATGATTTGAGGTGTTTTTGGCTTTGGCCACTTTATCGCTGCTTGCAGCTATATTCATTATTATTTTTTATTTTTTTGTGTGTGTGCACTTCATAGGCATATTAGATAAAGGTCCTTAGATTGTGTGTAGAATGTTTCATGCAAATTGCAAAAAAAAGAAATCCTAATGGGTTTAAGCGTTTCACAAACTGCTCAAAATGATATAGCGCCCCCCTTTGGCCAATTGGGGTAAGATTGGTTTTAGTGATATTTGGACTAACACTCTACATCTTTGCCAAATGCCATGAACATGTTACTTTGCATGTATGATTTAGAGGCAGAAGAATAATTTGCATAAAACTGCAATATTCATTGAATTTATTTAAAAAAGCATGTTTCAATTTTAAAGAAATCCGATCTGACAGATCTTTAGATATCGGTCCAAAGTTCACGTAAAAAAGAGTTTTGTGCACGTGGAGCGAAAATTCCAGAATAAAAGCGGGTTTACGCGTTTTACAAACTGCTCAAAATGGCGGAAAATCGAAGGGCGGAGCTTACTTAACAACGACACAGATGTCTTCCGCTCGAGTCAAAGCACGCGTATAACAAGTTGCATGTCTTCAAACGAAACGAGTCATGACTTATGCCCGTTTGAAGTTTGAATTTTCAAACGCTTCGTATAGCGCCCCCCTTTGGCCGATTGGAATAAAATTGGTTTCAGTGATACTTTGACTAACCCTCCACATCTTTGCCAAATGCCATGAACGTGTACCTTTGCATGTATGATTTAGAGGCCGAAGAATAATTTGCATAAAACCGCAATATTGATTAAATTATTAAAAAATTATATTTCACTTTAAAAAAAATCTGGTTGATCAATCTGACCGTATTGGTCCAAAGTTCATGTGAAAAAAGTTTTGTGCACTTGACGCGAAAATCCCAGGAGGAGATAGATTTTTACTGTTTTTCATATAATTCCGAATTGTGGGAGACCTAAAGGTCAGAGGTCAAAAGTTAGAGGGAAAAAGTTGTTCGGCATGAGGAGACGCATAAGTGTATACAGGTTTCATGGCTGTATGTATAACACAGCATGAGCTATACCTGTTCAAAGATCGCACTTTCGAAGGCTTCCTACAGCGCCACCATTTGGCCGATTGCTATAAAAAATAATAGCACACTTCGCCACTGTAAACTGAACACATTGATGTTTTTATTTTCATTTTCTCACTAAGTATGTAGGAGTAGAAAGGAACCGAAGATCCCGTCTACTGATTGCCTGATAGATAAATAAATAATGACAATATCTAAAGTGTGCTCGCCTTATAGGCGAGCCCACAACTAGAAAAATATTGTTCCTTCGAAACAATAGTGGGCTCGCTTCAAGCCGGAAAACAATGGCTATAAAAGCACAAAATGTCAAGATCGCAGGCAGTGCTCTCTTTGACGTTACTGACGTCAAAGATTGGTCCATTTTGTTCCAAAAATGTGTTGTGCAAAAGTTGACCCGCTGGTGGCGCTATAACAGGCCAATGTGAGAAGGTTGGTATCTGTTCCTTGACCTATTGGGAATGTGCTTGCAAGATTTCACGCACATCCCAGGCTGTGTTCATGATTTGAGGTGTTTTTGGCTTTGGACACTTTATCGCTGCTTGCAGCTATATTTATTATTATTATTTTATAATTTTTTTGTGTGCACTTCATAGGCATGTTAGATAAAGGTCCTTAGATTGCGTGTAGAATGTTTCATGCAAATTGCAAAAAAAAATCCTAGAATAAAAACGGGTTTAAGCGTTTTACAAACTGCTCAAAATTATATAGCGCCCCCCTTTGGCCATTTGGGGTAAGATTGGTTTCAGTGATATTTGAACTAACCCTCTACACTATTTTGTCATGAAAATGTGACTTTGCATGTATGTTTTAGAGGCAGAAGAATAATTTGCATAAAAATGCAATATTGTTTGAATTATTTAAAAAAGCATGTTTCAATGTTAAAGAAATCCGATCTGACAGATCTTTAGATATCGGTCCAAAGTTCACGTAAAAAAAGTTTTGTGCACGTGACGCGAAAATTCCAGAATAAAAGCGGGTTTACGCGTTTTACAAACTGCTCAAAATGGCGGAAAATCAAAGGGCGGAGCTTACTTAACAACGACACAGATGTCTTCCGCTTGAGTCAAAGCACGCGTGTAACAAGTTGCATGTCTTCGAACGAAACGAGTCATGACTTATGCCCGTTTGAAGTTTGAATTTTCAGACGCTTCGTATAGCGCCCCCCTTTGGCCGATTGGAATAAAATTGGTTTCAGTGATACTTTGACT
This sequence comes from Nannobrachium achirus, assembly GCF_963921795.1. Lineage (NCBI taxonomy): Eukaryota > Metazoa > Chordata > Actinopteri > Myctophiformes > Myctophidae > Nannobrachium > Nannobrachium achirus. The sequence continues at coordinate 35,580,632 of NC_137818.1, read as the reverse complement.
AACCCTCCACATCTTTGCCAAATGCCATGAACGTGTAACTTTGCATGTATGATTTAGAGGCCGAAGAATAATTTGCATAAAACCGCACTATTGATTGAATTATTAAAAAATTATATTTCACTTTAAAAGAAATCCGCCGAGATTAGTTTGACCGCATTGGTCCAAAGTTCATGTGAAAAAAGTTTTATGCGCGTATCGCGAAAATCCCAGGAGGAGATAGATTTTTACTGTTTTTCATATAATTCCGAATTGTGGGAGACCTAAAGGTCAGAGGTCAAAAGTTAGAGGGTAAAAGTTGTTCGGCATGAGGAGACGCATAAGTGTATACAGGTTTCATGGCTGTACCTCAAACACAGCATGAGCTCTACCTGTTCAAAGTTCGCACTTTCGAAGGCTTCCTACAGCGCCACCATTTGGCCGATTGCTATAATAAATAATAGCACACTTCACCACTGTAAGCTGAACACATTGATGTTTTTATTTTCATTTTCTCACTAAGTATGTAGGAGTAGAACGGAACCGAAGTTTTTTGATACTTGATATGCCTGCCTGATAGATAAATAAATAAATAAATAATGACAATATCTAAAGTGTGCTCGCCTTATAGGCGAGCCCACAATGACAATATCTAAAGTGTGCTCGCCTTATAGGCGAGCCCACAATGACAATATCTAAAGTGTGCTCGCCAGGTACTGGCGAGCCCACAATGACAACATCTAAAGTGTGCTCGCCTTATAGGCGAGCCCACAACTAGACCAGGTCAACCTGGTTGTGCCAGACCCCCTGTCTGTCATCATCATTTATGACATCATGCCTTTTGTAGGCATGTCATCATCATGTCATCATCATATATACCCTTTATATAGAAAACCCGGACCGACAGACATTTGCTTATGTAGGCCTACCCATTTCATGGGTCTGGCAATAATGATGATAAATATAAGGTGAATCAATCATTTAAATAAATGATAGTTTAATTAAAACGTTGTGCTCTCATACTCATAGCTTAAGCTCACTGATTATTAAATACCTTCTTTACAACTTGTGCACATGGCAAAACATTACCATCACTCTGTCGTGTCCCCCCACGCCTATCAGATGTCATTCTGTCACCACGCCCCGCCTGCGGCAACATATCTTTGCCTGCAGTTTCCATTTTCAGTTTGTTCGAACTAAATTTTCTCAAAATAAACATAATATTAGATCATATTTAACCTTATTACAAAATAATAAATAAGTAATAAGGCTTACCTCGCTGTTAACGCTTCCCGTCTTTCTATTTCTATGTCTGGTCTGGTCAACTTTTTCACCGTATATAGATCCTACATGTCATGATGATTATAGCCTACCCTACGGACTGGAAGCTAACTGGGCAGTGGGCACCGGACAATCGGACATCTTCGCCCTTTCACTTGCATGGAGCGAGTTGCATAAAGGGCGTCATCACGTACATTACGTGTGTGTGTGTGTGTGTGTGTGTGTGTGTGTGTGTGTGTGTGTGTGTGTGTGTGTGTGTGTGTGTGTGCGCGCGCGCGCGCGCGTTGTTTTTATTTTTAATATTCAGTTCACAATTATGTATGAACCATAAACAGCATGGAATGTAGAATATTATTTCCCACATTTCCTCAAATTGAAGCGTCCATTCTCTCTTAGATCTGTTAAATCTGCGTCATTGGCTTCTGTTCTGATGATGAGTTGAATAAATAAAGACTGGCGGCATGGGGGTCCGTAGGCCTACTCCTAATGCATGTCAAACTGGCTGGGGTCCTTGAAATGAAAATGGTTGGGAATCAGAATCACTGTACAAACCTTCTCTATGGGGGACGGGGTCCCTGGCATATCTTTTCAAATGGGGGTCCACGGGCTAATTGGCCTATGTGTCAATGTAGGGGTCCTTGAAGTTGACGAATGACAACATGTAAAAGTGTGAGAAGTTGAACGGTTCAACTTGAACCCTTATACTTTATTGGTTTAACCACTGAATAAACAGCATGGAATGTCGGTTATTCAGATTTGCCACGGTAGGGGGCGGTGTACCACCAGCTAAAACTGGAGCGTAGAAGAAGATAGCGAGCGGAACCTTATGAATTCTCAGATAAAAAAAGAAGAAAGAAATCACTGAAATCACAACAAATGTGAGATGTGGAATTAACGCAGAACATATTATTTCCTACATTTCCTCAAACGGGAGCGTCCATTCTCTCGCAGGTCTTTTAAACCTACGTCCTTGGCTGCTGATGGTGAGTTGAATGAATAAAGACTGATGCTCTCTTCTCTCTCTGCATCCCTTATTTTCTGCATCTGCAGACTGCCGCATCCTCATTACAACCCCGTTTAACCAGAACATTAAAGCACGTTTTTCTCACGTAAATGAATGGAACCCTAGTTTATTCACAGTAGACCAGGCCTAGGTAGGTCTGTTTCTCTGATTTATATTCTGCATGTGTCTAAATATTTGATACCCTTATTTAAATAACAAATAAAAAATCTGCTGGCATGTCCATGCATCTGCCTGGCTTTCCCACCTTCATTTGTTTCTGTTTATCATGTCTCGCAATGCATTTCTTGTCTGTCTGTCTGTCTGTCTGTCTGTCTGTCTGTCTGTCTGCACATTATTATGCCTGTCTCTCTCTTGTGTGACAGGATGAGGAGGCGACCGGGGCAGAGCCAGCTCCTCTGGAGGAAGAAACAGGAGGAGGAGGAGGAGGAGGAGGAGGAGGAGGAAGAGGGGGAGATGAACATAAACAAGAAGAAGAAGAAGAAGAAGAAGAGCATTCCACGGAGACCAGCCATTCACCTGTCTACTGTGTCTGCAGGAAACCAGACATTAACTGCTTTATGATGTAAAAACACACTCTGTCACTGTCAGTCTGTCACTGTCACTCTTTCTCTGCCTGCAGTAATTTTTCTGTCTCTCTCAAACAGTCACACTGATAGTCAGTCATATCTCTCTCTCTCTCTCTCTCTCTCTCTCTCTCTCTCTCTCTCTCTCTCTCTCTCCCCCCCCCCCTTAGTGGCTGTGATTCTTGTAATGAATGGTTTCATGGAGAATGTATTGGAATCTCAGAGAGACTAGCAAAGTCCATCAGAGTCTGGTACTGTCACTCCTGTAGAGGTAAATATAATGTAATAATATCTCAATACATTAATCACTAATCACTATTCTACTATCATATATTAAAGGAGTAGTTCACCCCCAAAATGACTTTTTTTCTATTGATTACTCAGGCCATGGAGAGTAGAGTTCAATAATATTTTTTGGTTTTTGTCACATTCCTAAGACAAAATTTTGATTCGAGTAAATTTACCCCCATTGATTCCGGATGGTGACCCGTTTCGAAACGGGTCACCATCCGGAATATATATATATATATATATATATAAGTGAATGAAGTGTTTTTTTTACAGTTACGTAATGTATTCCAGATAAAGATGTATTTTAAAGTGACGTAATGTGATGTATTTTAAAGTGACGTAATGTATTCCAGATAAAGATGTATTTTAAAGTGACGTAATGTATTCCAGATAAAGATGTATTTTAAAGTGACGTAATGTATTCCAGATAAAGATGGCTCCCTGGAGGTTAAGTTCCGTACCAAGAAGACCAAGGAGAAGGAGGCGGAGCTTGAGAAGGAGGAGAAGGCGGAGCAGGATGATGACGCCCTCACTCACCCTACGACAGAGAGACGACGAGGATCACAGGTTGCCCACTAACCACTTAAACCCTACTGTATACTGTATGGTTGAGTCCCTCAGGGCTTCATACTAGTGTCTTTTCTGGTTTTAGCTCTACATTAAACATTTCAGCTGAAAAAAGCCAATCTTAAAGAAAGCTCTCAACACGCCACAATGTGACACATTAAGTAGATCTGCTATTTCCTGTGAAGGTTTATCCACAAATACAGATGCTTGGGTTTAAGTGGCTAATTGACTAATTAACTCAATGACTACTCATTAGCTGTGTAATAAGAGCTATCAGGTTTTGATATACTGTCTTCTTTAATTAGTAATCTATGGACTAGTTAAGAACTTTGCATGGATGCTATACATAGGGTCCAGTTACTCTTATTCATATTGACCTGCTATTATTCTTTTTCATATACCGTTTATTATTACATCTTACCCATAGCATAGCATTGTTGTTCAATACAACATTTTATTTTTATTTTTAATTCTTTCTATTTAAATTCCTCAAACACTAAACAGTTAAGAAAGGAGAAACGCTATAGTAAAACAGTATAAAGATGTACTTGGGATTTGCAAGAAGAAATGCATTGGTTGTATGCTATTCAATATATCAATTATAATCTATTGATCCCAAATGGACATTTGTTTTCACCCTTGCTACTATGGCTTTCAGCTTTGGAAGGTTTGCATCTGCTTATTATGTTTGGATGAATGTTTCCTTAATGTTTTCCAGAATATTGATTCAGCACATTATGATACTTCATAATAACCAATTTAAATGTCATTGTTGTAGATAAAGCGTTCGGCCAGGATGTGTGGGGAGTGCGAGGCATGTCTGAGGACAGAGGACTGCGCTCAGTGTGATTTCTGTAAAGATATGAAGAAGTTTGGAGGTCCCAACAAGATCCGACAGAAATGTCGACTCCGGCAATGTGAAGTCAGGGCTAGGGTCAGTACAACATCTTCTAGGAACACTGTAAACTTTTCATTCTCAAGAACGTATTATTATTATTATTAGTGTGAACTTAGATCCAGTGCACAACCTGAAAGCACTGTTCATTTTGACAATCATGTCTGTATAGTCTAGTCTAACCTAGTCTTTTTCCACCCAGTGACTAATATTTAACATTTTAATTTGTATTTAGTGTGGTTGTATAAACCTACTCAGTGTCATTGTAACATTTTTATGCCAATTTCAGCTGCAAATCTATTTGATGGTGGTGAATTTCAGATGAGCCATGACTTGATCCACCATAGTGTGCACAAGACCAGTGTCCAATGACACCCCGTTGGAATGTTAGCTACATTGTAGTACATGAATACGATTGGACCGTAATGATATTGAGAAATATTTAAGAAAAGAAACACGATTTAGTCACTGTTGGTATTATTGTTTCATAATGTTGAAATTTAGTTACTTTACCTATTGATACCGTACTTTTCTTTATCATGTAATTTGCTTGAAAAGGGGCTATTTGACAAATATTATATAATGGTGAAAAACTAAAAAAGTTATTCAAGTATTTGGATGCCTGTGTGTGTGTGTGTGTGTGTGTGTGTGTGTGTGTGTGTGTGTGTGTGTGTGTGTGTGTGTGTGTGAGTAGAAGATGTTGCGTGTTAAGGACGAGGAGTTTGCAGGAAGTGGTGGCAGGGGGCGGGGCATCCAGAGGAGAGGGGCAGGGCATCTGTCAGAGGACGACGATGCATTCAGCGACAGTGAGATAGAACTCTACCAGCAGTACCAGGCAGCAGGCTACAAGGACATGGTAATGGTAATACTTCCTCTTTACACAAATTAACCACATATTACACGGTGGAGCTTTAACTAATGTCAAAACTTATGCTAGAATATCTTTAATTCGTTGATTGTTTATTTGTTGAGCTGGGAATTAGGTGGGTTTTGAAGTTTTTTGAAGAAAAAATGGAAAGGTAAAAATGTATCTGTCTGACTCTCTCTGCAGGTTTGGCACAGTGAGGATGATGATTCTGGGAGGAAGAAGGCTGTCAAAGTCAAACATGTTAAGAGACGAGAAAAAAGATCTGATAAGAAGGTACACATACACACCACATATACACACCACACATACTACATCACACACTACAGCAACACAATTTCAGAATGCACTAAATGTAAAGCTCTCCTCTCTTCCTCAGAAGTCTCTGTCTGTTGCAAAGGAGGAAGTGAAGGTTCGTCGACACAAACAGAAGCAGCGCCACAAGGAGAAAGTTCGCCACAGCGAGCGAGGAGGAGAACCAGGAGTTGGAGGGAAGGAGGTGGTAGGAGCCGTGAGACAGTGCCTCGGTCCCGGCTGTGTTGAGCTCGCTAGAACCAACTCAAAGTACTGTTCTGACGACTGTGGCATGAAGCTAGCTGCCAAGTTAGTAACCTCTGCTACCCTTAAATGTACTTCCTTTATTTTTTGCTATTCTTTGTTCCTCTTTCTCGGCTAAAGAGATATTTCACTTTGGGGTAATTTTAACATCTAATCAGGCTTTTGTGTACACCCCGGACAGTTTTTAAGTTGCTTGATTCAGTATTTAGATATTTGATATTCATTTAATCAGACACGCCCCTTCTTATACAAACCCATTGTAACTTCAAACTCCATTTTAACCATGATAGATTGCCCTCCTAATTAGTTGTTTCAATTTCTTTTTCTTTTATTTATTTATTTATTATATATATTTTTTTAAATGAATAAAAAGTAATAGAATAAAATAATTAATTAAATTAATGAAAAAAGTAATCGCAAAAACACGTTTGAAATTGAAATATCCCTTTAACAGTATTACTTTTTTTGTTTTGCATCAACTACCATAATGTAACGGCAGACCCCGTGCTCCCGCCTCTTGCTAGTTATCTCTCTATCTTGTTGCTCTGATCTAATTTACTTCCATGCATATTTTTGATTATGAATAATAATTATAATAAATCATCATAATAACAATCATAATAATAATAATTATTATAGTAAGTAGTAATACTAATAGTAGTAATAGTATATATTACTATCAATATTAATAACAGTATTGTTATTATTATTATTATTATTCCAGTCGAATCTATGAGATATTGCCACAGAGGATCCAGCAGTGGCAGCAGAGTCCATGCGTTGCTGAGGAGACTGGGAGGAGACAGCTGGAGCGCATCCGTAGAGAACAACACAACGCTAGGATACGACTCACAAACATGGAGAAGAAATTCCATGAACTGGAGGGAATCATTGCCAAGGCCAAACAACAGCAAGTACAACAGGATGAGGAGGCAAGGAGAGAGAGAGAGAGAGACAGACAGACAGACAGACAGACAGACAGACAGACAGACAGACAGACAGACAGACAGAGAGTCTTGATAAATGCTATGTCAAATCTTTTTGTTATCCATCACCATGGAAGCTAGGGAATTGTCCACTCCTTGGTAACAAATGGTTGTAAAGCTGCATAACTCAGTTAATAATGTCTAATCTAAAAACATCAATACATGGCTAAATACAGTATGGCACAAATACTGTAGGCACTTCTATATACTAATAGATGTGCACTCATTAACTTTATTAATGAGTGCCTGAGGAGTCATCATCCTCATGGTCACATACAGTAAGACAAAGATTGAACTATTTGGCCACGTGCAGCATTGATATGCTGGGTGTTGTCCTGGGGAAGTACCGTATAAAAAGAACCTGCAAGCACCTGCCCCAGGGTCCCTGAAGGCCACCATAACCAGTTTTACTGCCAGTGACTGTGCTCACCTCCCCAGAACCAGAAGTATTAGTTCTGCCCATGAACCGTTGGTTCCCAAGGTGCATTTCAAGATCATCTGATCTGTATAGTCTTATCAAGTATCAGGACATTTGATCTCAAAATATCAATGCCTACACCCAAGAACTGAGTCTTTTTCACAGTTAGACAACAGCCCAACATACAAAATAATTACAGAAATGGTTCTGAATACAAAGGTTTCTGCCATGGCCATTAACGTTTAAAGAACTGAGTCCAATAGAAAACATCTGGGTTAAATTGAAGAGCACAGTTCATAAACAGAACGCTAACAATATCATGGATTTTGAAAGAGTATGACAGAATGGTCCAAGTTCAGAAAAAGTATGTTCTGACCTCTGATGTCTCCCTTTATCTGGCCTCTTTCTCTGCCCCTTTCTTTCTCTTTCTCCACCCCTCAGGTGAATGAGGGAGAAGATGACACAGACCTTCAGATATTCTGTGTTTCCTGTAGTCACCCTGTCAACCCCAAGGTGGCGCTGCGACACATGGAACGATGCTACGCTAAGGTTAGTCAGTCTGTCTGGTAGCTAATGTTTATTTTAAACTAAACAAAAATCTAAAAGCATTTTCATTAACTGACAGTACAATGTCATCCAATGTAAAAACCATTACAAAAATGCCATGCTCATGTCAAATAAAATGCTTATCAGTTGAGTGTTGTTGTGCTCATCATGACTACTTGTTGTTTCAGTACGAGAGTCAAACATCGTTTGGTTCCATGTACCCAACACGCATAGAAGGGTAAGGAGAGAACTGACTCAAATGTACATTCTGTACATGGCTGTTAACTTAATGTAGGACCCTGCTTTTCAAATAAAATCTGCTTCTCTCTTCATCTCATGTCATTCTGTCCCTTGTTGTCTCTCTGTCTCCCTGCAGTGCGACCAGACTGTTCTGTGATGTTTATAACCCCCAGAGTAAAACGTATTGTAAGAGACTACAAGTGCTCTGTCCGGAACATTCCAGAGACCCCAAGGTAAGCCATCTCCACTGGACCCCAAGGATGAGAGGGAGACTTGGTAGAGTAGACGAGAGAAGACGTTAATAAACTTGTGAATTAGTAAACCAAAGCTTAGTGCAGGTGCTGGCAACTGCAAGAAGGTACTGTAATAAGAGACCAGATGTACAGTATTAGTGACTGCACAGTCAGGTCTAAAAAATAAATGTTTAGTGCAAACATTGTGAAACAACAGGAGCAACGTGTTAAGGATGACGAAGCACATGTTTTGTCTGAAACATGTTCATTAGCTTGAGGATGCTAATAAACACGTCAATTAGTTTGACATTAGTTTGACCACACAAGGCTGCGCTTACACTCAACACTCACTTCCCCCAAAAAAGAAAACAAGGAGCTGCATTGTTATGTTGCTGTGGGGGCTGTTTGTAGTCCACTGATGCGATGATCACAGTGTCCATCGCTGACAGTTGATTTACCCTGAACTCTTTGACCTCCTCTCCGACTCTGCTGACAACTCCAGAAATCCATTAAATCAATTTAGGTTTCCTCTCTGTAACTGCATAGCCAGCTTTTCAACAGATGACGACAGTGTATTTGTTGAGGGTTTAATAAATTGTGTGACGCTGGGGGCACGCTGGGACATACGCTGGGACATACGTTCTGGTCGTGCCCAAGGATTGTCCCATTCTGGGAAAGTATTTTTGCATGGAACAGCAATGTATACCGCACTCATATTGAACCTGACGCACTAACTGTCCTGTTTGGTTACTCCGAAGCCTCTCTCGCTCTGCCATATGCGGTCCAGCAGACTCTTATGCTTGGTACACTTATTGCGAAACGAATCATTCTAACGGAGTGGAAGACTGCTGTCATTCCAAGTTTCACTAAATGGCTTAATGAGTTTGTATCATTAATACATTTGGAGAGGCTGCGATGCCACAGACAGGACAGTCTTGCAACATATGAATACATCTGGGGTCCTATTACGGGTCATCTCGACTCTTTATGAGTCATAGACTATGACTGCCCATGACATCAAGTAGCCTACCGTAATATGTTGTACAACTTGTATACCGTCTTGTATTGTCTTTTATAAAATCAAATAAAAAATAATATATAAAAAATAAAAATTGTGTGACATAGTAGGCTGAGAATCAATAATCGAGAAACGTGGATGCCCATACAGCCTAGTGTGATATAGTCACAGAGTTCTTCCCAGCTAGTGTTAATATCTCTCATGTAGTGCAAGCATCTGTTTGTGCAGTCTCCACTGCCGCCGGAGAGCTGCTGAAATTCCAATAATAGAAGTGAGTCAACTCTGTCTGTCGTCCGTTAGTATACATTCTCACAGAGAGTCAACTCCTGACTTTATCCATCATGTTATCATAGAACACTAGACTATGAACAGCTAATGTGTTGGTTACACAATCTCACAGCTCTGCTCCACTCTCATGCTCCAAACACAAACATCACACAAACATTCCTGTTGTTCTGCATTATTTATTCATCTAAAGTGTTATACATAAATAAAATAAAACTTTACCTGAGTGAGAAACCGTGTAGAAAACACAGTAGGACATGCTAACGTATTCACTTTATTTTCTTTGTCTGTCTGTCTGTCTGTTTGTGTGTGTGTGTGTGTGTGTGTGTGTGTGTGTGTGTGTGTGTGTGCGTGCGTGCGTGCGTGCGTGCGTGCGTGCGTGCGTACGTGCGCACACGCGCGTGTGTCTATAGGTTCCAGTAGACGAGGTGTGTGGCTGTCCATTAGTGAAAGATGTGTTTGAGGCGACAGGAGATTATTGTCGTGTGTCGAAGAGGAAATGTAACAAACATTACTGCTGGGAAAAACTCAGACGAGCCGAAGTCGACCTTGAGAGAGTCAGAGTGGTAGGACAACAATACAACAAAAACATGAATATACAATGAAACTTTATTAACATCATTACAAAACATGAATACTCAGTAAAACTTGATTAATACAACTGTAAAGTTATACACAATAAAACTTGATTAACAGTTCAACTTTATTAACAGTATTTGCACTTGAAATATTTATTTTTGCTCATTATATTAATCTTGTTGCCAAATGCCAAATTCACACCAGCAACAATATTCCGCTTCTGCGTTCTGAGAACACACCTTCCCTGCTGTGGCAGGTGGCGGAGCTGATACACTTGACAATATGAATAATTTATTTTGTATTATTGTGAGATTATGTTTTCGCCACTGTCCGGGGGTGAAAACATACAGTAGGAAGAAATCAGACATTTGGATCAGACATCGCCACATTTTTTCTTATCGGCCTCATGGTGGCACTATAACAGACCAATTCATGTTTTTACCTATAACTGGACCAATTGGGGTGAAACTTTGCACACACACTCCCTAGAGTCCACACATTCTTTTATATTACTCCTACAGATTTGTCCAACAATCACACAAATCGGTACACATTATCTCCTAGTCATGTAATCAAGACATACACATTTTTGATATTCCATTCCGATTGCCTGTGATTGGCTTCCAAAGTTTGTAGGGGTGGCCGTTTTGCACAAAATACCACATGAATCCTACAGATTTTCTTCAAAAACTCACAAAACGGTACACATTATCTCTGGGGTCATGTGATCAAGAAGTATGAGTTAGATTTTTCAGATCCCATTCTAAGTGGCTATGACCAAAGTGTGGGGGCCCTGTGTAGGCAACCCGCCCTGGAGCACACTTTTCTAGTTTATAACAATCTGTCAGAGATTATGTTTATAATGATATTCACACGTTTGGCAATCAAACTCGGATTGATTATAGAAATGACTAATGAGCAAATGTTTCATTATCATGTTAAATATGTTGACAACTTGGGTCTAATGAGGTTCTGCCAGCCTCTCACTCTCTTGCTCACTTTCTCTCTCTTGCAGTGGTATAAGCTGGACGAGTTGTTTGAACAGGAAAGGAACCTGAGAACAGCCATGACAAACAGAGCTGGTCTGCTGGCTTTAATGTTACATCAAACTATACAACATGACCCTGTTACTACTGACCTGAGATCAGCCAAAGACAGATAGAAAGGCAGGTATACTCATGGTTCGTCTCAATATTACATTGTTGTGTCCTCACTCCTTCCTCCAGCCACGATACAGATATTGATCGAGTTCTGCCATCTTGAAGGACTTCTCCGTTTTTAAATTAGCTTGTTGAGGAGATGAGGAGAGAGCAGGCTCCCCAAGGAGCTTGGAGTGAGGCCACATGAAGTGGATCCTTTGTGGAAGTATTTTGTCAGAACAAGTGATGTATGTTTTGAAATCTGTTGAGTTATTGGACACGGCAGCTGACCGTCCATCTCCCGACACTATGGAATCCGAGATAAGGTGCAAAAGTCACAGCACTTGCTGAGAGTGCAAAAGCATTAATCTTGTATTTTAATTATAATTGCCGGAACTACGGGTAATTGGTTTTTACACGATTTACAGAGAGGAATCCACTCCACCCACATACTCCCGAACTGATGAATGTCACTGTCAGCGGAGAGTTGTTTTTATTAGTTGCAAGTTTCACATCCTATGGTAGAATAATAATAATTATGGTTTCCACTTCTTTGTGATTTGTTTTGGGTCACATTTGCACATTTACTCTTCCTAACTATTAGGAGCAGTGGGTGCCATTAATACAGTGTCCTGGGAGGGGTTAGGGGTTTGGTATTTTTGTCAGGGACACTTTGACACATAAATCTCTTTTCCTAGATGGCCTCTCTAGCCATTCGGTTATGGGCGCACCCAAAAAACGCATCTCTTCTTTATGTAGAAGAGACACAAGTGAGAGAGGAGAAAAATAACTATTGAGAAGAACCCAGATAAACAGCGAGAGAGACAGACATACAGACAGAGAGAGAGACAGATACACAGATAGATACCGGTACATGGTTAGATAACTTGATAAGTAAAATGGTGCATTTACTGTATATAGCACCTTTGTCCAAGGTTCTTTACAGAGATTGTGCATTACATTCATGCACACATTCATACATCAATGGCAGAGGAAACCATGCAAGGCACCAACCTGTTCAGTGTCAATCTGGGGGAGCCTGCGGCCAGGGGTGGCTCAGGGGTAGACCTCTGAGCCACTCCCACCCCAAAGTACTGCCCATGTGTCCTGTTATTTTATTTATATGGTTATTTTTTTATCATGATGGATAATTATTTTGTATATTATTCTTGTACCCTGTAATGTTGTTTTGTGGTAGTTGTAATTTAACATGGTGCTGTACTTTTACTATTTATTAAAATATAATCTTTATCACTATGGCTGCTGTAGTCTGTTGCATGCGTGGGAGAGCTGGCTTGTTCTAATTGTCTTTGTTTATTAATAGAAGTCTGACTACAGAAGACATGATGACGAGAAGAATCTCAGAATGAAAGTTCAGGTTTTAGATTACTTAGTGCTCGTCAGGGTGGTGGTGGTGGTGGTGGGGGGGGGGGGTCCCCAGTTAAAATATTATTATTGGGTCACGGCCTGAAAAGGTTGAGAACATGGGCCTATTAATGAGAACGATTAAACGCAGAGGGTCCATCTTCACTGATGTGTCTTTGATCCCTTCCTCTGGCCTAGGCTGGAATCATTAGAGTTCTGCAATTATTTGCTATTCAATTGTCATGTGTAAAACGCAGAGACTTAGTAGTTTTTTGTTGTTGAATGTATAAGAAAATAGCGAGTATAGGCCTACAGTTGAGACGAGGCAAACTTAATGACAGGCCTGTGAGCTAATTTATATAGCTACTTTGTATGACAGTGTACCTACCAGTTCACAACGTGTTGAAACTAATACTATTAAAGGTAGCCTAGTGTAGACCAGTGGCAGTGGTTATCATTCTCTATCCTTTCTGGATCATCAGGGCTGGGCCCACAATTTATTTATAACATCCATCCCATATGCAATTTATATAGCGCCTTTGTCCAAAGTGCTTTGCATGCAATGTGCATTACTTTATGGCAGGGGTGGGCAACTTCGATGATGGCGAGGGCCACGATATTTCCACCTTCACTCCAGAGGGCCACATTGCATATTGCTACGTGCTACTTTGTCATTCTAGTATCTCATACAAAAGAAGCAAAAATAGCACTGCGATGCGTTTTGAGCTTGTAGATCTGCTATTTTTGCTTCTTTTGAATTGGAATCCTGAATTATTTTTTTGTTGTTTTTGAATTGGAATCCTGAAATGTAAATTTTTTATCTAATTTCAAATGCATTTAGTTAAATACTCATGTTAACTTTATGAACCTAAAATACAAATACATTGGACATAAAAAGATCCATTTTAATACTACTATACAAGTCATTAAGCTACTAATATTGACTGACGGAATTAAAGCAGGTCATGTTTGGAATTGTAACAGCTGAAATCAGTAATATATCAGTATTCCCAGTGGTGTGATATGGATTTTAGAAGTGGTGCCCCTCTGAATTCATGACGTGCGCGTGCTTGCACGTGAGGCGGCGAGGCGCACGCGGGCTCGCCGAGCCCAACCGAGCCCACGGCATCTCACCCCTGAGTATTCCGGTATTAACCTGCGGGTCGCATTAAGTGAAGGTGGGGGCCGCATGTGGCCCCCGGGCCTTCAGTTTCCCATGTATGCTTTATGGGAACAGTTTGATGTTAAATGATGTGCTCAAGGACACTTCCACACTAAGCCCAGGGGGAGCCGGGGATTGATCCAGGAATCTTCAGATTCCCAAGAGGCCACTACTCTATCTCCTGAGACACTGTCACCTCCCAAGAGTAAAGATATTTTGTGGCTCTTTGATATTGCGGCAATAAGGCCATTTATTAGCTTCAAGTTTCATAATGTTCCAGCTCCAATGTTGACTGCTGTCTGGATCCTGCTACTGTAGTTTACAGTACTGTATAAACGTGGGGAAGCAGCATTTTTATGCACCACATATCTGGAACAAATGCCCAGAGGGCTTCAGGTCTGCTGCCACTTTCTTTATTTCGATGTGAAGCTGTCTTTGATTGAGTAATAGTAGTAAAATTGGTACCCTCATCTGAAAAAGAATAATAATAATCACTTTAACAATCACACTACCACCACATTAACATCAGTTGGAGGATGTGTGTGTGTGTACACGTGTGTGTGTGTGTGTGTGTGTGTGTGTGTGTGTGTGTGTGTGTGTGTGTGCGTGTGTGTGTGTGTGTGTGTGTGTGTGTGTGAGGCTGAGCCAGAGCCTTAATCCCATAGGCTGGAGGGACAGTTGCGATGGTAATCATGTCCATGATGGTGATGGTAACATGGTAATGGATAGTGGTTGCCAGAGCAGAGGCAGAGCAAAGCACCCAACCAACCAACTTCACTATCCGGACACTTTCGATGACGCATGCGCAGAGGGGCGCGCAGAGCCAGCTGTCCTCATGATCTCCATGAACGGTGGGTAAAATATAAATAAAACTCCACTATAAATAGAAAGACAGTGCTCGTGTACACTATACGTGTTGCATGACGAGCTGTCTGAGCCATGACTTTAAACGCTGTTTGTGTATTGTCAACGTAAAGAAACTGTCGTTTTACACTGCTTAGGCTAACACACAGGCTAGCTGTAACGGTTAACGTTAACCCGGGGCCGGGGACTGATCTGAGGCTGCATGATGTTGATAGGTAATGTATTTCAACGGTAACAACTCTTATTTCTAATGTTATAGCTCTGGTGTTGTACTTCATGGTGGTAACGATTCTCATACTGACTGACTAGACGGTGGTTTGTGGGAGAGGGTCTGTTTGTTGTATCACTGTAAAATGCCTGGTGTTTATTCATCTCTGGGATTGGTCACTCTTGAGAAAAACCCTGAGTTATAAATGGATAAATGAACACTGAGGAGTTTTACAGTGTGTATGGCTTCCCTCATCATCATTACACCATGGCAATGGCTGGTTAGCCTGGCTAGGCTAACAGTACTACTAGCATGCTGTAAGCAGCTGCAGCTGTCACTAAAATGACTCACATAACCACACACAAACCATGTCTACACATTGCACCCATAATGCACAACACAAACGACACACAACATGCATAACCACACACCCTCTTATTATAACTCTATGCCACACACGTATGCAAAGTAACTGTACACACAGGCTGGGCAATAAAGTGATATGAGACCATTTAGTGGCAGTTTAGCCTTAGGATGTTTTTGTTTTGACACCTTCACATTATTATTGCAAATAATACACAACTATATCAGCACTTTGTCCTCACTCATTTCCCAATATAGAGGCAAATCCTATACCCCCCCCCCCCCCCCCCCCCCCCCAAACTGTCCTCTTTTTCTTTTCTTTTCTGGAATATTGTAATATCATGATATGATATGACATAAATGTAGTATTTTACTGGTTATAAAGGCTGCATTACTGTAAAGCAATGTTATTTTCTCTTACCTAACTGTTATAGCTGTTCCATCATTTGTCTTAGTTATTATATTGGCATTACTGACATCTATTTATCAAAATTCAAAAATGTCATATTTTGTGAAAGCAAGAATTGTCATGATTATGTCATCCCCCCCAATATTGTGATATTTTATTTTGTCCTTATTTCCTAGCCGTACAGTAGCCTACAAATGACCAACATCGATTATATCAAACTACACATAACTGCTCACAAACAGGTCATAAGTCAAGATTTTAAACCACCCAGCCCTATGTTTTATCATTTTGTGTTGTGGAATTGTTTATTTGATTGCTGGCTGTGGATTAGACTGTGGTTAAATGTAGTGGTGTATTATTGTTCTATTTGACAGCTGTGGCCAGTGGTCCCAGTAGCAACCCCCCCACCACCAGCCAGGGCAAGAAACACCGTAAGAAAGGCAAGAAACACAAGAAACAGCCAACAGACCAACTCCCTTCCCCGGAGAATAGGTAAGCCAGTGTTGATTGAATAATTGTAGATTTTACTTTATGCGGCTAAATTGCAGCTATGACGTGCTTGTATGTACTGTATACACAAACATACGTTATACACAGTATGCATTTGACCCTCTCCTTGCTGATCAATGAAGTGTATGTAATATAATCATAGTGTGTGTGTGTGTGTGTGTGTGTGTGTGTGTGTGTGTGTGTGTGTGTGTGTGTGTGTGTGTGTGTGTGTGTGTGTGTGTGTGTGTAGGGATTTATTTTAAGGTATTTGCCAGTAACCCATTACAATGTTGCTAGTTCTCATTTCTCATCACAGCACAGTATGTGATGCAGGGGTTGACGTTAAGTTAAAGTGGCATTTCACTTTAAAACATTAAAGTTTAACATCTACTCTGGCTTTTGTGTCCACCCCAAGACAGTTATTAAGTTGCCTGATTCAATATGTAGATATTTTATTTGATATTCATTTTATCAGACGTCCTACAGTATATAAGCCCATTACTCCATTTTAAACATAGACTGTTGACACACTCTGGTGATTGATCTTGTCCTTCGATGGCATGAGAGGCCCAATTTTTTCAATTGCATTTATTTTATTTATTTGTGTTTTATTTTTCTATTAAATAATCACGCCTCCCTCACACATTAGAATGACAATATAAGACGCCAGAACCAGGGACGTGTGTTTTAAATGAGTGTAATTATACCTGCGAGAAAAGAGTTGCGGTTGTGCAAATCACCGCATTTAACATGACCTTGTGCACCGAGATGCTGCTGCAATAGTAACTACATGCAGCAGATGCTGCAGCAGTACTAACTACATAATGCATCTGTAGAGGACGATTCTAATGTCCACACAAGGTTATGATTAAACAGAGCTTTATTGCTGGCTGTCAGCAAACGTGACTAGTTAATCCAGCACATGCACTGATGTAAACCATAACAGCCAAACTCCTTTATGGCGGTGTCGTAGTAACACAGCTTTTAAAGGCATATTGTGTTCTCACATAATGCATATAGACAACATCTTTATATCATTAATTTCCGCTTAATAGTCTGAGGCTGCTGCGGCAAGTTAATTTCAGTGGCCAATGTGGTTTCACACCTGCACTTCACAATATATATATATGCAGTATATCTGCCTCACCCAAGATGACACTTACACAGTGCTTAGTTAGTTATTTTAATTTTGAAGCTTAAAGTGCACTATTTTTTTGTTATGTTTGACAACAGGATAGAGCTGCCACACGGTGCATTTGAGCACCTGCAGCGCTGCTCGAGTCTCACAAACGCAACACCCTAACCCATTTTTTAATCCAGTTTCTGCTTGCCTACTATTGTCAGCAGGAAGAAATGTAGTCAAATGTAAGGTAAACTCTTAGCTTGCATTGGGAATATGCTAGCCTAGTATATCTATCATATACTGTATACAGCTTATTTCTGAAATGTGCACTTGAGCCTGGGATTAAAAATTTTCGAGTGTGCTTTCCACTTT
The DNA here is from genome assembly GCF_963921795.1 of Nannobrachium achirus. Taxonomy (NCBI): domain Eukaryota; kingdom Metazoa; phylum Chordata; class Actinopteri; order Myctophiformes; family Myctophidae; genus Nannobrachium; species Nannobrachium achirus. The sequence continues at coordinate 35,562,813 of NC_137818.1, read as the reverse complement.
GTTGTTTCTTTCTTTTAGTTAGTGGTATTTGTAGCTGAGCACCCACCACTAAAGAGACGTTCAGAGGAAGTGCACCTGCTCAAAATCCAGATGGTCTTATCCCTAAACTGTGCCAGTGTGGTTGCCTTTGTGTAACCGATTTTTGGACCTGTGCTACCCTCTAACAGTTAGAGGGTAGCAAATGGGACCCGAACTGAAACTGACCCGTGGATAATTGGACCGTTCCGAACAGACCCAAGAAAACAGTCTAAATTACTGGACCCGGTCCGAAGCGGACCCGTCGATAAGTGCACCCGGTCCGAAACGGAGGAAAACTGGACCTGGTCCTCTGGATCTCTAGTTTAATGTAATAATAAAAAACTGGTCGTCGGATCAGCCTACTGTCAGTAGCCTTTTGGCTGCCAATCTACTTGCTGTGTAGCAGCATCTGAAACAAGTAGGTTGGGTTGGCTACGATCTGATGATCCTCTGGGTTTTACTGGGACAATGTGCCGCCTTGTATACAGTATGTCATGGATGGAAGGAAATGAATGCTCGGCTGACTGCACAACCCTCTGCATTTCTTTGTTGAGGTTATATAGTATAGTTCCTGTACCAGGCAGTGATGTAGCCACTAGCCAGTCATGAGGATACTCTGGGGGGTACCTCTGTAGGAGACCTTCAGGTCCATACAAAAAGTCTTCAGGCGCCTGAGGACGTAGTGTTGTTGCTGTGCCTTCCTTACTATTTTTTTTAGTTTCTGACCTGCTCCACTGCAGCGCCATCCATTTAGATTAAAACATAAATACAACTTTTTTGAAACCGTACCGAACCCATACCGAAGCTGTGATACAAAAACCGAGGTATGAACATACATCTTCTCTTCTCCCATCTCTTTCTATCTCCTTCCTATCTTCTCTCCTTCTCTATTCTGTTCTTGGGTGATTGTTGAACTGGTATTGTTTTGGTCCAAGGACAGTGTATCTGTTCCCAAGGATTTGGTGGTCCTTGTTCTCTTTTCAGTCGACTGGCCTTAAAGACCACTGACTGAAATTGAAACTACAGTGAGTAGTAGTTGCTCCTTACTCTCTGGGTGCAGGTGACAGCTAAGCAGTCGTGGAAGTGAAACGCAGCCTTGAGTGACTGAATTCTATAAATAACCATTTTGTGTTTCACCTAACCAGATAAGAACGTTGACTCATGCATACTCCCTGCCTCTCTCTACACTGTCGTCATCCATCAGTTACGTTATTTAAAGAAGGACGTCATTTCATTGAATTGCATGGTCAAACTTTTGAAGCCCAAACTGGCCACAGATGTCAGTGTATAGTAAAAATGAGTTTTAAAAGGTGTACTGGTGAGCAGGAAAAGAAAACTCACTGGCCCTCATTTATCAAACATGCGCTGACCAAAAAATGGGTATACAGTCATTTCATACGCAGGTCTCTATCTGTAGTCAAACAATGGATCTGGTTCGCTGTTGAAAGCTGCCCATTAAATCTGGAAGTAGACTTTATTGTTGGTCATGTAAAGCAGTGGTTCTCAACCTGTCACCAAACTAATTTGGGGAGTCCCCAGATGATTAACTTAATGTGCAAAATTGTTTTCTCTCTCAACATTAAACAAACCAACATGAAGTTTAAGTGTATAGAGGGTATCTGCGCATTTCTAAAGTGAAAATTTAAGGACTTTTTAACTCAGTCGGTGCCATATTTAAAGTGGGATGACCTCTTATATTGCCGGTTCGCCAACAAAGGGTTAAAAAAATAGTGTGCACGCTGGTGCACACATTCGTGCACAGATCATGCACTATGCATGTGCATGCTTTTCACAGCTTTCAAACAAAAAAATCCGCTTGGAAATCCGTTCAGGCATTCAGGAGAAAGGAGCCCTTATGTTTTCTTCAAATGTAAACAAACATGGCTGCCATGTTTGAAAGATGGGGTTGGTATGGGGGTTAAACATGCAATTTCGCGATCGCGATCATGCCTAGTACACTGTTGGAGGTCCAAAATCTTTTTTTTTCAAAAGTTTTTTTTCAAAAAAAAACATTTTTTTTTTTAATTACCGTATTTTCCGGACTATAAGGCGCACTTAAAAGCCTTTAATTTTCTCAAAAAACTACAGTGCGCCTTATAGTCCAGTGCGCCTTATATATGGATCATTCATTGACATTGACATTCCCTTTAGCACAGCTCCATCTGTTGGATGCATAACGCAACAGTAGCGTCTATTATGTGCGCCTTATAGTCAGGTGCGCCTTATATATGAAAACAGTTTGAAAACAGACCATTCATTGACAGTGCGCCTTATAGTCAGGTGCGCCTTATAGTCCAGAAAATACTGTATTTAAAAAAAAAAGACGTTCAGAAGACGTCTGGCAGGGAGGTCCATAGTGAAAAAGACGTTTTAAAGACGTTTTTATCATAGAAACATCTTTTTTGGCAGGGTATGAGTTAATAGCTCTAAAATGACAAATTAAACATTGGCCAAATAGTCAAATATTAGAGGCAGAAATTGTGAAAATAGCTGATCTACATGCTTACAACGTGAGCGTGTAGATCTGCTGTTTTCACAATAAAACCGTGTTATACAAAATGCAATCTGGCTAGCCATCGTCAAGGAAAAGTTTGGTCACTCTTGCAATGCAGAAGTCTGTAATCGAGAGACTATACAAAATGTAATGTCTCAACTCTTAGTGCTCATCAGGGTGGGGGGGTCCACAGTTATTTGGGGGTCGCGGCCTGAAAAGGTTGAGAACCACTGATGTAAAGAGACAGAAGCTGTCATTCTCATGTCTAATGTCACATGTCAGATGCCTTGATGTCAAATGATTCTGATCTTCCTATTGGAATTAATTAAAACTTGTTTTAACAACTTGAAAGCCCAATTTGGTGACAGTGTATTAGTATTATTTTTTAGGGTTTTTCTGCCTTATATTTAGAAGTGACAGGAAACGGGGAGTGAGATAAGGGAAGAGACATGCCGTGAAGATCGTCGGGAACGGGATTCGAAGCTGTATAGATTAGAGCCTAGGTGCCAAAACTGCTAGGCCGGGCAGACTTTGTATTTTTTTTAATATATTTCTTGGGGCTTTTTATGCCTTTGTTGACAGATAGTAGACGGACAGGAAATGGGGGGACAGACGGGGAGAGACACGCAGCAAACCTGGGTCGGGCTCGGGAATCGAACCAGCCTATGTATATGTGCCTAGACCAGTAGGCCAATGGGGGCACAGACTTTGTATTTGTACTGTAATTTGATATCCAGCATCTGATAATTGGGGAATAATATGTTACAAAAATATTCTGACTCTTGTTTTGCAACAGTTCTAACTGATTCCCATAAAGCAGGGCAAAAACTCTCACCCCTTCCTCAATTGTAAAATCATATCAATGTTTTCTCATGTGTCTTATCTTTCAGGTCTGAGCTTCCTTCTGCTGAATTGTGTCAACTGCTGTCTCTGCACAGAGACTCCACCCCTCAAACTCCACCCCAGTGCTCCATACCAAGTGCTTCCAAACCAGACTCCACCCCTCCTACTCCACCCCACAACTGCATACCAGATGCTACCAAACTTGACTCGACCCCTCCAACCCCACCCAACAACTACATACCAGATGCTTCAATAACAGACTCCACCCCTCAAACTCAACCCCAGAGCTCCATACCAAGCGCTTCCAAACCAGACTCCACCCCTCCAACGACGCCCCACAGCTGCATACCAGATGCTACCAAACTTGACTCCACCCCTCCAACTCCACCCCTAAACCACCCACCAAGCGTTCCCAAACTCGACCCCGCCACTACTAACGAACCCCAGAACGGCATACCAGACGTTCCCAAAACCTACAAAAACGGCACCCACTCGGCCACCAGCGTAGCCTCTGAGTCTGAATCTCCAAATGGCACCCCGCCACCTTCTCTCCATGGACCTGAGAACCAATCAGGACCGGATTTTCAACTTGCCTCGCCCCATACATCAGCAGACACAAAGACTGTTTATCGTGGCGACAAGTCTCCTCCCAACATAACCCACAGTCCTGTAAAATCCCCAGATATTACCCACAGTACCTCCAATGCACCCACGCTCCTGACTCTTTCTCAGTGCCTCCCTGACCTTGACAGTGACCCCGGTTACCTTGACGATGATCCCGGATACCCTGGTGATGATGCCGGCTACCTTGACGACGACGCCGGCTACCTTGATGACGACCCACCTATCCCCTCGGTCACTTTCACCCACAGCAGTCCCTGCCTCCTTCCCTCAGCCCCTCTCTTTCCATCGTTACATGCCACCACTCCCTCCCTCCCCCCACCTCTCCCACCACCTGCATCCAGTCTCCTCTCCTGCCCCTCCGACTCTTTGGCCGCACCCATCTCAACTTCAATTGGACGGCCTCCCGCTGCCCCTATGCAGGCCACGCCTCCTTCAGCTCTGAGCCCGCCCCCTCCAGACTTTACTCCACCCCCTCCTGAGCTGCTGGGGTCGGATGACGAAGAACAGGAAGACCCTTCCGATTACTGTAAAGGTAATAGATTACTGTTTTTGTGTGTGTTTTTAAAGCACTTTTACATAAAAAAGAAGGTGGAAATAAATAACGAGTAAACAATGAGAATGGATAGAGAATAGAAGATGAGAATAGAAAATAATCTACTTGTGCATGGCAAGGGACAATTGTAAACAAGAAGTTCTTTTTAATAGGTGGTTGGGGATAGCGTTCCATTGGTTGGGTGCAGCTGAGCAGAATGCTTAAACAACCATATTATGGAGCTTGGATACTGGGATGCTTATTAGCGGGCTCTTATCAGATAAGAGCATATGGGTAGAAGAGGTTTTAATGAGTTCCATCAAGTAGGCAGGTGCAAACGCTAATAGATTACACAATAAAGGTAACGGATTGATTTAAACTAAGCAATACTGTGTAACCTTAAACAACAGTACAACACCCACTCCATGAATGTCACCCCTGAAAGCCTTTTCTAAATGTATGTTTTCAATTGAACTGACATGGCCATGTTTCCTGGAGCTATTAATTGATCTCTTTGAACTTAAAAGGGGTTGTGAAGTGTCAAACTCGTTCTGTGCTCGTTAGTGCGTTACTTTCTTTTCCTCAATTTTTTTATCCCACAATTTTGTAACCCATTTTTCACCCAGTGTCAATTGTCTAATGTAATCCAGGGCGCTACACTCCCTCTGCCAACCTGGGGAGACAACGGACTGAGTTAGTGCTCTCTCTAATCAATGAATGCATCAAAGACAGCAATCACACACAGGGGGGAGTGAAACAGATCTGCGATTAGTACATGCCTTTAATTAATCATGTTATTTGAATCGTTTTGAGCGTTTTACAGTCTGCTGCAGGTACCTTTGCTAGACGACAGATGACTCATGTTAAAGACCCTCTCTTTTGCAATATTTTCTTTTTTTTTCATGAAAATCCTGGCAGTTTCCTGTGCTACAATTTAGGCATTGCTCTGCAAATCATGCATTGGTTAATGAGGAGTTAATGCAGGGATATGGAGTAACAAGTTTCAGTATGTTTTATTGTTACATTTTGTTTGCAGCATAAGAGTAAAACTATTTTGTGCTAGTTCATCTGACATTGTAACACCAGTAATAAACCTATACATGATGGGGTGAATTTCTTTTCTGATACGATAAGCATGTTTTTGAAATAACATTTGCGTGTGACTCTGTGTGTGTGTGTGTGTGTGTGTGTGTGTGTTTGTGTTTGTGTGTGTGATAGGTGGATACTACCCTGTGAAGATAGGTGATCTGTTTAATGGTCGCTACCACGTGGTCAGAAAACTGGGCTGGGGACATTTCTCTACTGTCTGGCTTTGCTGGGATTTACAGTAAGTAATATACAGTATTTTTGAGCGGTGGTAAACCGCTCCATAGAGTGGCTGTGCGTGTGTCTGTAGCCTTTTTCCACAGCGTTTTGCCATAGTAAAATGTGTGTACGTAGCATCATGTTTGTCTAGTGATGTCATATGTCGTGTGTCTGTAGCCTTTTTCCTCAGCGTTTTGCCATAGCAAAACATGTGTGTGTAGCATACCCTGTACATCCTGGACTCAAATCCTAGTCTGAAGACGTTCTGCAAGCACGACAACCGCTCACTTCACATTGGGTGTGATTTTTTACAGTACCCCTACAGATTTTGTCCAAAAATCACGGTAGACAGTATCTCCTCATGGGATCAACATGGGTCTGTCTGATTTTCCGTATTCCATCCTGATTGGCTAGCAACGTTTGCAGGATTGGTTTGTCAAGAAGAAGAACATTCCTCAAATCATGAACGCTTGTGTGAAATTTTGCATGCAAATTCTCATTAGGCCAAGGAAGAAATGCCACTTGATTTCTTTTAAATCATTCTCATGGTGGCGCTATAACAGGCCGATTTGTGTTTTTTTGAGCGGTGGTAAACCGCTCCTAAGAGTGGCTGTGCGTGTGTATGTAGCCTTTTTCCTCAGCGTTTTGCCATAGCAAAATGTGTGTACGTAGCATCATGTTTGTCTAGTGATGTCATAATATGACACGATATTATGTTGTATGTCTGTAGCCTTTTTCCTCAGCGTTTTGCCATAGCAAAACGTGTGTGTGTAGCATAGCCTGTACATCCTAGACTCAAATCCTAGTCTGAAGACGTTATGCAAGCACGACCACCGCTCACTTCACATTGGGTGTGATTTTTGAAGCGGTGAAAACCGCTTCCTATGAGTGGCTTTGTGTGTATCACGCCCATATATGGTCATTTTAGTCCAGAATGAACAGGCTTTTTCAAAAACAGAATGTCTGTTTAATTGCCATATATGGTGATCTCAGTCCAGAATGAACAGGGTTTTTCAAAAACACAATGTATGTCACCTCATGTCCATATATGGTCACTCCAGGCCAGAATTAACAGGTTTTTCCTGTCCCGTACGTGCAAAATATCAGTCCAGAATGAATAGGCTTTTTCAAAAAGCAAAATGTGTGTCCCATGTCCATATATGGTCATTTCAGTTCAGAATTAACAGGTTTTATCTGTCCTGTACGTCCAGAATATACCTCCCGGTCTGATGAATGGATACTTTGGGGATTGGTCAAGCTTCACATGATAATTTGGCCATCCATTCTTTATATATTCATTCAGAATATATAAAGAATGTAGAATTCAGAATATATAAAGAATGAATAGATCACAGAGTCCATAACTGTATAGATGTATAGATCTCTAGAACACATAGAATAAAAGTTCACCGCTTCACTTCGAACCGAGGTTTGATTTTTTACCTATTCATGGGTTGCATTTGTAGTCCTACACCAGCCATGTTGAGGACCAACGCAGGTGTTCTGATTGGCGTAGAACATTAGTTCTATGCCAATCAGACACATTGAAACACCTGTGTTGGTCCTCAACATGGCCGTGTAGGACTACAAATGCAACCCATGAATTACTGCACCCATCTGTGTGAATAGATAGCGGCACCAGGAGGCGGATTTACCACTAACCAGTCTTAAGTTTAAATATTTCAAAAATGTCTATAAATTACACATATATAGCTCTGTGTGTGGGAGTGTGGTGCCAGTGGGAAGTCGGCCAGACAATTTACCATATATGGAAGAACAAAGGCATCAGCTTCATGGATTGGACAAACTTTCCATAATGTTTGTGCTGCTGTACATATATAAGTGGTCACACAAACACACAGTTTAACTGAGTTATTCTACAGAACAAGACAGAGTTAATCCACCTTCCAGTCCGTAGTAGGGATGTCAAAAATGGACCTTTATCAAAATCGATTATTCTATAGCAATAATCGAATATTATTCGAAAATCGATAATTAATTATTATTATTTTTTTATAAAAAAAAAATAAAAAAAAATTCTTCTGTTTTTCTTTTTTTTTTACTGGATTTCAATGCACATTTACATATGTACAACATGGCTGTTCAGGTAATTGGTAGCCTAACTACTACTCTTCATCTTTCTTTTTAGTGTGCCAGTGTACTGTTCACCTAATCTCTCAAGAACAGATTCTGTGATGCTTTACAATACAGAGGACGCTGTTTTCCCTTTTCTTTGATGATGGCCACCAAGTACCAAACAATCAAGCCTGAATCAATCACACCTGTGTCTGAGACAGGGGGGGAGGGGAGTGTGTAGCAGGCAGCTGCCACTCTGCTGTGCTCCTTCACTCTGTCTACAGTACACAGTTTACAGTTGGTGCTGGTGTGAATAATAAATCAATGGCCATTTACTATTATCATTAATACTATTGTTAGCCTATATTCTATATATTGGTTGAAACTAACTAAGCCAAAAAATTGTATTAAAAAGAAAAAAAGATATTAATATTTTTTCGATTTTCGATTATGAAACATTAAAATCGAATATTGATTAATCAAACGAATATTCGAAAATCGATTATTCGGTGACATCCCTAGTCCGTAGTGCTGCTGGTGTGTGAAATGATGCGTTGGACCTTTCATCTCAGTGAATCACAAATTAAAGACTGTCTCGCTGCCGTTGCCGTGGGAAACAAGCTGTACTCCTTCGGAGGGGACAGTGGTCCTCGGATTGTTGTGCACGTCTTCGACACAGTGTCTTTATGCTGGAGGAAGTTACCTCCGGGGGAAAGTAGAAGAGAGCGTTGCCGTGACGTTCCCTTCATGCGATTTGGCCACACAGCTGTGTTGATAGAAGATAAGATCTACATCTGGGGAGGGCTTAATACATATAGACAACAGGGAGTTCTTCCATACTGCAACCACTGCAACCTGGTCTATGCATTTGCTGTCGACTCCCACAGATGGTCCAAGCCTGAGGTTTCTGGAACTGTTCCAGAGGCAAGGTTGGACCACTCGGCCTGCGTTTTGAGGAAGGTCATGTATATTTATGGAGGAATCACCCAGTCTACTGGATTCACTAATGACATGTACAAGTTGGACACCACCACAATGGTCTGGTCTTTAATTAACACCAGAGGCACTCCCCCTCCTGTTTCATACCGTCACATAACTGCCACCATCATCGGGACAAAGATGCTTATATTCGGGGGCCATGGGGGACATAAATGCTACAACAAGGTCAGAGTGTTTGACACAGAGACCAACAGCTGGCTGAACACACCTTCCACAAGGCCTCTCCCAGAAGGACGCTGGGGTCATTCAGCCTTTGCCTACAATGGAGAGCTGTACATATATGGTGGGATTGTTTGGTGCAAGCGGAATAATTTCCCGGGATGTTATTTAGAAGATCTGTGGAAATTCAACCCAGAGACCTTCTCCTGGCAGAAGGTTGAACTGAAGGGAAACGGCCCTTCTCTGAGGTATAGGATGTGCTGTTGCATGGTGGGAGATCGTGTCGTCCTCCTTGGAGGACACTCTGGTGAACGATGCTCTGGTGACCTGTACGTCTTAGATTTAAGTCCAACACTGAAGACGTTATGCAAGCTAACAGTTGTTCGGTGCGGTGTGGAGCAACAGGCACTCCCACACAACATCAGGTGGGAACTGGCAGCCATGACTAAAAACCTAGTCTCGCGTAGCCAGACAACTATTCCACAATCTCTGAATGCTATATAGAGTCTGGAACAGCAGCTCCCTAACGGCGAGTAATGGAAACGGGCATTACCGTTCAAGAAAATATATTTTAAAATGTCATTTCTGCTAAGCAGCAAGCTAAACATGCTTATATGATTTTTATTCATATAATGATAAATGTGTGCGATGTGAGACTAAAACGGAAGTGACGAGGGGGCTTCACTTCCGCTTCATCTCGCACTCATCGTTTCTATTTCCCTTTACCAGACTGTATGCCGGGAGCATTTGACCAAATAGCGGAGGCAACAGTCTGGCCACACGAGACTACTAAAAACCACTAGAACAGGGGTCTTCAACAGGGGGTCCGGGACCCCTAGGGCAACCCGCGGCTCTAGAGCCGCATGCGGCTCGTTAGCGCCGCCCTAGTGGCTCCCTGGAGCTTTTTCAAAAATGTATGAAGATGGAAAAATATATTTTTAGTTTTAATATGGTTCTGTAGGAGGACAGACATGACACAAACATTCTTAACGTTTTCCAATGCTGTAAAAATTTGTAGAATAAATATTACATTTCAACATTCTCTGCAGGATGCGCTGCAGGGAAAATAAACATTTAATCATGAATGCTCATTATGTATTTGTAGTCATTTTGATAGTAGACTAATATAGCTAATATGGACACTTACATCATGTGTTGCCTTCATTATAAGGCTTTTAATTTTTTGCGGCTCCAGACAGATTTGTTTTTTGTTTTTTTTGGTCCAATATGGCTCTTTGAACATTTTGGGTTGCCAACCCCTGCCCTAGGGGGTCCTCAGAGTTACTACAGGGGGTCCTCCAAATCATTGACTGATAGAAACTTTTTTTTCTCCTTTTTTGAGAGGTGGTAGACCGCTCCATAGCATGGCTGTGTGTGTGTGTCTGTAGCCAGATTCCTGTCATGTTTTGCCATAGCATTGTGTCTGTGTCTGTAGCCTGTACATCCTAGACTTAAATCCTAGTCTGAAGTAGGGCTGCACGATTTTGGGAAAAAACCTAATTGCGATTTTTCTGACTAATATTGCGATTGCGATTTTATTCGCGATATTTACAGGGGCTAAAGCAAAAAAAAAAATCCTATGACGGAAATTTATTTTGACTTGACTAGCAAGTATTATGCTGCATTTTGACGATTTCGGTCATGTTAACAACATCACGGCCATGGCTACACCCCCCCCACCCCCATTTTTTGTTTTCTCTTTTTTGGCAAATCTGCCTCGATCTCATAAATGGCCCCTAGGGACTCCTCAGGACGGAAATCCATCCCCAGGACGGAGAACCTTAACCCCTGTATTTATATATTTATTTCAAGGTAGGATAAGTGATAGTTTTCTTTTTGTTAAAAGGATGATATAATAAATTATTTTAACCATAGGAAAATCATTTCACTACCTTAGGTCAAGCTTCCGTTGAATATTTATTGTGTAATACATTTAAAAAAATAAATTGATTATTATTAACTAGGCTAATTGGCAATCATGTAAATGGTTTGATTCAGTTCAGTTATATTTCCAAAAGATTACCTTTTATTTTGCTTTAGCAATATAAAACGTTTTTATATTCAGAAAAATCTCAGTAATAATGCCTCTCATTGTCAAGGAAATGATTTAACCAAAGAACATCATTTAAGCTTCCTTGAATATTTATTGTGTGTTTACATTTAAAAATGAATTGATTATCACTAACTTGGCAAATTGGCAAATGGTTTGATTCAGTTCAATATAATTGAATTATAGTTCAATTATATTTCCAAAAGATTTGTTTATTAGCAATATAAAACGTTTTTATATTCAGCAAAATGTCAGTAATGGTTTTGTCTGCCTCTCATTATTGTCAAGGAAGAAAGTAGCCTACTGTATGTCGCTGCCTTGCTTAAGTTTTATCAAGGCAAAAAAATGCACCCTAAGACACACACCAAAAGTTTCACATGTGTGCGGGGGACGGAGGAGGGGCCACCGCAGCAGTTGCACAGAAATTACTTTCACTTTCAGCTTACGACAAACGGGAGCATTTAATCTATGCACAAGGATTTAAGGATGTTATATTTATAATGATTACCAGAACATTCACTACCAGAACATTCACACAGAAACAGTTTGATTTGATCATTTATGAACGGATTTCTAAAATTAAAACGTCTGCATAATGCTTGGGAAGTCAACTTCGCAGAAAATCGCCAAAACCGCGGCCTTTGCGATTCGCTAATCGCGAGATTTCACATCGCGATTTCGGTTTGAAAACGATTAACCGTGCAGCCCTAGTCTGAAGACGTTATGCAAGCACGACCACTGCTCACTTCACATTGGGTGTGATTTTTCCTTTCTTTTTTTAATCAACCAAGCATTGGTTGTTGTCATTTGTCAGTTCGGAGACAAAATGTATAATTAGAATAAAACATAATTATGTTATTTATATTCAGATACATACATTAAACTGTGTGTGTGTGTGTGTGTGTGTGTGTGTGTGTGTGTGTGTGTGTGTGTGTGTGTGTGTGTGTGTGTGTGTGTGTGTGTGTGTGTGTGTGTGTGTGTGTGTGTGTGTGTGTGTGTGTGTGTGTGTGTGTAGGAGGAAGAGGTTTGTAGCGTTGAAGGTTGTGAAGAGTGCTCAGCATTACACAGAGACCGCACTGGACGAGATCAGACTGCTAAGATGTGTACGTACAAAAACACACTCTGTATGCATGCGCACATGCACAAACACACTCCATATTCATACACTACATAATCATAAACTACATGACCACACACACACACACACACACACACACACACACACACAATTACGAACGTATTCAGTTAACAAATTCCTGAATGGACTATCTGAATGTGTGAATGTAACTGTACTGTTCATCAGTTACCTGACTGTGGTTTCGTGTCTGGATGTGATGTTTCATTAGGTGAGAGACAGTGACCCATCTGACCCAAAGAGAGAGACCGTCGTTCAACTCATAGATGATTTTAAAATATCAGGAGTCAACGGAGTCCGTATCCTTCATCGCCACTCACCACTTATGTTTCTGTCCATTTGTCTGTCTGTCTTCATATTTTTATCTGACTCGATCTCTATTCCTGTCTTCCTGTTGATTTATCTATCCTTCATAGCAGGTTCAATTAGAGATGTACCCATTTTATCTTTCCCAATACCGATTTCCGATACCCACAACTTGCATGTCTGTCGATACAAAGTACCGATCTGTAATTAAAATGAAAATCTAGGACAGTGGTTCTCAAAGTGGGGTCCAGAGACCCTCATAATTCCTTGAGGGCGTTCCAAATGGACCCTGACTAACTCTGACAATGTACAAAGGGACCCTTACATGTCCATTTCGTTCTATTTGTACACTCAAGAGTTATGGGGGTCCTTGAAACGTTAAAACGTGAAACGTTTGAGAACCATTAATCTAGGAATAAAATGAAAAAATCCATTAATTTCAAAGTTAAAGGGCAGCTTCAAGTTAGTAAAATAATGCAAATTGTACAGTAAGTAAGTATATAGAACAGTAGTGCAACATAAATTCAAAACATTGCATAAATGAAATCTCATTGATTAGATTGAATATTTTTTTAGACACAAATGTAGAACAGAATGTACTGTAGAACAGAATGTACAAGTCCTTGCGGTCTTGTTTCCGTTGGAGGATCTTGGTATTCAATTCATCAACATATAAGGTAGCATAAAAAAAACTTCAATATCAGTAATAAATTAACAAATTATCATTGTGTGATTAATTACATGATATTGGAATATCATAGACCAATACCAGCATTTTAGGCAGTATTGTCAGCTTTTCCGTTACTGGTAACAGAACAAACTCAAGGTTCAATCAAAACTAAACTCAAATTGAAAACAAAAAGTCAAATTGTAATACATAATATTTAAACTAATGAAAAATGCAAAACTGTAATAACCTGGCTGTTAATCAACACAGCAACCACCATGCGTTTTTCTAGTATTATTTCTGACTCAGTATCTTATGTGTGTATTGTTGGAGCTTTTCTGGTTATTTTTCCTGACTGTCCGCACCAGATGTATGTATGGTGTTGGAGGTTTTGGGACACCAGCTCTTGAAGTGGATCATCAAGTCAAACTACATGGGATTACCTCTGGTGTGTGTTAAGACTGTGATAAGACAGGTAAGCACACACTAAGCACAGCATGCACAATATACCTACAGACACCTACTCAAGTGTCTGCAGAATGTACATTTGTGGGACATGCAATGTTAATAACCCATTTAGAACGGGTACACATTATAGTGTATTATTATTTTATGCTTTAACTATTGAAAAATAGCAGATATACAAGCTCACAGCGCGGCACCGAGTGCTGCGCTGCGAGCTTGTAGATCTGCTATTTTTGACAATTTGGATTTTGACCTGATTCTATAAGTGTCTTTTGAATCCTTCTAAGGTTTTTGGAAAAACCCTATGTTTCTGTCAGCAATCTGGCCAGCCATCGTCAAAGAAAAGGTCCTTTTCACATTAACTGAAGCTCGGTTAGTCTGTTCTTGAGAGACTACTATGTCAGTGGTTCTCAAACTTTTCCATGTGAAGGACCCCCAAAATGATATGTATTTGGCCACGGACCCCCATCTCAAAATATTTAGTTCCAGGGACCCCCCAGAAGCAATATTTGAGTTACAAACGTTCGCTTTAAAAATGATTTGCACACATTTTCACAACTTTTTCAAAAATAGCAGATCTACAAGCTTGTGAGCTTGTATATCTGCTATTTTTCACTGGTTAAAGCATTCAATAATTCTAGGCCTAAATGGGTTTAATCTGTGTTTCTCTGTATTGTGTGTTTGTGTAGGTTCTCCAGGGGTTGGACTACCTACATTCTAAATGTAAGATCATCCACACTGACATCAAACCAGAGAACATTCTATTGGACGTTGATGAGGTTTACATAAGAAGATTGGCAGCTGAGGCGACCATCTGGCAGAGAGCTGGAACTGCACCACCTTCAGGGTCTTCAGGTGACTGACTGATAGGTTGATAGACCAGGGGCCTGTTTCACGAAAACTAGATAGGAATTAAGCAGGGATTTATCAGCTATCCTGGATTAAATTATCCAGGATCAGCCGTGATGAATCGGTTTCATGAAAGCTGAGTTATCTTGGCTGATTAGCCTAGCCAGTTAACCTGGATATGTTTAGCCTTAACTCGGTTTCATGAAAGCAATTCCACATTAGTTACCATGTAAATTTAACTCTGAAGTTAGCCTGTTCCAGACCAGGCTAACAGCCAATTTTCAATCCAATTTCAGCTCCGTAAACAATAACTTTTTTCGCTTTTAATTCAGAAGAATTAACAGTGAAAAAAGACAGAATGGGTGATAATCAGTCGTGCACGTTGGGTGTTAACAAGCTGTTAACTCATTGCCGTTTTTCCTTACCTTTTCAAGTAGTCACAGAATTGATTGATCCCCCTGATCCTTTAAAGGTGTGAATAAGTTGCTGTATGCACGTGGCCAGAGTTTTTTTTACACTACTTCTATGTGTTCGGGATAGGAATTGAGATATGTTTCGGCTATTTGAGTCATTAAACACACTCCTGCAGTGGGAAGGGTTTGACAAGAGTATTGTTCCAAAAGGTTTTGGAATTGATCAAGGGCCATGGAAGGTCTGGGAAAGAATAGCTATGCATTGTTGTTGGTTATTGATTTTGTTAACTCATTTAATGCCACCATAAATTGACTTTGGGTTCCCTGCCTTTTGACATGGGCACGTGCGTGTCCCATGGTGCACGATCCGCATCCGCATGCATGCCATGGTCCATTTGCAGTGTGCATGCTTTATTTTTGCTACACTGCCTGTCTTTGGGCATTGCAGATAGGTGTAAGCGACTTGTTATTGCGCTGAATTATTGTTATATAGTCCTGGAAATTGGGTTAAATATTCTGGTAAAGGTTTTGGAAATTCATTGGTACTAAAGATGTGTGGGAAGACTGGGAACCCTGTCTAACTGCTCTCTCTCTCACTCACTCACTCAGTGTCACACACACACACACACACACACACACACACACACACACACACACACACACACACACACACACACACACACACACACACACACAACACACACACATACTCACTCTATTTTTCCTCTGCTGTGTCTGGGTAAATGCAAGAGAGTACTATGGACCCAAGGTTATGTGACCGCATACAGCAGGGAACACTTGTGGGCAGGCGTAATACATGCACAAGAAACATTAATAAAAACACACATGGTTTGTAAAAGTATTCAGAGAATGTCTTCCTACAGTGTACTATAACAGTTTGGCACAGGTTGGTCCAGTAGTTTGCAACATTAGCTTCACACAGACACATGGACAGACGGGGTCAAGAACAGAATCAGCAGTCAGTCTTTCACCGTTACTTCAATTTCTAGTTACCCTTTCAGTAGCTTTGATTTTTCTACTGGGTCAGAGGCCAGTATAGAAAAGAGACGATATCATTAAAGAAACAGCCTGAACAATTGAAAGTGGGAATTTCAATAGATTATTTTCATATTATTAAACAGAATAGATTAACAGATATTGGACAGCTGTGAGTGATGTTTGATAGAATAACAACGAATGTGCTTTGGAGCAGAGTTGGATTATTGGCTAAATTGTTACTAGTGCAAACTGAGGAAAATGATGTTGAACACTCACACGTATTATAAGACATTTTCAGTGTTGTTGGAACCAGGAATGTGGCCCTTGCAGGCTGTGGTTGTCCTGGGGGTGAAACAGTGGAGCACTTTCAAGTGATTCCAATACCTCAGCAACAGCAGAGTCTTTAGTTGACTGAGACATGATGCTTGACTGAGACATGATGCTGTGTGTTTCTGTTGGAATGGTAGAGTTCCTGAAAGGCAGGATGAGGAGACATCATCATGTTGTTAAAGTTCTGTACCGTAGTGTGTTGCCATGGTAAAGACAGGGTTCCCACGGTCATGAAATTCCTGGAAATATTTTGAAATTAGAAAAATATTTTTCCAGTACTGGAAAAGTTTGGGAATTGATCAAGGGTCCTGGAAAGTCCTGGAAAAAAATAACTATGCATTGTCTTTCGTTATTGATTTTATTAATACTGAAATGACAAATAATTAAACATTGCCAAATAGTCAAATATTAGAAGCAGAAATAGCAGATCTACATGCTCACAACGCCTCGCGTTGCGAGGCGTTGTGAGCATGTAGATCGGCTATTTTCACAATAAAACCGTGTTATACAAAATTCCTCAACTCTCTTCAAATATGATTATTTCGGGGGTCACAGCCTGAAAAGGTTGAGAACCACTGGCATACACTACCTGTCTTTGGGCATTGCGCATAGGAGTAAGCGACTCGTTACTGAGCTGAATTATTGTTATATAGTCCTGGAAATCGGGTTAAATATTCTGGAAAAGTTTTGGAAATTAATTGGTAAAGATGTGTGGGAACCCTGTTAACTCTCCCACCGCTTTGAACGTTCACGTTCGCCCGATTGCGCAAGACCTCTCCGCCAATACGGCGCTCGTTCGGTTCGTTCGTCTGATGACTGTAAGCTGATGAGGGGTCGCGCGGCCGTCTACTGTAAACACATTTTCCGCGGTGATGGTGTAAAAAATCCATTATGCGTTAGATCAACGGAGAACAATTCACTTCCTTGTTGATTTCCTCTGGCTGTAAGGCTCTGGGGCCAGTGACTGGTCTTCTTCTTCTTCAACACATAACAGGCAAATTCACATTCATTCTCGCATGACGCCGCCCTCTGCTGCCTGGCAGACCAAAGTGCACTATTGCACAACCCAAAAAAATAAAAATAAATAAATAAATGTCTGTCTGTCTATCTACTATAACGTCGCAAAGGTAAGCCGCTTTTTGATGGCACCAGACCCAATAAATAAATAAATAATCTGGCAGTGGGAAAGTTAAGAGTCCATGTAGTCTGTCAAACTGGTGGAGTGTCCGTGAAAATAACTGATCTACACAGTGCTTTATGAGCTTTTAGATCTGTCAAATGTTCACCCTCAGAATTGGAATGCTAAGGTTCAAGTGGTTAGTACAAAATTGACAACATTAGTAGCCAGGGTCGATCCCGGGCACCGGCGCTAACTCAGCATATGAGTTGCACGGCTTGGGTAACTTAAGACCCCACCTCGGATAGACACCCTGCACCCTCGGCTGATACCGACAATAACCCACTTCAACTTACTTAATGACGTTTTAATGTATTTGTCTGTGTTAGTTTAACTGGGGAGGGGCAATCAATTGTTGAATATAATTGAAATGTTAACTAGGAATAGACATCCAGCAACTGACATTAAGAGGAGCAGGAATTAATATGTAACCTCATGCTGTCTATAGATGAGGAATAGACCAGGAGATATTATCTGTCTCACTGACTGACTTAATGTTTGACTGCTTGTCCCCCAGACTGACTGACTGCCAGTGTGTTAAGCCCTAATCAGAGTCTGCGGTGAAGAGCCTCCCACCGCAAATATTAGGTGTAAAGCTATCCACCTAAAGTGAGAAAATAAGAGGAGGCCATCATAGTCAGTCACGGTGAAGTACTATCACTGTGACTGACTGGTCTAGATCGACCAATCAGTGAACGGGGTGATGGGTCGATCTGTCTGAAAGTAAAAACAGAGAGATGTGTCGGGGTTCGCGGTGGATAGCTCTTCACCGCGAGTAATGACACAATGTTGTAGTTTTATGACTTAAAAAGACTACACCGTGGTGGATAGCTTATCACCGCGGTGCCTACTATGATAGGGGCTTTAGGCAGTCAGACAACCTGTTCTGTAGACTGGCTGCTTTCTAATTCTGACCTATCTTGCTCTTGTCTGCAGTCTCTCACTCTCTGAGTGTTTCTAACTTGCTGTTTTCTCTTGCCTGTCTGTCTCTTCTGTTTTTCTCTTGCTTGTCTGTCACTCTTTCTTGTTCTTCCTCACCCTTTCTCCTCCTTTTACCAATCAATGCTTCATCTCCTCCCATCTTTGCTTCATCCCCCATTCTTCTCATCCCCCCGCCTGCTGCCTGCAGTTAGCGCCGCCCCCCGGGACTCTCAGGTAAGTCACCTAATGTGTAGGGCTGTCACAATTATTACATAATCGTCTAATCGTGATTATTTGACATAATCGCGATTATTTTTTATAATCGTCATAATCGTTTCCATGTTGAAAAATGTTCATATATATATATTTTTTTAAGTAAAAGATTGTGGAAATAGCTGATCTACAAGCTAGTTGTGAGCTTGTAGATCGGCTATTTCCACTATCGAGTTTCTTTTTCAAGTATAAAGTTGTCAAATATGTCAGTAATTTCTTTGTATATTTTGGTTATGTGTCATATCTACCATATGCAACTTAAAAGCCTAAAAGCCAAACAGAAATGTAATTGTCAACGACAAAATTAAATCGTTAATCGCAATTATTTGAGTGACAATTAATCGTCACGTAAAATGTCATAATCGTGACAGCCCTACTAATGTGCTGCATTCTGATTAATTTGCTGGTTGACAGGTGTGATACTAGCTGTTTTCTGCTTGGTTAACTCGTTCACAAAGTGTGTTAGGTTACTGTAGCTGCCTTCTGATGTTGTCTGCCATACGGAGTGAGATGAGATTTATTGTATTTCTCACTGGCTTTGCTCTCTAACCGGGTTGTCCTGGAAATGCAAAATGTACATAATTTGGCAAATCTTGATAAATGTAGTAGAGCACCATCTCTGGGAACATGCCCACTTTACAGTAAGGCAGGAGTAATCACCCTAGTGTAAGTCTAGTTATTTTTCTTAAGTGAAGTGACACACAACAAGCTTGATTATTATTGTCTCAGAATGACTGCAACTACAATTTGCACAAAGTCAAGGGAGTCAAAATTGCTTGTTCAGGGTGGGAATGCCGGGTCTCTGCTCTACATGTAAAGTGTCTTGAGACAACTTGATTTGACACTTGAATAAAATTCAATTGAAATACTATTGGCTTTGCTTTATGTGCCAAAGGATGATTGCAAGGAAGCACTGCCTTGTCTCCTACCTCTGCACATCCTCTCCATACCACACTGCATAATGTTTATATGCAGTGGCGATATCGGAGGCAGCAGTGCGCACTGCTTATGCCTGATGGTGCGAGATGACATATTTGACGTCATCTGGCATACAGAAGACACAGGGCCGTTTTTCTCACACTATATGATCTCCTCACATAATCAGAACAATGGGATTTAGGTTAACAACCGTTGAACTTTAGCTTTATGCTGCTTTGACGTTTCTACAAATATTTTTGGCCTTTATTGACCGTATATAGTAGGGCGAGACTGGAAACGGGGAGAGAGACGGGGAATGTCAAACAGCAAATGTCTTCAGGATTGGGATTCGAACCCGCAACATGCTCTTGGGCCGCATTAGAGCCTATATGTGGGATGTGCATGGACTGCTAGGCCAGCGGGCGTCCCCTGCTCCCCTGTCTCAACAATTTACAATTTAATAATTTAACAGTGCAACTTAAAATAAGCAAGGCAATCACATACCTACAGTGGCATGCAAAAGATATACTAGCAAAATAGTAATCTGTACATTGAAAGCAGGCAGAAAATGAACCTACTGTAGGTTCTGTTTAAATAACATGCATTCTAAATTACATTCTGAACAATGTGGTCAAGACTTTCTGAAGGCTTGGTGTTGGCAGGCAAAGACATCCTGTACCTGTGTATGGAGACATGGTATTGTTGCAACACGTTTAGAAGACGTGTGCAATAAAAGCATGGTCAACATCCTGCCCCTTCATCATGTTCTATGTTCTGGATTTAAGTATTGGAACTAGGAAGAATCATACACCAGCCCTTAGTCTGCTGTTCAGAGATCAGTGACATCCAGAAGAGGGCGGTATAGCGAGGTTCTTGTTTAGTTCATGGTTTATCGTTACATCATGACATTTTCACCTTTTATCAAGGTCGCTTGTGAGATATTTCAAGGAAGTGTTGTGGTTGCGTTTACGATTGAAGCAATTAGCAGAAGCTCTTGTACAGAGTGAGCATTTGTCAAACAACATCTTGACTGGTAGGGATGGGCATGAAAAGTCGACTGGTCAAGATAAATACAGGACCTTAAATGTATCTGTAAAATCAGTACTGTAACCAGGGGGGGTTACGGTTCAGCAGAGAACTGATAGCCTGGGTGCAAGCCTGTTCGCTCCGTTCCGCGATTTGTTTTGTCTCTCTGCATCACAGTCTGGAGAGCCTCGTATCTCCAAGGGGAGGTGGGACATAGAACGTGGCTTTCAAGCCACCGCGGCTTCCGATTGGTCTGTGGTGCAGGGTGGGACAAATACACCAGTGTGTATTGGCTGGCTGATGACGTAGCTACCCTAACCCTACGCTGATTCTTCGATCCTTTGGGACAACAGCCAATCAGCAACGACCTCGCTACGTCACAACGGACGTTCAAAAATACGAGTCGACTGAATCATTTCCAGACTGTTGCGGAGAGACAAAACAACGGACGGAATGAACAGGCTGGCACCCAGGCTAGAGAACTGAAGGCACTTTTTCTTGGTCTTTGCAAGTAACAAAACCAGAAGTAGCGATAGTTCAGGTTTGCCTTGATCATTCTTAGATTTATCATTAAACATCAACAAACTGCTTCACAATGGTGCTTGTTACACCAGTGTTGGTGTAACTAAAGGCCATTGACGCTTCACAAGTATTCACATTGGAAGCGCCAAATAGTCTCTGTTTTCGGCTGTGTTGTAGTATGTGCTGTATTGTCGCTTTGCATTTTGCATTGAACCTCTCTGCGTGTGCCTTCTGCAATATCCCTCAAAAAAGCTCCCACTGGCTGTCTTCCATACACCAGGACAGCAGCCATAAAATAAACAGTCTGCTGTAGCATTCCTCTCATCCATGTATCATATATTACAGTCTTATAACCACATCACACTGACCCGCATTAAACAGTACCTGCCAACACACACACAAACAAACGCACACTGAGAGTCTGCACTTCGTTCCATTCACCCTCTTCTTCTCTCTCTCCCCCGTACTGTATGTACTGAGCGTTGATGCTCACGATTGAGCTTAAACTGGTGGGATGACAATGAGATCCACTCAGAGCTGTCAGTCAGGCATACAGAGCAATCATTCAGCCAGCGTGTTAGAGAGATGGACACTTGAGGGTGTTGCTGCTTGTAGCCAAATGAACCCGCTTGAATCTTGAGGATTAGTTGAAGGGGGGGTTCAATGCTGTCAGTTAAAAACAACAGCTGAGAACTAGAGCTCTTAAAACCTTGTGTTTGTGAGTGTGTGCACAACATAGCGTGTTTATGGTTTTAG
The DNA here is from genome assembly GCF_963921795.1 of Nannobrachium achirus. Taxonomy (NCBI): domain Eukaryota; kingdom Metazoa; phylum Chordata; class Actinopteri; order Myctophiformes; family Myctophidae; genus Nannobrachium; species Nannobrachium achirus. The sequence goes on along the minus strand of NC_137818.1, from coordinate 35,540,956 downwards.
ATTTGCCCATTTTAACTGGACATCTGTCTGTGTGTGTGCTGTAGGATGGTAAAGTGACTAAAAACAAGAAGAAGAAATTGAAGAGAAAAGCCAAAAGACAACAGAGACTGTTAGACCAACGGCTGGTAGAGATACAGGTAATATACAGTATACTTTTAGTATACTGTATATCAACTACTCTATGCTACTATTACTAGAACTATGATACTATATACAACAGTGGTTCTCAACCTTTTCAGGCCGTGACCCCCAAAATAATCATATTTGAACTGGGGACCCCCACACTGATAAGCACTTGGAATGTAGCAGCTGAGGCATTATGAGCGTGTAGAAAGTCTATTTTCTACTTTTTTTGCCTCTTATATTATTTAACAATTTGGGCAATGTTTGACCAATCTTTGAGCGGTGCTAACCGCTCATAGGTCTGGCTTTGTGTGTCCCTATGTCCGTAGTATGAGACTGACGTCACACGAGACTAACGTCATAGAAAGTATGCAGAAACCGACATCGCCACAGCTGATGTCACGGACAGAACGGCCCATATAAGGAGATATGCACGTGTGTCTGATACCGTTTGATACCGAAATGTGAAGTGATTACCACTCACGATGAGATGAGATTTTTATAGTATCGTGGGTATTCTGAGGTGTTTAAAAACGTCTAAAAAGTCCTTAAATTGTCACTTCAGTGTCATCTGGGGATCCCCACCAAATGAATGTGGGGACCCCCAGGAGGTGGGGGTCCTGACCCACAGGTTGAGAAACACTGCTATACAACTACTGCCTGTCAGCTCCTATAATAACATAGTATACTTCTGGGGATGCACAATTAATCTGAGTATCTGACATATCATATCGTCAATATCTGCCTTAAAATTGTAATATCGGTATTGAACCAACATCCAAATGATATATCCGTTTTAGCAGATATTTTATTTTATAATATTTACGTTTGAATGTGAAGCTGACAAAGCATTTTGTGATAATGAAGGCTGCATATTCAATCACTGTTTTGAACATGCAATCTAATCTATCAAACCCAAAGATGATAGAAATGTCTTAGTGGATGCTCATCAGAATGCTTCTCAGTCATAATACATAAACTGCTATTATAAATTATTATGTTCCAGAGAATGGAGGACATGGACGGCGTGACCCCACCCCCAACAGACAACTGCACAAACAACGGTTAGTACAACACTTCATGAATACACATTTTCACATTTAGAAACACATACATTTACAGTATATCCATTGTGTAATATATCTTATATCAGGGGTCTTCAATGTTTTCAGGCCAAGGACCCCTTAGTTGAGAGAGAGAGATGAAGCAGGGACCCCCTTTATTACCCCAATTATCTGTGTATGTTGGATTCATGTCAATTTGTGTTTTCAGATATTTAACCACTTGAACTGTCAATAGTTGATCAACTTGACCTTTCAATCTGTAATTAATCTGCTCACTCTGCAATTAATCTGCTCTTTTCCCCTCTACACCAAACCTCCTAGCCAAAAATAGCCGATCTACATGCTCACAACGCCTCGCACCGCAAGGCGTTGTGAGCTTGTAGATCGGCTATTTTTGCCTAAAGTTCTCTGAATATGGACGCTAGGGTTCAAGTGGTTTATATAACAAAGGAGAAAAAAAGGTTTCTATCACACAAAGATTTGGAGGACCCCCTATAGTAACTCTGAGGTCCCCCTAGGGTCCTGGGCCCCCTGTTGAAGACCCCTGTCTTATATATATATATATATATATATATATATATATATATATATATATATATATATATATATATATATATTAAAATAACTCCCAACAACTTCTGTCACCAATAGGTTCCTCTGTTGTCAATGGCAACACTTCCTGTTTTGCAGCCAATACCAAGGCCAGCCCTGAGTCAGCTGCCTCTTGGTTGGAGGAAAGTTGCAATGGCCACACCCCTGGGCGGTACTCTAGTCCAGCATCTGGCATATCGGGGATGTCAAGCTCTGTGATGTCAGCAACGTCTGAGTCGGCACTCTCTACCCTATCAGGTTATTCTACTGGCCAGGACAGCTCGCGTTCACCCCTGTCACCAGGAAGTGGGTTTACCTTCTTATTTCTTTTTCTTTCTCTCTTTTTTTTTTTTTTTTACTTGTCTTGAAATAAATATATATACAAATTAGGTATACATATTAACACTTCTGCTGCCTTTGACAGTCCTCACCATCATTTAAAGGGTTAATATCATGTTGCCGTTGACAAGCGCTCACCGTCAATCTTACTGTATTTACAGTACAAGTATTATTACTTACTTTTTTGCGGTGGGGGGCCATGACCCGAGGGCAAGTAGAACATGACCTGTACTTGCCCGACGGGCAAGTGCCTCTGAGACCTTACTGTCAACCCCTGCACACACTTAGACATAGAGTGGATGACAGACTGAAATGCATGTTAAATTCCATTCACTGAATCCAGCTGGCGTTTACTTTGGAAGGATGTTTTAATAGAAAGAAATGTGTGAAACATTAGAAAGAATGACCGAATGACAAACCAGTAAATGATGTCTTTTCAGTGTTTAGTGCAGGAGATTTCCTGTTGAACCCTCTGGATCCCAGAAATGCAGACACACTGCAGATCAAGATAGCTGACCTGGGAAATGCTTGCTGGGTGGTGAGTACTGTTAAGGCTACAGTATGCCTCTTGCGGAAACAAAGTTCGGCTAGGTAATAAAAACAGAATTACATCATTGTGGAAAACATCCATTGCCTTGGCAAAGTTCATTTCAGCAGGTATGCAGCTCCAGGATTGGGGCAGACAGGCACACAAAGCTGCACAGCACACACTACAAATATATACTAAATTAACTAACAATACAGTGTGTGTGTGTGTGCGTGTCCCATTTCAGACAAATCATTCCATGCATACAATAAATAACGTTTCATTTAAAAGATAAATAGTAAATACACCTGACAGTGGCAACACATATTTACAAATGCACCATACAAATGGGTGCATTTGTAAATATGTTACACCGATTTCAGAGCACTCTGGGGTTGATGGCATAGACCAGGGGTCCTCAATAGGCGGGACCGCGGTCCATGTCCGGACCGCGACGGCACCGCCGACCGGACCCAGGACGAATTATAGTAAAAAAATAAAAAGTGGAAAAAACATCTCCACGTTTTTGTTTCCACTTCTCGTATTCATTCACTTTCATTGCATGCGCTGAGTGTGAGAGAGAGAGAGAGATCTCCAACGTTTTTGTTTCCACTTCTCGTATTCATTCACTTTCATTGCATGCGCTGAGTGAGAGAGAGAGAGAGAGAGAGAGAGAGAGAGAGAGAGAGAGAGAGAGAGAGAGAAGAGGAGAGAGAGAGGAGAAGAGAGAGAGAGAGAGAGAGAGAGAGAGAGAGAGAGAGAGAGAGAGAGAGAGAGAGAGAGAGAGAGAGAGAGAGAGAGAGAGAGAGAGACGCGCTGATTGGCTGATGCCGGGCAACAAAGTATTATGGGCTGTCATGTCTTTGACAACGATGCGCTGATAGGCTGTTGCTACAGACAGCGGAAGTTTTCGGAGCAGCAGCTACAGCAGTAGCTCAGCCATAGTTATAATAAGAAGCTTCAGCCACCAACAATGCAACTAGTTATAAATCAGTGGGGTTTCATTCACGCAAAACATCATCAACGTGAATACGTTTGCAGGATTGTAATCTTATCTCCAGAGTTTGACGCGACGTGCCACGGCCCGTGACGGCTGCCTCTCTGCATGGATGTTGTTCTCCCATGGTTCTCCCCACCGGGGTAAATGGATGTGCTGTGTGGCAGCGCGCCGCATCCAGTTGGGGTTACCGTGCGGCACTTAACGTGCGTCGATACCCGCGATGCGACGCTGCGCAGCCGTCCGCGTTCTCCCCTGTCTCTGACGCGCGACACCTTGTTTTCATATCGATATTCACGTTGCGACACAAGCATAAATTATTCGAAGATTATCCCAGTTTGTTAAAAGAAACCAGAGCACTAGCGCAAAATATCTCTGCTCCATTGAACATTCTGTTCTCCCTGCTTTAAAGGGTTGTTTCTCTTCAATCAAGTAAGGCCCCCAAATGATTTTGGAGGAGTCCCCAGCCCAGATGACAGTGAAGTCATAATTTAAGGACCCTTTAGAAACGGGAAAAGACCATTACTGCATGAAGCCTGGTGGGCGAGGTTATTACTGTATCAACAAACTACTACTACAAAAAAAAAAAAAACACACATCAGCCATTGTAAAAAAATAAGAAAGGGATCCCTAATTATGTAAGATGAACAATAATGAGTGCAAGTGGCCATGACTGAGGGCAAGTAGAACATGACCTGTACTTTCCAGACGGACAAGTGCCTCTGAGACCATGGTGTCAACCCCTTGTTGGTACTTTTTTGTATCTCAGCCTACTATTTAAGATTGACCGACATAATAAAAATAAGCGAATATAAATATATTTATATATATATATATATATATATATATATATATATATATATATACATATATATATATATATATATATATATTAATTGTTTTATTTTTTCCCCGGACCCGGGCCTGTTTCAAAAAAATATTTGTGGACCTTCAAGATTTGTATTTGAGGACCCCTGGCATAGACTAGAGTGTATAATTGACATCGTTTTCTACTTCCACCCCAGACAAACGGTAGGGGTTGGCACTTGGCAGTGGAAGGGACTATACACAAAGGGGAACTTAGCAATGACAGAATTAGGGAGAACAGGAAAACAATAGAACATTTCTGTGAAATAAATAATAATATAAGGATAATCCTGATTTTATTTGTGTATTTTCAGTATAAACATTTCACAGAAGACATTCAGACCAGGCAATACCGGGCGGTGGAGGTTCTGATAGGAGCTGAGTACGGAACTCCAGCTGACATCTGGAGCACTGCCTGTATGGTACGACACCTCATCATATTTCTACGCACACATCAATACATCTTAACCTATTTAGAATGGGTACACATTATTGTGTATCATTATTTTATGCTTTAACTATTGAAAAATAGCAGATATACAAGCTCACAGCGCGGCACCGCTGCAAGCTTGTAGATCTGCTATTTTTTTTAAATCGTGAAAATTAGAATTTTGACCCGATTCTATAAGTGTCTTTTGAATCCGTCTAAGATTTTTTGAAAAACCTATGTTTCTCTGTCAGCAATCTGGCCAGCCATCGTCAAAGAAAAGGTCCTTTTCACTTCAACTGGAGCTCAGTTAGACTGTTCTTGAGAGACTACTATGTCAGTGGTTCTCAAACCTTTTCATGTGGAGGACCCCCAAAATGATATTTATTTGGCCACGGACCCCGCATCTCAAAATATTTACTTCCAGGGACCCCCCAGAAGCAAAATTTGAGTTACAAACGTTAGCTTTGAAAATACATATATTCAAAGATTTGCACACATTTTCACGACTTTTTCAAAAATATTTTTCACTGGTTAAAGCATTCAATAATTCTAGGCCTAAATTAATATCTTACATCTTCCATATTTTTTATCACTGAGGGAAATAAAAAGGCTATTGTCAAATAGATCCACTATGGAGCATTAACTCAGAAATTAGAACCACATAAGTATTCATACAAACACTGGCCATGATGCAAAACACATTTACAACACAATGCTGACTAACTGACTGGATGACTGAATGCATTTTTTATTAAATATGTTGTATTGGTGTCATGTGTTTTAGGCATTTGAGCTGGCAACAGGAGATTACATGTTTGAACCTCACTCAGGAGAAGATTACACCAGAGATGAAGGTACTAGATAGATATGGTATTTAAGACATATACTAGAGGTTCGGGAGATCTAAATTATGTCGCCAATCTCCATATATGGAGCTGATGATTTGTTTGCGCCTGATGAGGTTAGACATTAGACATGTATTATACTAGAGTACATACTGTAAGTATGCGACACGTTTTCAGTCAAAGATATAAAGCAATGTATTTGCTTTCATGGAATCACAACTATCAAGATGAAAAGTAAAAGTGTAACACAGAGATTATATATTTCTGTTTATTAAAGTACTGCTGTATTATATTTTCCAACCATAATTGTGTTTTTACTCCTATCAAGTAACTTTGTGTGATTCCCAGTTCCCATCTGGCTCTTAATGCAGCCCCTAATTTCAACCTCTGTTTGAAACAAGCCCTATTAACGGATATCTCCCTAAAAGATCACTTTCTTTTGTTTGGCCAACTTTTTTTGGATAGGGTAGGATGAAGAAATTGGTCACAAGTTGAGGTCTTGTCTGTTTTGAAATGTACTGTAGTGTTGGATCAGTATAGATTGTTCAGCTTTTTGCTCACAGCAATGACTTATTATGTGAAGCTTTGGCCATAGGAACATCCGACATTATGACATAAAGATGACAGAAGAAACGGAAAAGCATTATAGTTCCCCTTTAATATACTGTACTGTAAGATGAATAGAAATGAGGGGGTGTGGGGTCTTATGTATACTGTACATCCAAACACAAATATTTACAGTACATTATACAGCCAGCAAGTCATAGTAAATATTAAGAATACTAACATAATATTTAATATTCACAGATCATTTAGCTCATATTATTGAGCTGTTGGGACCTCTCCCTTTGCCTTTTGCTTTATCTGGGCGATACTCCAGAGAATACTTCAACAGGAGAGGTGAGTGCATGTGTGCACGCGCGTGTGTGTGTGTGTGTGTGAGAGAGAGAGGGAGAGAGATATTTCATTCAAATTCTATTGTTTGACATTTCTCCTGAAAACAAATCATTAACTGTTTTCTCTCTCATGCTGTCTGTAGGAGAGTTGCGTCATATATCCAACCTGAAGCCATGGGGTCTATTTGAAGTCCTATTGGAGAAATATGAATGGCCATTAGAGCAAGCTGCTCAGTTCACAGACTTCCTGATGGTGATGTTGGAGCTGGACCCTCAGAAAAGACACACTGCTGCACAGTGTCTGGAACACCCATGGTTACAATAATGCACTGTACAACACACATTGCACACACACTACATACTGTACATACTGTGTACACTATACATACACTCCACACATAATCCCCACACCCAGAACCAAAAACAACACTCCACGTACATTACACCAGTGGTGCTCAAACCTTTTTCATTTCAAGGACCCCCGACCGAAAGGGTCCATTTGGAACCCCCTTACATTCACAGTTACAGAGCTGTAAGGGTCAATTTGGAACACCTCACGAGGAACCCAGAGGGTCCCTGCTGGACCCCACTTTGAGAACCACTGCTCTACACACACCCAGCACCTCCCAGCAACACACAACAGCACACAGCACATGCACACAAATGACTCAGACAGACTATTAAAGGAGATCTGAAGGACTTTTAGAAGCCAGTCTGAATGACTATTGAGATCATTGTTGATGTATTCGTAGAATCGTAGAAAATGCTGTTCACTCTGTTACCTTGGAACAATGACTTTCACTTTAACAATGACTTCCCCTATAGCAGGGGTCTTCAACAGGGGGTCCAGGACCCCTAGAGGGTCTTCAGAGTTACTACAGGGGGTCCTCCAAATCTTTGTGTGATAGAAAAGAAATTCCCTGATTATTTTTTTCCTTTAGCCAAAAATAGCAGATCTACAAGGTCACAACGCCTCGCGCTGCGAGGCGTTGTGAGCTTGTAGATCGGCTATTTTTCGCAAAGGGGTTTAGTGTAGAGGGGAAAAAGAGCAGACTAAGTACAGAGTGAAAGGTCAAGTTTATTAAGTATTGACGGTTCAAGTGGTTAAATATCTGAAAATACAAATTTACATGAATCCCAAATACACTGATGATCGTGCTGTCAAACGATGAAACTATATGGAATCTGTGAACAGGTTGTGGGGGTCCCTGCTTCATCTCTCTCTCGACTAAGGGGTCCTTGGCCTCAAAACGTTGAAGACCCCTGCCCTATAGTATTGCTAACCTTAACCGGAAGCTCCAGGACAACTAGCTAGTAGCTACCCGTTGACTACCAGTGTCTCAGGATGAAAACAACTGGTTACTGACCGATAGAGTTGGCTTCTAAAAGTCCAGGGTCCGGTCGCTGTTTGCAACTGAATGATGATGATGATTAGCACAGCTCTAGAAGCTCCTTGGGTTTGTATTTATTGTTACTACTACTACTGTTTAAATCTAAAGTTTAACGTACTGAAAATGATTATTATAATTATTAATGTGACATTTATTTATTGTGCTTGTTTTTTTCTGCCATATTACCAGTTTACACTGTTACTGTACGTCACACACTGTTAATGTCACAAACTTCTGTTTGACTTTAGTGCCTTGATAACCTCCCTCTCCCCCCTCTCCCAATACACCAACATAAAACCCCCAAATACCAACATACCCCCCATACAACATAACCCCCATTATGTACCAATATCCGATGGTCCTATGGGACTTAGGAAGCCGACGACCCTAACCCTACAACATACCAACATAACATAACCCCCATCACATACATACCCTAGTACCGAACATACCGCCTACAACATACATTAATGTACCAACAGACCCCTCATGATGTACCAATATACCTCCTATAACAGTGGTTCTCAAAGTGGGGTTTGTGGTCCCCCAGGGGTCCTTTAGGGGGTTTCCAGGGGGTCCCCAACAAAATGATCGATTTAAGCCCTTTATCCCTATTTTATACTTCTTGTGAAAAGAATTGAATAATTCTGAAAAAATGTTAACACAAATCTTCTCTTATGGGGGTCCCTGGCACAAAATATATGTTAATTTGGGGGCCTTGATGTGAAATCGAGAACCACTGCCCTATGACAACATACCACCCTTATACCAACCTACCCCATACCACAATATCCCATACAACATAATCCCACACCATTTTCCTTACACAAAAAAGGGATAAACAGAACATAGGAAAGAATATTGTCATTTTTCTACGTGTTTCCGTGTGGAATGCATCTATTTGTGTAGAAAAAAATAAATGAAAGAGTTTTCTTCCCATTTCAAATCTCAATAAAATGACATGGAACGAAAATGGAACCAGTAGGGCTGTTTTATGTTGTGATGGTAGAAGATTAATCAGATCATAATCATTCCCCATATTTCACTCCCTCTCGTGATCTGTTGCTTAAATCACTACTACTTTTTATTGTTTACTAGTATAAATAAGGGGAAGGCCTAATGTTGAACCCAGAATAGGAAAGTAGTTTGGTAATCTGACCTCTGAGAGCTCATGGAGTACTGTTTACCAATTTGAATCCTAGGTCTTCCATTGGTGCCTTGACCCTGAGCAAATTCCCCAATGGAAGTGAATGAATATACAGTAATAGACCAAAGGTCAAAGAGAGGCCGATGTAACAGAGTAGCCCTGCCAGCTTATAAGTCTATCTCCCCTGGCCAAGGCGGAGTTTCCCTTTGACTCGCCAGACAGGATGCCTGGGTTGGAATCCTGGGTGTTCGGTTAACACTAGCTGTTGTGAGGTAGGTTTGAGTATGGGCCTCTTAAGTCTGTGTGTCACATGAGGGCCTCTTCACATGCAGCTGGCATCATTTGATTGGTCGCTAAAATGTCCTCCTCCAGCCCAATAAAGCAGGGGTCAGCAACCTTTCTGACATGACGTGCCGTGTTCTAATTTCGTTGATAGTCAGATGCCATATCAACATACGTTGAATTATGTTATAACATCACAACAGATCCAACCTATATTTCATTTTTCTTCTCCTTTTTTAAAATACAAAACAATAATGAACAAGACTGCACCTCTAACGAGGAGCAAACTTGCGCCTTTTATCAAGGTAGTCTCCAGGTATATAATATAGGTATATATACCTGAAAAGGTAGTCTTGAGATATACTTAGATGACATATACCACCTAGATGACATACCTATTCTGCTCTGATCCTTTCCTCTTCTCCTTTTGTCTTCCTCCTCTCCTTCTCTTCTCCTCTACTGATTTTTTTCTCTATTTCTCCTATATATACCTATAGATGACATATACCAAGTAACTCTCAGATGTTGCGAGGACTTCATTTCATTTACTACATTACTTTTTTACATTTGATTTGAAAAGAAGAATCCTCTCTATCACACTTATGCCAGTGTGCCAGTGATCACCCTCCCCTGTGCCCATGGCATGTGTGCCTAAGGCTGCCGACCCCTGTATCGTTGGTACAGGGTGACATCACTGTCAGGAACCATCGCAATGAGCTTTCCCATCATTATTGATAAAATATGTAGGCCTAAACATATTCACTTTCTGAAGCATTTAAGAAAATGTCATCCTGTAAAACCAACCATCCAGAATATATTTTGTGAATATGGCATGATGTGTTCCAGTTGGAATGCGTTACAGGGCCAAAAGAAAACTCCATTGGGGCCAAATCCCACGGGCCTCCAGTTGAATATCACTGGTCTAGCAGATAATTGTCTTTATTATTTTGGAAGTGGGAGGGAAGGGGATAACATTTCTAAGTTTTAATACTAATCTGTGATGTAATTCTTGTGGTGTCATAATGATGACAGGAAGGATGACTGCGCAAATTGTCCGTATGTATGTATATGTGTAACGCGTCACCTGACAGTATGGTTCCCCTGACACATCATTGTGACATCACAGGTGACATCGCAGTGATGTCAGATACTCAGAACAGGGATCTCCATATATAGGCATAAACAGGTGACATCACAGTGATGTCAGATACTCAGAGCAGGGATCTCCATATAGGGGCATAAAAGGGATTCTGTTAGGGATCTCTATATATGGGCATAAAAGGGATTAGTGATGTCAGATACTCAGAACAGGGATCTCTATATATGGGCATAAAGGGATTCTGTTAGGGATCTCCATATATAGCCATGATTGTATCCCAGTCCAGATGATGTCCTGTTAGGAGAACCACACTAACAGAATCCATATATGGCAAAGACAGATGGCGTGACCTCGCCCTATAGGGCGAGGACGCTTTTTGCCCTTAGATGTCTTACTGGTGTCTTTGTTGATTATACCAGTTGTTGAAGCTGGCCAACACGCCTTTACCAGCAGGCTGCACCTGAGGTGGGGTATGAAATTTGGTATATGTTTTTTTTTACCCCTCACATACTACTTTTTGAGGCATATTCTTTACCTTTACTAGCCCTTACCCGTTCAAAGATATGAGCTCCAAAATGATGTGCAGTGTGTGGGTTATGGGATGTGCACTGTGCACACAGTATATGAGGGATGGAAAGTAACTTTAACTGGTGCTTGCATGATGTAGGAGCATCAATGTAAGAAACCCGTTTTGTTTAATGGCTACAGAGATACTGTCCCCCCCCCCCCACGCCCCCCCCCCCAGCCCGCCCGCCCGCCCACCCGCCTGCACACACACCCGCCTGCCTGCACACACACACACACACACACACACACACAGAGCTGGTTAAACATTTTGCCTCAAGCTAGATGCAGAATAGATGTGCCTCATGATAGATGCAGAATAGATAGTAGATACACCATAAAAATGCTAATATACAGCATACGATTTGTGAAAGTAACAAACGGGCTTCACAGTTATGTCAGGTGTGTTCATATGCTTATGGTGATGCGATTTCAGATCAATTGCTCCAGCCACTGAGGAGAAACGCTGTGACAGACACTCAGACACTCAGACATTCGCAAAATTATAGTATAGATAGTATAGTGTATAGTAAGTGAATGGGCCCAAACTTTTACCCCCTATAAAAATAATTGCTCAATGCTGACAGGCGGTCAGCAGGTGGTTTCATGAATGTATATTATGTAGACAACATTTTAGGCAAATAAAAAAATATATATGCCAAATGTCATACTTAAGCCAGTAAAGGTGTTGGCAGCTGGACACTAGGGCAGGAAGTGCATTTCTCTCCGGAGGATATATGGTTGCATCCTTGGACCAGACTAGGCAATGTAGGCATATTGTCTCGGGTGGAGTGATCAGACAGAGGTGCACTTCCAGCACATTTCAGCAGACCAAGAAGAAGTAATTGTTGACAGAAAGGAAAGAAGGAGAGACAAATCACAGACGGTGACTTTCAGGCAGTACTGCACATACTGCACATAGGAGGCAGAGAGGAAGAGCAGGCTCAGTTAGCTGAGCTTCTAGTCTGTAGGTGTACTGTCCAAAAATGTGTTTTGCACAAATCCGCCTCCTGGTGGCGCTATAACAGGTCCATGTGAGAAATTCGGGGCAGAGGTTCTGCTCTGGCACCCAGGGAGTGTGTGTGTGTGCATACTGCCATCGTGGCAACGGTGTCGGAGGTGAGCTGTTCACAGACGTACGGACAGGCAGGAGCGCAGCCATGGTAGAAAGCTGGCCCACCCATAGATTTTGCCCCCTCCCCCTAGTAAATACTAGTAAAAATGGAAAATAATGATAACTGATAATGATTATTGGGACATTTCAATACTTGATTGTATTTCATTTTATTTTTAGTAAAATGATTTACTAGTAAAAATGGAAAATGTAATGATAACTGATAATGATGATGCATCTTTTACATTAGCAGCAGTTGGCTACTGTGTGTTTGGAGGGGGCCCACCCTGAAGTTGCCAGGCCCAGCCTATTTCTCTGTTCTAGCTGCGCCTCTGCGGACAGGGTGCAAAACATAGTCTCTCGACCATGCCTTTTGGCCTGGTGTAGACAATTACGCTCTCCATAATTTGATGGATGGGACCAGGGGGCCATTCCTAATGGTTTGAATGGATTCAGCATCCCCACAAACCCCTAGTTAGACATCCCACAAGCTCATATTGGCCAATTAATATTCTTCTGGTGTTTGTACCAGGTTTTCTCAAGTTTGATTGGCTCCCACGAAGTTTCCTTGAGTGGAAGCGTCAGCGCTTGGCAACGTGGGTACCCGCTGTTGAAGTTCAGTTGGAAAGGTTGAATTTAATTGAGAGGTGTTAGAATTTAATTGAGAGGTGTCTTCACCAAAGGTGAAGAAAGACATTATTTTGCAGATGGCTAAAAAAGTTCATAATCATAATAATTGGTAAAGAATGTATTATATTGTAAAGGCAGCACTCATTTGCACACCAGCAAGCATGCCACAGGTACATGACCACTTTAAGGATAGTTTCATTGTGATCTCTCAAAACATGCGTGTGTAATATAACAATATGCAATATAAGTGCAATATTGGCTGATTTATAGTGAAAATAGTTGTTTCGTTAATGGCTTTTTAACATAGCACATCATTGTTTTATTTTTTTTATTTTTATCTATAATCACTGATTGGAATTATATTTTTGGGGAGTGCATGATACCCCCTTCTCTTGAGCGTGTGACTCTGCTACTTTTGCTATTAAGGAATTTGAATCTTGAAAAGTTACCGTTTTGGACAATATGAGGTTTCTACCCGACAGAGACGACCTCGAGAGCAGTCAGATGCGCTCTGTTACTTAAGACAGCTAAACGCTCTAATTCATAACGGGTACACATTGTGTATCATTATTTTATGCTTTAACTATTGAAAAATAGCAGATATACAGGCTCACAGCACGGCACCGAGTGCCGCGCTGCGAGTTTGTAGATCTGCTATTTTTGAAAAATCATGAAAATTAGAATTTTGACCCGATTCTATAAGTGTCTTTTGAATCCTTCTAAGGTTTTTTGAAAAACCTATGTTTCTATGTCAGCAATCTGGCTAGACATCGTCAAAGAAAAGGTCATTTTCACTTAACTGGAGCTCAGTTAGTCTGTTCTTGAGAGACTACTAAGTCAGTGGTTCTCAAACCTTTTCATGTGAAGGACCCCCAAAATGATATGTATTTGGCCATGGACCCCCATCTCAAAATATTTAGTTCCAGGGACCACCCAGAAGCAAAATTTGAGTTACAAATGTTCGCTTTGAAAATACATATAGTCAAAGATTTGCACACATTTTCACGATTTTTTCAAAAATAGCAGATCTACAAGCTTGCAGCGCGGCACTTGTATATCTGCTATTTTTCACTGGTTAAAGCATTCAATAATTCTAGGCCTAATATGAAAGGGCTCCTCATAATATGAATATTGTAAAATGATTCCTTTGCATTGTAGTGACTCGTGACTCGAGTGGACTCCTGGGGGGAGTCCCTTGGTCCGAGACCCAATACCGAGGGAAGTAGGGGTGCTGGGGGGGCGGCCGCACCCTCTCCACCAGGTCCCACTACTACTTGTTTGGGTACCCTAACGTTTAATTTCTCTTGGTTCACGGGCTAAAAAGTTAGGGAACCATCATGCTTGCTGTAGTAGACAGTGGTGTAAAGTAACTAAGTAGATTAACTGAAAAGCTCTGGGAACTGAATGATTATATGAAACTGGCACATGTTGTCTGTCTGTTGGTACGAAGAAATCCATCTAATATAGACTATATCTTGCTGGCTGGTGCATGTGGAGAGGCAAAGGGAAAGCCGTTCCCGATTGTGTTACATTTAGCTAAAAAATAGACTGCGGAAACCCAAATAAAACACGATCAAAACCGCATAAAACCGACAATTTTCGCGCGTGTGCATGAGGAGCGCGTGACAGCCCCTCCTACTGTAAATTAGTTCCTGCGGCTATGCCGCAACCGAGTCAAGTCCAAGTCAAATTAAGGGTGAGACTGGGACGAGACAGAGTCAATGAAAATGTGGACACAAGACCGGACTCGAGACGAGTTAAGGACTCGAGACGAGTCAAGGACTCGAGTACTACAACACTAATATAGAAAAGTGTGATGCATCGCAATGCATCGTAGAATCAAATCGAATCATTACCAGGTGAATCGTAATCGAATTGAATCGGGAGAGTGGTGCCAATGCAGACCTCTATAAATAAAGGGGGAAACAAAGTTGTGGATGAGCCTCAGTCAGTTTTTCAAATATCTCAATCAGTAAAGGTGTGTGTCTTTAACTCTGATGGTCAGCGGTTGAAGTCTCACTCTATTTAAATTGCATTGCACAAAACCTGACCGTGTTAACGCATTTAAAATATTTGAAGATAAAATAAAATGCTTTTTTGAGAGTAGTTTTCAATTTATGACATACTTCGTTGTGAAAATAGCCGATCTACAATCTCACAACTTTTCGGATAGCAATGCGTTGTGAGCTTGTAGATCGTCTATTTCTGTTAGGGGGCTCCATGAGCCAATGGATATTATAAAGGGCTGGCTTCATTAAATAAATAGTGGTGTCAAAAATAATCAATAATCGAATAATCAAATCGCTAATTCAATTCAATAATCGAAAATTGAAGCCTAAATATAATTATATATAATTATAATACTGTATATAATATTATAGATTTTGTAATTCTAAATAAAATATGTTGTTCAGTATATCTGACTGAAAAATGTGCCATGTTTTGCAGTAATATACATCATTGGTGTGGACTGGTGTGAACTTGGTAGGTTTTTGTTGTTCTGATTTTTATCTCAAACAAAGTTAACACCAAACTATACCAATTTCCATTTGGCTTTCTATGAACCCCAAGAATCTAAAGAATACGCCTCAACAAAAAATAATGGTTTGAATTTAGCATCCCCAAGAATATGCTCATATTGGCCAATTAATATTCTTCCGGTGTTTCACACCAGGTTTTCTGAAGTTTGATTGACTCCCACGAAGTTTCCTCGAGCGGAAACATCAGCGCTAGACAACGCGGGTAGCTGCCCTCCGAATTTAGCCCTTACCCGCTTCCGAAAGACTGACCGAAAAGGTTATGGGTCGGAAGTCATTCTCAACTTTGATTGGCTCCTACAAATGACAGCATGCAGTGACGTGTCACCCCCCAGAACGCTTTTTCTTCTCATTAGAGATTGAAAGTTCTCACTCACACTCTACAGTATTTGTCACAGACACCTTGCTCACACACATCTCTCCTCTCCTAACCTCAGTGTTCAATCTTTCCACTCGGACAAAACAAGAGAAATGCAGCGGACACTGGAAAATCGTTCAGATTGGTTGGATCACATGCAGCTTCAGGTCCAACTCCGGAGTCTTTTAGCTATTTTCGGGGAAGCGGTTTCAAGTGGTTTTCAGTGAAGTGGGATTAAAACAACAACAAAAAGGAATTTGAAGTGGTTTGAATGGTTTTCAGTGAAGTGGGATCAGGACATAATGGGCCCCTGATGAGTTGCAAAGTCAGGACATTTGAGTGGATAGCTTCTTGTAAAGCCAGTGGGCATACTTTTTGGTGTGATTTCTGGTCGTTAGAGTTGGCACAGACTTTTAGAAGGAGACCTGGTCCACAGGCGTCTGACAGTTAATGGATGATTTAATTTATAGCTGTGATTTATATTTTATAATGATGATTTATTTAACCATTGTATGAATGTTCTGGCAACTAGTTTGCACTAGTCTGATCTAGTACATCAGTATGGATCGCAATAGTGGCTATTGGAATGTACCGCTGATTCACTCGGACACTGCTCCTGTTCGACTGCATTTTAAGGGACATTTGCTCAACGCTTTTGTTGGGGACGGAAAAGAGGACTTCTCACATTGGTGTGTAGGCTTTGAGAGGGCTGCGGAAGCTGAACCTAACGAGCACTCTTTGTCTAAATTGCTACCTTTATTCCTGGGTGATGCTGCTTTTACTTACTGGGAGAGTCTATCCAACGTAACAAAGAGTGATTACACAGCAGTGAAAGAAAAACTAAACGTTTTTTTCAGACGCATCCGCCTGCCTGGTGAGACACTTATTGTGTTTGCTGGAGAAATTAGCAAATCAGTTGACAAAGCTTTTCCCACATATGGATTAAATGCCAAGGCAGAGGAAAAGTTCCAGAGATTCGTTGGCGGAATCGAGCCATGTCTTCAGCTGGGTTGTCATGAGCAAGGAATCAAAACAATTGAGAACGCTCTTACATTTTCATTAAAGACTGAGAATTCCCATCGTTCCAATTGGATGTTTTCCTCTCCTCACACTCTGCAGTATTTCTCACAGACACCTGGCTTACCCACAATCTCTCCTCTGGCCCCTACTGTGTCCATGTCTGCCACTAACCTCAGCGTTCAATCTGCCCACTCGGAAAAAATAAGACAAATGCAGCGGACACTGGAAAGTCTCTCAGAGCGCATGGATCACCTACAGCGTCAGGTCCAACAGCAGGAACGAGAGGCACAACGCAGGTCCCTAAACTACATGTCTCATCATCAGAGAACCATTTCTGACGGTACACAACGCAACATTAATAATCCCTCCACAGGGAATGATCACTATCCCACCTCACTGACCTCAGGGATACTCAAGGACAGACACTCTCATGAGAGTGGCCGCTGCTCAAAGTGTAGCCTTTCCTGCACAGCCCCAAGAAACAGTGGGGACATTTATGGCGGGCCAGCGGCCTCCACACGACCCGGCCCCCCACCACAAGACCACAAACAACGCAGAACGCAGCCACTCTTTGGACCACCGTGAGGGCCAACTGTCTTTTCAGTATCCTCCACGGTCACGGAGAGTGCATTTTCATCCTCCTGCACACAACACTGAAGTTTAAACCCTTTCTTGTATGTTTCTATAGGAACCATAAAGTATTAATGACAATGTTTATTAAGGTAGGAAAATCAAATGTAAAAGTTCGGGGGAAATGAATAAAATACTATGGAGAAAATATTGCTTTTGGTACCATAACAGCGCAACTAGCAGCCAAACATAGGAACTTTTAGTTCTGTGTTTGTTTCATGTTGAATCCAGTTGGTACCATAACAGCGCAACTAGCAGCCAAACATAGGAACTTTTAGTTCTGTGTTTGTTTCATGTTGAATCCAGACAACTGGAGCCCTGGTTCCTCCACAGTATCAGTCTGGAATTCGGCCCATAGGGAGCGAATATGAGAATTCAGAAAATGACTAGTTTAAAGTCTTGTTAATGTTGCTATTAGTGTCCGGTGTGTGTTTCCCTTTTAGTGTTTTTTTCCCTATTTCTATTACTCTAGCCTTGAAAAAAAAAAGTAAATGTTAAATAAGAGACATGTGCCAAGAGAGCCTGAGAGGTGGTATAGTGGTCTAATGATTAGTTCTTCGGCTCAGAGGTGCCATGCCATGTTCAAACCCCAGTAGTCTCATAGTTCAATGATGTACTACTTTGGAATATTCTATGCAAACATATACATGGGTGACTCAAAATGTCTTGACTCATTATTAGAAGGTCATGAGATCAAATCCCAGCACCTCTGCATCTGAACAATTAACACTGATGGCTTGATTTGTCTCTCCTTTAAAAGGCCATTGTTATTGACAATGCATTGAGCGCTTAAAGTTAAATATTTAAAAAACTACAAATGTTTTCAAAGTAAAGATCCCAAGCATGCATGTCCACAGTAACGTGGAATTTTTGAATTGCGAATCAAGTTGCTTGGTTAAAGTATGTAGGAACAGCGAGGTGCCAAAGTTATCAGATGTGGAATTTAAAAGTTAATTATCTCCAAAACTACAAAACGTTTCAAAGTAAAACGTTCAAGCATGTGTGTCGGCAGTTAGGTGAATTATAAAAAGTATGAATGGAGTTTCCAGGTGAACGTGTTTTTTTTAGGTGCACAAATCTGCCATTGAGCCCCATGTTAATTTTTCGAATTTTGTAAAGACTATATCTCAATAACCATGAAACATTGCAAATATTAATTTTCAGGCAAACATTTCCACAGTAAGCTGAACATGATAAAGTTTGAACGGTGTTTCTAGGTGTAAGTTTGTAGCTCTAGTAGCCTGCCAAAGTTTGTACTTTTTCCATTGACAATGCATTGGGCGCTTAAAGTTAAATATTAAAAGTTAATTAGCTCCAAAACTACAAAACATTTCAAAGTAAAATCACACATTAAAATTGAACCTTACTGTGGACATGCTTGCTTGCCCCTGGTCGATAATTGAATTATCTGTATTTTGTATTGTGCAATTCGTAACTTGTATGAACTTACAGATCTGTAACTTGTATCCACATCTGTGTGTAAACTTAAACATTTTAGAAGGAGATTTATTTGTGACTCTCCACCAATTTGTGTGTGTAATTATGAGACGTTTTACCTAGCTGTTTATCATATGATTCGTAATTTACCTAAAATAATAAAATAAAATCGCTTATGCAGAGTAATTTGTATTTGTGTCTCTTAATGTACAACTCGTTGGTTAGATCTGTAACTCATACACATCTGTGGGGGGAGGGGGGGGGGGGTATGTAATTAGAACACTCAAAATGATCTGTATTTTGTATTGTGCAATTCATAACTTGTATGGTCAGATCTGTATTTGTAAAAAAAAAAAAAGATTTGTATCTGTATTGTGCACTTAGTAACTTGTATGATCAGATCTGTATTTGTAAAAATGATTTGTATTTGTGTTGTGCAATTCGTAGAGGTGGAAAATACTCAAGTAATTACTCGAGAGTAGTTTTTTGAGTATCTGTAGCCTACTTTTAAAGTATTTTTTAAATGCTCTACTTTTACTCTTACTTTTGAATAATTTAAATAGTAAATACTTGTAGACCTATACTTCGTTACTTTTCATTTGGACAATGAGTAAGAGTGTAATTTAAAGTGAAGTAAATTCAGTTTTACATACTGTAGCCATGGAAAGCAATATGGGACTGCTGGTTGCCAGCAGGTAGCAGGAGTGCAGGATTATGGTTGAGAGACCCATCTCCTTCAGCTCAACCTCAACAGTTCTGCGCCAAGTGATCTCGAGGCCGACCTGAGACTGTCGATCGTTTCCTTTTCCCCGGTGGTGTCCATCTGAGGGCCACTTAAGATATCTTCGATGAAAAAGAGGTGGTTGCTCATCCCTGTAAAAACAACCAACTACCATTATAACCATTATTGTTTTATGTTCGTAAAACCTTTCTCCCCGGTTTGTCAGAATGTATCCGTTATAATTCATATTAAATTGTTGTTGATTCATTCCTTGTTCAGTTTTATTATTGACTACTGTACCATAGTATGTAACCAAAGTCAGCACCAGTCAGTAACCAAAGGGTGTGCCATCTTCTGGAAAACCTGTACACACTATAGTCTATTCTACTAACAAGGGCCCTGACTAACCTGCCAGTAGGTTGGCACTAGCAATCACTGATATACATTTTGATTACAATATTTTCAGTGAACCAGCTATGACATGTGTGCACATTAGAAATGTGCACATGGTTGTTCAGTATAATGCTAGACTATCAATTAACAGATTTGTTTTACAGCAGGGCTTCGGTATAAACCAAAGGACAACAGGATCAATACATTTGTTTAATAGAAAAACAATATATTTATGTTCAATAAACAAACTGCACGCGCACGCACGCACACACACACACACACACACACACACACGTGTATACACAGTAAAATCCTTAGCATTCATGTATTCATTTGTAACTTTAAGAGTGCACAAAGGTAACGGTCCATGTAACCAAATGGACTCTTACAGATTTGTATACTCCGAGTTAAAATGTACGTACGCACGCACGCGCACGCACACACACACACACACACACACGTGTATACACAGTAAAATCCTTAGCATTCATGTATTCATTTGTAACTTTAAGAGTGCACAAAGGTAACGGTCCATGTAACCAAATGGACTCTTACAGATTTGTATACTCCGAGTTAAAATGTATGTTTTGTTTTTGTGTGTGTTAAAATATAAGTAGTAAATAGCTTGGTAACCCGGGTCCCGTTCCTGACGATCTTTAATGTCTCTCCCCCTCTTTTCAGCTCAGAAAATATATTTTCAGGTTAGGATACCAATTTCATTCAAGCAGAACTCATTCAGGATAAACAAGTGAAATTGATTAAACAAATGAGCAGACAAAGTTGCAACACTATAAAAACACTAAAATGGGTTCTCTATACTGATTGGATGAAATTGGTGAATGGTGACCCACCTAAAATACATGTTTATTAAAGAGCAGGAGAGATGGGGAAATCCCTGTTAAATATAAAATAGCAAACATTACCATCAGAATAGAGCTTTACGTCTTGTTTTGTTTTTTTAACAAAAACAAAAGAAAAAAATATAGAAGGATTTTACTGGGTAGGTCATGTTTTTCAAAATCCAGAATCAATGGTCTAACTACAGATGCTTTATTATAGGGATGCACCAATATATCAGCCACATACTGTATCAGTACCGGTAAATATCGGCATTGGCAAATAAAGTTACATTCACCGATGGCAGTTAGGGCTGTCACGATATGACATTTTACATGACAATTAATTGTCACTCAAATAATTGCCGATTAACGATTTAATTGTGTTTTTTGTCGTTGATAATTACATTTCTGTTTGGCTTTTAGGCTTTGAAGTTGTACATGGTAGATATGACACATAACCTAAATATACAAAGAAATTACTGACATATTTGACAACTTACTACTTAAAAAATTACTTTGATAGTGGAAATAGCCGATCTACAAGCTATCGCGACACGTTGTGAGCTTGTAGATCTGCTATTTTCACTATTTTGGACATTTTTCAACATTCAAGATTATGACGATTATGACAAAATAATTGCGATAATGTCAAATAATCACGATTAGACGATTATGTAATAATTGTGACAGCCCTAATGGCAGTAGCTGAAATGTATGAAATGAAGCATCAGTTTTGCGCTGTTTATGTTGGTGTGTTGGTTATCTGCAGTCTGCCAAGCAGCGGATTCTGAAGATTATTATTATTTTTTTAAATGAAGATGTATTTGTCTCAGATGTACAGGCTCGCAGTGCGACACGAAATGATGCGCTGTGAGCTTGTAGATCAGATTTTTGAATAGCCAATGCTAACATTTTAAGCGACACAGATGCTTTCCCGGATTTAAGGTTAAACATCGGTATCGCCCCAATAATTTCCATATTGCTGCATCCTTAGTTTATTACTGTCTGTACAGTACTGTAATACAGAGGCAAACAACCTCAACTCTCTTGAGTAGCGAAACCTCAAAGGTTATCATATTGTTGGTACAGAAATACATTCATTACAGTTCATATGAATATTAAACCCTAGACTGTAGAGTTTATTTAACTCTATATTCGCCCCTGGCGCAAAGCAGTGCTCAGTGCAGTGCAACGGTCATTCCCATTTTTCCAACCGAGTTGTAACTTTTACGCCTTGCTGTTATAAAGCAGATTGTCGTTTCATCTGCTTGAGCTCATCTTATTTGTCTTTCTCTGTCCATTCTCCTCCTCTTCTTTTAATTTATCCCTCTCGTCTTCCATGTGTCCTTCTCTTCCTCATTTCTTCTTCCTCACAACCGTCCATCCATCATCTTCCTCCTGCGTTGGGGGTGGAGGCGCACATGACCTGGCCTCGGTGGTGGCGCTAACAGAGGAAGTGGCCGGGGCCTCACAGTCCATCAGCTGGAAGAGAAGAGGATGTGGGAGGTCAATCATTAGACCTGGGATTATTGAATGCTTGCGCTGCGAGCTTGTAGATCTGCTATTTTTGAAAAGTTGTGAAAATGTGGTATGAGAACCACTGACATGGTGGTCTCTCAAGAACAGACTAACTGAGCTCCAGTTAAGTGAAAAGGACCTTTTCTTTGACGATGGCTAGCCAGATTGCTGACATAGAAACATGGGTTTTTCAAAAAATCTTAGAAGGATTCAAAAGACACTTATAGAATCGGGTCAAAATTTTCATGATTTTTCAAAAATAGCAGATCTACAAGCTCGCAGTGCGGCACTCGGTGCCGCGCTGTGAGCTTGTATATCTGCTATTTTTCAATAGTTAAAGCATAAAATAATGATACACAAAATGTGTACCCATTCTAAATGGGTTAAGTAGAGAAGTGTGCTCCTGGGAGCGCAGATACCCATGGGTCTGCAAATTTGGAAACCCTATCGTTGCCTGAAAAAATAGAGACATCTTCATCACATTCAGTTTCAAATACGTTTTCTGTATTATTTCATGTGGCAGGCTTTACAGGATTAATACTGAAAGGTTGTCCACTCTGTAACTGCCGTAATAATGTTGACTGACTGACCTCTGGCTCTTCATCACTACTCTCCTCTTTCTCGGCCGTGACCTTTGCCCTCCCACAGGTGTTCTTCTTGGCTGTCAGTTTGTCCAGTGTCTGTCTCACAACGTCCAAGGCTCCCCGTTTGTAGTCCGCATACAACTGACACAGAGAGACAGACACCTACAGAGAGAAAGGTAACGGATTGTATCTATATAAACATCCATCATTTAAAAATAATATAAAACATAGGTTCCAGTATGGGGTTACCCCGTTGAGACCGATTCTACAAATGCCTTCTCATGCGCGCGTTCAACCTGGATAGTTTGAGCGGCGCGATTACATACAAAGTGAAGGCAAAGACGAGACGACGCGCGACCAGGTGCAAACGATGTGAACGGTCGCCTCGGTATCTTCGCCCCCCAGTTGGAAAAATCCAAGTGAAGTGACCTTCGCTTTTCTCCCACTCCAGCCATCGCGTCCTGACAGCCAATCAGCGTTGATGTCCGGAGACACGGAAATGTTTTGGGTGTTGGTTTTTTCCAGGCGTTTTGTCTTGATTCTGACGTGTCTTGATTCTGACGTGTCTTGATTCTGACGTGACATGATTCTTTTCCAACCCTGACCAGCATTTTCCCATAATGTTCAAACATAGCAGATGTACAAGCTCACAGCTCGTAGATCTGCTATTTTTTTGAAAAGCCAACGTGAAAATCTAAAATGACACAGATGCTATTCCGGTTTTAATGTGTTAAAGCAACCACTCAGAAGTGAAATATTTCACAGTATTTCTAATCTATGTACTGCTTAGTGTGTGTGTGTTTACTGTATGAATGAGTGTGTACTGTCTGTATGTTATGTGTATGTGCAGAGGTGTGTACCTGAGGCAAACTCCCATCATCCACAACAGTATCAAACTCCTGGTCCATCATAGTAGACAGGAAGTCCTCCATCTCCTCCTGCTGGAGATCAGCTGGGATTACCACGCATGCACACAGTACAAAAACACATTAGTTTGGCTGGCAGTGGCTACCAATACCATGATACTGTAATCTCTGTAATCTTTCTATGTTCATGAAAGAAGTTCAACATGTTTCCTTACAAAGACAGACACACTGTAGTCTAGAAATATATAATTTGTTCACTTTCAGGGTTACAGACCCATCAAGGGTCCATTCGGGCCCCTGGTGGGCCCGAACCATCGATTGATTGATTGAAGACTTTATTAGAAGTTTGCATAGGAAAGGTTCACTGGTACAAGAGATCCTAGAAAGCACTTGGCTTATTTGCACAGGAAACCATTAAAGTATCTCATATAACATTGAATGACAGACAGATAGAACACAGTACTATGCAGCAGATACAGTCAGGGGAAAAAATAGTGCAAGAAAGGTTTGTTTTTACCAGACACTGAGAAACAGCACAGTAGGAGGTGGTTGCCGTGGTTACCTACCGTTGTCATGGAAATACTGCTGGATGACATCCACCAGCCAATCAGCCTTCTGCTGACCGTACACTCCTCCAAAGCCATTATCAACAGCAATCTGAAACATGAACAACATGTATGAAAACAACAGTTTATATCCATATTATTCCTGATCTATGGTCTAATGGAAATGGTGAAGTTAGGCATCACATGGGTACAGCTCTGGAAAATGCATTTCAAGTTGTCATAAACAGTAACACGTGGATGAGCAGACTCATTACTTGCTTTAAATGCTTTGGAGAGAGAGAGAGAGAGAGAGAGAGAGAGAGAGAGAGAGAGAGAGAGAGAGAGAGAGAGAGAGAGAGAGAGAGATAGATAGAGAGAGAGCGTGTGCAATCAAGGCTAGTCTCTACGTAGATATAGTAGTTTGTTTGCATAGCTAGCCAAGTAGCATTGGCTGTGAAACACATTCGAAGTCAATTAAATGTAGCTTTAAAACAAACCACACCGGCATTTCCATTACAAACAGGCCAGATAAAACTGAGTTTATAAACTACCTGTAAAACGGGCCAGTTGTCTAGCACAGCTCGAACAGCCTCTGTAAACAGTTCACGTGCTGTACAGGGAGCCGCCATGTTGGATCCAGTCATCACCAGTAGAAGGACGATCAATGACTGAGATCCGCGCAGCCGTGACCAATCGAACGAAGAGCAGAAGTTCTGCTGCAGAACCCCGCTCAAACTCGAAGATTATATTATTTCATTTTTTACGAATGATAGCCTATTTTCTAATTATTACTACGGATAAGATTTTCATTGTGAATTTGTATGCATTTAAAATCGCAGAAACATCGTAGAGAAGGAAGGGGAGGAGAGAGAGAAAAGCTGTTAGACTGCTGTTATTTTACCCCTAGATGTCGCTATAATCCTGCTGTTTTACTACTAGAGTTATAATAAGTAGGTTTTACTACTCGTAGTAGAAGAGGAGTTTTCTGAAATTCTGACAGGATGTTAACATACTCTATGGCTGTTAATAATACACTGTATAGTACTAGCCTACTACTACTACCGAGGCCTTCCAAGGGGGGGGGGGGGGGGGGGGGGGGGTAGTAATAATACTACTACTACTACTACTACTACTAGCCTACTAATAATAATATTAATATGCACAGGATTTAAACTTGTCATAGTTCATTGTATTTTGTAAGTAGGCCTATAGTGATTGTAAAATAGTGGAGATCCCATCCTATCCCATCATAGGCTTGGAGGCCAGCATATCGATAACATCAGGGATCTCCATATCCATAAGCATAAAAGGGACAGTCAGACAGACAGATACACAGAGTGGATTTATAGATGTTTGTGTAGAGAACCACTGATCTGACATCCAGGAAGGTACTGCACTCCTGTGAGTCGATAGGTCAAACACAGACACGAATGATGTGCATGCACGCACGCACACATGCACACAGACGACTGTGGATGTGTTTTGTCTTCAGAATCAGAACACAAATGATTAAATGTACTAATCTGCCTCTAATGTGATTTACTGAGAGCCAGGTTATAAAAATGTATATAATTTGCCATGAGACAGCAGGAGACAAGAAAACAGATGGAATAGCCCAGAGAGACAATCAGGCAGACAGCAGGACATAACAGGACAGATGGAACAGCTCAGGAACATTCAAACTATTCAATCACCCAAATGTTTTATAAACTCTTTAGAGAAACCAGCATATCATATCATAATAATCATATAATAATCCAAATGTTTACTACAAAACTTAAGTCACTAGATGTGCTGTCTTCCAGATCCCATGAATTACAGTCAGAATCTTTGGAGAATTATGTTCAGATTCATCTATGAGGGGCTCCTCCCCTCATAGATGTTTTACTAATAGGCCTATCATTGTTTGCCCCAAGGAGTTGGTTAGTCACAGTATAGTTTACCTGATGTGAACAGTTAAACTACTCACGATGCTGATAATTCCTTGTGCCAGCACCAGCAGAGTGCACAAGTAGCCTATTGCGTTTGGTGGCGTATCTGTCGCGTATCTGTTTGCCCAGTGTTATTGCGACCGTAGGTTGCAGTTTAGTATGTTAACGGTCACAGCTTGTTCATATCTCTGTCTATAACGCCTGACACTGTGGTTCCCCTGACACATCACTGTGACATCATAGGTGACATCAATGAGTGTCAGGGGAACCACTCTAACAGAATGGGTTTGCCGCTCTTACATCACACTCTGACTTCACTGTGATGTCAGGGGAACCACACTAACATAATCCATTTCATGCTCATACATGGAGATCCCCGATGTGATCGATATTAAATTAAGCTCATATCTAACAGGACTTCATATGGGAATGCCAATATATGGAGGCCACATTGGCCCATATCTGTGTGGCTGGTTCTACAGACAGGGATCTCCATGTATGGGCATAAAAGGGATTGTATATAATGTCAGGTGTCACAACTTTCAATAACTGAGTAAGCATGTTTGGGCTCTCACAGCATATCTCCATATACAGTACATGGATCTCGATATATGGGTACCAGGGGTCTCCATATATGGGTAACTTGGCCGATATACATCACTGGCCAGATGGCCAAGACATGGCGCGACCTCGCCCTAGAGCATGTCGCCCTGAGGCGTCTTACTAGTTTATATCAGGTTGCACTTGTTGATGGTGACGTCACCAAAAATGCTGGTCCCTGATTGGCTATGGCTACTTAGCCAATCAGGGCAAACAGATACGCGACAGATACGACACCGAATGCAGTACTTCAGCACTCTGCTGGCGCACAAGTAGGCCATGGTCACGAGTGCACAAGTTGCAAGTTGGCACCTCGACTAGAGTGCAGTTTAGTTTGAACTAGAAAGATGCATGCCCCCTTATTAGTGTGGGCAACCACACTAATAAGTGGGTATGGATCCAATTCATGGGGACTGGATCCAGGCTATACAGGTACAATGTAACAGATGTAATGTTGTAATGTAACAGTAGTAATGTTGTAATGTAACAACTAAATTAAAACAGTTAAACACATTAACTCTCTATGGCTCGGTCAAAAACACACACACACACACACACACACACACACACACACACACACACACACACACACACACACACACACACACACACACACACACACACACACACACACTATTGTACAGTTGAATGAAAACATAAGAGCTGTATAAATTCACACACGGATCGTACTGAGCATGCTCCTTTTCTGTTATGGCTCATTGTTCAAGGGAATAAAAGACATGCAGTTCTGATCACAAGTGTGACTCCTTTAAACACAACCCTCAATATTTACAGTAACAATAATAATATACAAAGGTTTCTTCTGGGCGCGTGCAAAGCAAGAACAATACAATAACATCACAATGACATCATTCTGACTAGTTTGGCAAGGTACACTTACAGTACTATGTCAGTGTTATGTCAGTAATTCAGTACTATATCAATGTTAGTACTATATAAGCACTACATTCGTACCATATCAGACCCCATCAGCACAATAGCAGCACACACAGACATGCACTCATGCACACATAGGTGCATAGTCGCTCGCACGCACGCACGCACGCACGTACGCACGCACACACACACACACACACACACACACACACACACACACACACACACACACACACACACACACACACACACACACACACACACTCGGTACAAATCGGGTAAACACTTCCACTACAAGAGGTCTTGCTGATCATGAGCGTGGTGTGTTCACACCTGATCCATAAACAGGTTTTGACAAATGGATCAGGAAGGAGAAGATGATTTGAGGAGAAGAGACCAGAGTGGACTGCACTAACCGTCATTCACAACATGGAGAACGAACAGCAAGCAACTGCAACACTGTACTGTATGCATGTAAACAAATGACACTATGGCTATGATCAGACTGGCAGCCCCGCATCACATTTGTGGTCTATCAAGATTGGAATGACATTTGTGGTCTATCAAGATTGGAATCAGGTCTGAAGTGACAGCAAAAAAAAAAAAAGAAAGAAAAAAAACTTCAGATTTGAACCACATTCCTAGGTGGTTTGAAATCTGATTCAAATCTAATTTCTAAAGATACATCTCAGGACATTTGGACACATACTGTAAGCCTGATTTATACGTTATCATATATAATGGTGTCGTTCACAAGAAATGTATGAAATTACATAAATAATCGCACACCTATGATGTTATTTTGTTACCACAGCAACCAGTGCAGGTAGGGGCGACAACGTCTGATTATACAAATGTTAGCCCGAAAGATCAAATTTGATAAACAACTCGAATTTGCCTGAATGCCTGCAATAAACAAAGCCTTTGACCTAAGGTGAAGACCTGCAGTATGTGGGTTGCATCGTGCTGGTCATTTAAGATACGTATTGCCCTGTAAAATAAAAAGCATTTTAATTTTGCGTTCGCTGTGTGTGTGTGTGTTCTAAAGACAGGAAGGAAACAAACAATAAGAGATCACTAATAATGAACTGAGTGGCTTATAAATCAGTCTAAACGCAAACAGTTGACATTTAACTCTACTGAATAGATTTCCTTGGATTCTTCTAAAGTTCACCTGATTATCTTACTTGGATGTCAGCCTACTACAAAGGGACCTTTTGACCAACAATTGAACCCTCTCCAAAGAGCACCCGTTTCAGTTTCGGAGAATTACGGACTCACGTAGTGCTTCCTCGTCTCTTAATTCAATAAACAAAAAAACAAAAACAAAAAAGAAATCAAGCAGGTGCATTGGAGAGAAACACGGAGAGAAAAGATATGTGATCAGATGCTGCTTAATGCAGCCTTATACAATAAATATGAACATGTACTCTAGTTTATAATTGTACTTGAATTAATTGAATGCAAGCTTTATATGAAGATGTCTTTTATAATTGCAAACATCTGCAGCTGAGCATGTTGTTTTCTTTTTGTCTCTAGCCAGGCACGTTAGCTTAGCTCACAACAGTTGGGGATTCATGGAAAGTGTAGTCAAAATAGGAGGAATTCTTAATCAGGTAACTAAAATCACAAGACAAAACTCCAGAGGAGTAAACCATAATTACTGGGACCTGTGTTAAAGAACCAGTTGGTTACCATAGTAGCTGTGCTTCTCAATAAAAACGAAGGATTTGTTCATTCAATAACAATTTACATGGCTGGTTTGGCCTTGCAAAACTCACATAATTTTCAAAAACTGCTGTTTTTAGCTCAGATCACATCATGTGTATGTGAATAAGCTCTTGTTAAGAAGGACATCACGTGAATGGAGACAGTATAATAGGTTGTCGCATCCAGTCCTCAGTCCATCCATGTCTCCATCAGACTCTCCTGACAGGGTGACACATCAACAGTCAAACGGTTTGGACAGTTTGTGCAGATCTGGACAATTCCATTCTCCTTGTATCCTTTTCGGTATTGGTGCACTTTGAAGCAGGCCTCAGATCCATGTCCAGTTCGGGGACCAATCAGGATGGTGTACTGTGTAGATCCCAACGCAACCAATCAGAGGGAAGCTCTCAGTGGACCACAGCAGAGGTGTGTGTGTGTGTGTGTGTGTGTGTGTGTGTGCGTGCGTGCGTCTGCATGTGCGTGCGTCTGTCGGTGCACGTGTGTCTGAACCATATAATCTCCATGATGATGTCTTCAGGTTCCAGTCATTTCAGTGTTGGAGGTTTAGTGACCTGCAGAGATAAGAAAATCCATTGGCTAGATGTTAGGGTTAGGGGTCATGAACAGGGGTTAAATTGGAATTTGTAAGGAGGGGGGAACACTAATCTAATAATCTTGGAGCTTGGAGGTTAGGCCTATTAAACGGCCAATAATTGACTATTTATGTAAAACATAAACTGAGGTCAAAGTTATTTACAACCCCTTTAATCACATATTCAGACATAATTCCAGTAACTTTCTTTCGCATTACATCGGCAACCTTTTCAACTTTAAGTAGTGGAGAGGTACAGTATTAAGTTATTAACAGTACAGCTGGGAGAAGCAAAGCAGGCTGGTGGGTCGTATTATGGTACAGTATGCATCATCCATTCATTGTAAACCATTGATGACAGCCAGGTGTTTCATCTACCCATATGTGGTGCTCTTACACTTTGTTAAAGCTAGTTTGATTCACTTACTAAAGTGAAACAAACTAGCTTTTTAACTAGAATGCATGAGACAAACAAGGAGATCCCCTTGCTAGAAGGCCGTCGCTGTGATGTTACTGATGCGCCGATGAACTGCACTGCATTAGAATGAAGGACATGTTGATATATGAGAAGATAAGAGAAGAGAAGGGAAGAGGAGTTAGATATCCTGTTTTTGGAGACCAGATAAGATATCGATAGAAACCTCTAAGCCAGAATGGATCATCACCTACACCCACAGGAAGTATCCATCCCATAATGAATGTTTTCTGTCCAACTAAGGCCAAAGGTCATAATTCTACAATATCACACATTAATAATTCATAGACACGCATGTCCTGTGTACTGAAATCAATCAAAATATGCGGAACACATTTGCTGTCTGAACGAGGAGACTCCAATCCATCTAACCATTTAAGATCATTTCCATCCTCCAAATAATCTGATATTGGAGGTCAAACGTCACCAAACAATTTTAAAGGAAAACCATGGCCAAATCTATTGATTGACTTAAATCTACAAACTTATAAAGCTGTACATAGATACCTACATTTAATCTCAATCTCATTTCCATGTTCTTCCATGTTACAGGTACTGTACATGCTGTATGCATGAATGCAAATGTCTGACTCAGAAGGACCTGACACAACAGACTTTATGCTGCCTCTCCCTTTAATTACTGTAAGTCTGTGTAGTGTCCGATTCAACACAAATGGCTCTGTGTGAATGGACGAGGTCATACTTGAATTTACACTGAGCGAGTGAGCGTGTTGGTGATGCTTCTATTGTCTTGGAGCAGCCTCCCGAGGTGTTTGGAGAGAGAGATCACTGAAAACCAGTTCTATAATTCAGCTTTTTATTTAACAACGCCATTTTACTACCGTGCCAGTGGTTCTCAACCTTTTCAGGCCGCGACCCCCCAAAATAATCATATTTGAATCTGGGACACCCCACCCTATGGGGTTTTGCATGGTCGCATCAATGGGAGACTGCTATGTTATGTGGAAACAAATAAATAAAAAAAGATCACATCTGATCCTCGTATATCACACTGTAAAGTGGACGTAGTTAATTTTGGCACATTACACAGACACCACCCCTCCTCGCCTTATCAAACTGACTATTTGACTATTATGTGTGTATTATGTGTATCTGAAACAGACATTCTCCTGATGAGTGCTACATGTGTCAAAGTATAACACCGGACAATGACAGATCTCCCTTGAAAATTTCCAGGGTTCATGGGTGAAATTCACTTCTCAAACTGGTTAGCCAATTCCATGTTTTTATAAAGGCCAATAGGGAAAGGAAAGCAGGAGGGGTGTTTAGTGGAGATATAGAGGGATGAAAGAGGAACAAAAGTAATTTACACTGAATGAGAATAGAGGAAGTGGAAGACGGAGAGAAGGGGGAAAATAAGGGGAGAAAATAGAAATGTGGGGGGTGTGGTTTGGACTTGTAAATGATGTATCTGCTGCAACATTAAGACCCTGGTACAGCCTGGATATGAACTCAATAAAAACAACAGGAGTGGAGATGATGGGAGGGAGCAGAGAGGTCAGGGGAGGGGATGAGAAGAGAGAGATCAGGGGTGGGAGAGGAGAGAGATCAGGGGGGAGGGAGGGGAGGAGGGGAGGGGAATGGAGGGGAGAGGAGAGAAAAGAAAAGAAAAGAGAAATCAAGAGAGGAGAGGAGCGCCTTTGTCAGGGAGTCCTGAAAGCATGCCTGCAGTCTGCTCATGTTTAGTAATAACCAGAGACCTAGAAACATGACAGGCAGAGAGACAGCTAAAAACACCCTCATAGTAGATCTCTAACATTGATGTGGAACTGGGGGCTAGAACCCACACAGCCTGGATTTAATGGACCACACTGTATATCTGGGTGCCATCTGCATTTACATGAATGTCTGCTTTATTCAAGCAGCAACATGGCTACAAATGGAAAATAAAATAGGGCCCATGATAAATCCTTTTTTTGTAATCCAAGACAGAGATGAATGAAAAGAAGGTGTTCCCTACTGGGGTAAAAAATATATTCATCATATATTAATGATCAACCTGTGTGCTTACATTTTTGTATTGGATTTCTATGAAAACATTAGTGTTGCTCCATGCCAGAATTGAGTGCAAACACTCACGCACGCAAAGGGATAGGTGTGTGTACAACTGTACATGTGTATATGTGTATAACAACAACGTATACAGTATGCAAGTACTTGATTGATTGATTGATTGATAGTTGATTGATTGATTGATTGATTGATTGATTGATTGATTGATTGATGGAAGATTTTTTTTTGCATAGGAAAATATACAGTTTCAGCGTCCCGGAAACCACACTTGGTCTCACTGGACCTTCATCAAGAGGGTCTTACATCCATGGTGCAAACATCTCATATACACACACCCCTTCCTGGTCACAGGTGTGAGACAATCACACTCCTCTAGGAGTGTCTCTCTGTGTGTGGTTAGTCACCCTAACCTGACCAGGACATGATTCTGTGATATCATGACCTATAGGCCCACATATTTTGTTCATGAAATAGTTTTTTCATGATTGTCTCTGAATTTATGTCTTAAAAGGCATACATACTGTGCAGAACTGTGCAGAACTATTTTCATCATACGGACACGTATGATACGGCATGAAATGCATCAAAAACTTCACAGGAGAAGCTTCAGTAAACTTGCTTTCCATTTTCACACTCCCTGTCTACACTCACCACCAGTCACCACCCTACGGCTAGTGAGCCGTCATTTTGCCCTGTGTTTTGCTATTGAGCTTAAAATGGACAAAGAAAAAAAAACACTTAGCATTCAGCAGCAGCAGAATAGATAAGATGACTCAAACTGAGTCAGTGCCAGCTGAACCAGATGAATAATGTCACTGAGTTTCTTTAAGGTGTCTACACACCAAACAGCCTACAGGAGACTACTTCTGACTGTACACAGACTGCAAAGAACTGCAAAGAACTGCAAAAAACTAAGCACTTTTATTTTTTCAGACGACGCCGACTGTAGTTACTGTATGGCAGTGGTGCCAGGTCTGCTCGTTATAAGCAACGTTGATCCTGTTTTCCTATAATGTTGCTAGTTGTGGGTTGCTTTTGTTTGGGCTTGTTTCTGAAGTGTAGTTGCTTATTTGGCCTTGCTTTCAACATTATTTTATAAAATAACTAATGTAATAGAGCTCAGAGGTGAAACTGGTCGCTGCTTTTGGGCTTATTTTCATAGACCTGGTCGCTTATTTCACTCACAGAATCTGGCAACCATACCGGAGCCACTGTGTGTTCTCCGTGCAGAGGAGAAGGGGGAAAAAAAGAACAACAACAACACGGGGAGCTGCTGCACTATTTACTAGCTTTGCTTTGGATCAGATTGGAATAGGAACTGAGAGTTGTGATTGAGAATATGGTATTTAGTAAAAATATGCGACGGGAAAATGTCTCTGGCTTATTTTGGCTTGGTTTTGCAACAGTAGCAAACTATTCTACAACTCCCTCAATCTTACCGACGGCCAGGGGCGACTGTACAAAACTGAGCAAGTCCAGTTTTCCAGTTTTCGGTCGATAACGTTCCCGACCCGCTGCCGAAAACCTGACGATGAGCTCCCGTTCGGCAAACGACGCTATCCGCCGCCTTCCGCCGCCGAATCGTCGCCGAATCTGTGCGGTTAAAAGTGGCCTTTACACAGAGTGACAGTAATAGAAAACTGAAATGACCCAGAGGTGATCTAAAGGTTATATAAGCCAATGAATGAGCTTCTGAAACATGAATATATACTATAAAATGTATAATTAAAAGGCAAAGAGAGGACAATAAGAGATACACTCTAAAGCAGAGGGCCTCAGAGCATATCTAGGAGGCGGCGGATGTGCTGCCCAAACCTAATTAAAATACATACGTACATTTCTTCATTGAGACTGATTGGCATTTTGTTTTACACATTTCTATTTTGCAGACAAATGACTAATTAATCAAATGCTTATAACAAGCACAAATATGTGCCAATAAGTATTATTAACACGTTTACAATGATGATTTGCAGGACTGTCAGACTGAAAACAGACACAATTCAATCTAAATATAGACAAACTTGATAACAAGAAAAGGATAAAGAGCATATGCAAAGCCCTTTGAACAGCGGCGGCTCCAGAGAATTGGGACAGGGGGGGCTATGGGGGAGCTGGCTTTTTTTTTAGAGCGGGGGCTAATTCATTTTGGCAACAAATAATAATGAATAGTACTAATATGACACAACGTGATTCACTCGCACCTAGGTTATGGATAACTGAACAGACCAGATCATTGGCAGTTTCCAGCTCCAAATCTGAGGACTGTAGGTGAACGGATAGGGTTTTTGTGAGGCTGAAGATGCTTTCCAGCATAAAAAGTATGATTTTATTGTATGGTTTACATAGAAGTCAGTCAATTGTCTTTCACATATTCATATACATTTTATTGATTTATTCCTTAAATATTTTTCATCAGTATTGGGTTTGTGGGGTGGGGGGGCTTAGGGGGTGCTACGCCTTCATCAGGGGGGGCTAAAGCCTCCTCTAGCCCCCCCCCCCTGGAGCTGCCACTGCCTTTGAATAGCAGAATAATACATGTGGGCCCTGACACAAACGGTAGGTTCCGTACGGAACCATTGTTTACTTAGATATGGAAGGATGACCTCCCACTTGGGTAATGACGCCCCCTGGCGATCATTCAGAGAAACTACTTCAGCTCCCGTACTAACGTAGGTAGGAAGGGCCTGTCACTCAAACCGGAGTGACCCGCCTCCAGGCTATATAAGCCCCCGGAGGCGGAAGTAACATCCTCTTAATACCACTCTCTGCCACATTCAGTGAAACAGAGGGGCATTACGTGGGAGGTCATCCTTCCATATCTAAGTAAACAATGGTTCCGTACGGAACCTACCGTTTACTGTCAATATTCCAGGATGACCTCCCACTTGGGATTCTTAAACTCCCCTCTAAGCCACAACCTACTCTCATACCCCCACACACCCCTCATACGGGTGAGCACAGCCCAAACGGGCGTGACCCATCACCCAGAAGGTCCCAGGCCCACCGGACCTGGGTGTGAAGGCATGAGAAATTAAGGAGAGACCCTGACAGACCGAAGTCCGCCTCATTCAACTAAATGAAAAGGACAAGTCCGCCTTATAAGTAAGACACACTATATAAGGAAAACACAGGGTCCCCCCCAAAATACCCCAGGTGGCTACATGCCCACCTGTGGGAGGGGAAGATCCGACTCCTCTATGACGTAGAGGAGGCAACTGCACCCAGAACCGAATGCGCTAGCGAAGAGGATTCGATATCCAGGTGATAGTAGGCTGCAAAGGTAGAAGGCGAAGACCAATTCGCCGAAACACAAATCTCCTGAACGGAGACTCCCTTTGCCAGTGCCCACGAAGTAGCCACACCTCTAGTGCTATGGGCTTTAAGTGCCGCCGGCACTTCCACACCCGCACTAGAGTAAGCCAGCCTAATAGCATCCACAATCCACCTCGAAAGAGTGGGTCTAGACACCGGCTTTCTGACAAGAACATTGCCCATTTCTACAAAGAGCTGAGAAGAAGCTCTAGAACCAGCAGTCCTGTCACAGTAGGCCTTCAATGCCCTGACAGGACAAAGGCAATTCAGCCGCTCATCCTCCGCCGAGACAAACGGAGGAGGATGAAAAGCCAGAAGAACAACAGGCTCCTTAGGAACCACCATGTTCTTAGGAACAAACTTAAGATGAGGCTTGAGCAACACCTTGAGATCATTGTTCATAAACTGCATGCACTCCGCAGACACCGAGAGAGCTTGCAGGTCACCAACTCTTTTAGCCGTGGCCAAAGCCAGCAAAAGAGCCGTCTTGAAACCCAAAAGTTTCAAAGGCATCCCTACAAGCGGCTCAAAGGGAGCCCGACATAGGCCCCCTAGAACCACCTGCAGATCCCAAACTGGGAACAAAGACCTAGTCACCGGCCTCAAACGTTCAACTCCTTGCATGAACTTGATGACCTCCGGGACTTTAGAAGGTGCCTTGCCCGCCACCCCCAGGTGACAGGCATTAATAGCCGCCAAATACCCCCTAAGGGTAGAAAATGCTAGACCACTTCTCAAGCGGTTCTGCATAAATTCCAGAATTTCCTGGGCTGACGCCACATGAGCCACCACAGGTGGAACACGCGACTCGCACCAGTCCTCAAAGGCATTCCACCTTCCATCATAAGACGCCCTCGTAGAGGGCGCCTTAGCACTCTGAATGGTATCAACCACTTCAGAAGAAAAACCGGCTGCCAGCAGGTTTAACCTTTCACGTGCCAAACCCACAGGTCTAGGACCTGCAGGCCTTGGTGGAAGATCTCCCCCCTGGCCTGACTCAACAGGTCCCTGCACTGAGGCAGCTGCCAACCCGGTTCGCAAAGGAGAGGGGCGATCGCCGATCTCCACGTGCCCTTGTAGGGAGCCACCAGGAGCATCTCCAGACCGAACCTCCTGACTCTCTCCAGAGTGGGTCGGATTAAGTCGAAGGGGGGAAACGCGTACAGTAGACCTCTCGGCCACGTGTGCGCTAAGGCGTCCAACCCCAAGGGAGGACTGCCCTTCACCGCGAAGAACAACGGACCCTTCGTATTCTCCGCTGACGCAAACAGGTCCGCCACTGGCTGACCAAACTTGCGAAAAATCTGGCTCACCACCCTGGGGTGGAGAGACCAATCCTCGTAGCGAGGACCTCCCCTGGACAGGAGATCTGCTCCGCTGTTGAGGAGACCTGGGACGTGTGAGGCCCTGATCGACTTGAGGCGCGACAAGCACCAAACCGTCAATTCTCGAGCCAGACGGTCCAGTGGCAACGACGACAGGCCCCCCTGTTTGTTGACATAAAACATGGCCGTCGTATTGTCTGTCCTGACCAGGACGTGACAATGCAAAATCCAAGGCTCGAAATGCTTGAGCGCCAGGAGTATAGCCATCAACTCCAAATAGTTGATGTGACGACCCCTCATCTCCAGAGGCCAAAGCCCCTGCGCTGTGCGCCCCTCGAAAGTGGCTCCCCATCCACTGAGACTGGCGTCTGTCGTGATCGACTTGTGGGAAACCACCTCGCCAATCGAGACTCCGCTGGTGAGGAACCCCTCCACCAGCCACGGAGACAGGGCGATCGCGCAGGAAGGGGAAACCGTAACCTTCTTGTACTTCAAGGAGGGCGGGATCCCGAGGGATAACATCCATCTTTGAAAAGGTCTCATATGAAACCTGCCCAAACGCAACAGATGTACTGCGGAAGCCATCATTCCCGTCAGTACCATGCAACTCCTGTAAGTGACCTCCTGGCCCACTTGAAAGGAGTCGAGACATTCCCGAAACCTGTCCACCCTCTCCTCTGAGAGACGGGCCGACATGTCGGATGAGTCCAGAAGGACCCCAATGAATGTAAGACGACTTGCTGGAGTCAGCATGCTCTTGCCGTGGTTGACTATGAAACCTAAGGCCTTCAGGTGAGCCAAAACCACTTGTGTGTGACGCGCCACTTCGTGGGCGGAGCTCGCTGAAATCATCCAATCGTCGATGTACGTCGCCAACCTGACGCCCTGCCGTCTCAGCGGGGCGATGGCTGCTTCGGTCACTTTCACGAAAACCCTCGGGCTCAGTGACAGACCGAAAGGGAGTACTGTATACTCGTACAGGCGACCCTCGAAGGCGAACCGAAGGAATTTCCTGTGTGGGGGATAAATCTGGACGTGCTGATAAGCATCCTTCAGATCCACTGAACAGTGGAAATCCCCTTGCCTGACCGACCGTAACATGGTGGGTACTGTTAGCATCCTGAAAACGTACTTCTTCAGGTACACGTTTAGTGCCTTTAGGTCCAGGATGGGACGTAGCCCCCCCCCCTTTTGGGCACCAGGAAATAACGGCTCCAAAATCCCATGCGGGATTGGGTCCTGTCCAGCTCCACTATAGCACCCTTGCTTAGCAATGAGCTGATCTCTTCTCTCAAAAGACTTGCTTTTAAACCACGTGCTCTGGTATGAATAACCCTGCTCGAAAGCGGGGGTATGTCTGCGAACTGTAACCTGTAACCCCTGGTTATCGTTCGAAATACCCAATGGCTCGGGTTGCATAACTTCCACTGGCGCGCACAGCGTGCTAGCGTGTTTTGAGCGAGAGAAACCCCACCACTGTGCTTCCGTGACGGCGGAGCTTTTTGGCGGCCGGACCGGAAGTGGGGAACCTGCGTATCCGTATCCGGAACGACCGGATGCGGAGCGCAAGGGTTCAATAGGCCGCATGGCGGAAACACCTTCTGGTTGTACCGCTTGACTAGCGGAGCTATTTTGCGGCGGGACCGGAAGTGGGGAACCTGCGTATCCGTATCCGGAACACCCGGATGCGGAGCGCAGGGGTTCAATAGGCCGCAAGGTGGGAACACCTTCCGATTGTACCGCTTGACTAGCGGAGCTCTTTTGCGGCCGGACCGGAAGCGGGGAGCTAGCGAATCCGTATCCGGTGAAACCGGAAGCGTTCGGTTTTGGCTCGATAGAGCGACAGGAAGAGCAAAGCGATTCGACTGATGAACAGACTCGCCCACAACTAAAGCATTCTCCCCTGACAGGAGAGGAACTTTTACGTTTAATACCTGCTCTAAGGCCTTTATGCTTGTCCCTTGACCCGGGCTCATAGTAGGCCGACAGAATTTCTGACTCAAGGTTAAATTCATAGCATCGCTCACGCGAGGGAAAATCCACTCGCGCGCATGAGGAACCATATAATTGTTTGACGTTAACATTACTGGTTGTTGATAAAACCTCTGACTGATTAAAGAGTCCTGACGGGACTCCATCATTCTTACAGGAGGCATGCATAAAGGATTCATATTGTCGACGCGAGGGATATCCCACTCGCGCGCTTGAGGAACCACATAATTGTTTGACATTAACATTACTGGTTTCTGATAAAACCTGTGATTGATTATCGAGTCCTGACAGGACTTCATCATTACTACAGGAGGCATGCACGATGGGGTCGTCTGTGCTAGTGCGAGAGAGTTGGACAGAGACAGACTTTGTTCTTTCAACATGTTTATTGCCGACACAGGAGGCATCAAAATTAACATTTTCATTTCCCCGACACGGGGTACCGAAAAACGCCCTCGTTTGGGGGGAGGGGGACCGAGAGACACCTCGGACCCCCGCCCCAGCACAATTCCCCTCTTCAGAGTGTCATTTGCGCTGTCCCCTACCGCGGCCACCGCGGTATGAAGACTGCTGCCTGCCATCCTTGGACGGGCGGCGCGGCTGAGCGCGCTCGGGAACCACAGCCTTGGTGCGGGGCCTGTCAGGCGCCCTGGCTGCAGAGGCTCCCCTGGAGGAAGACGAGTGCTTCTTAAAAGAAGCAGAGCGGCCCCTTTCCTTGGCGCGGGAGGAGCGGGACGTCCTCCTAGCTTGCTGCGGTTCATCCTGTGGCACTGTGGTGGACTCGACGATGTCCTTAGCCGCCTTGAAGAAGGTAACTCTACCCTGCAGCAGCTCCAAGCCCCCACCCATGAGGGTGGTGGGACTGTTCTCCATGTTTATGAGAGACTTGTACATCTCCCCGCGAGGACCTAGAGGCTTCTCGCCCACGTCCCTCTTAGGCTCGAGGTCGACATAGTCGAGCCAGCGGGCTCTCTCAGACTGGAGGTTGTAGTCCATGGACCTGCCCATCCACTTAACCGCATGCCAATTGACCTTCAGCATGATGTCAAATAGAGTGTTCAGTTCAGCTGTGTGCTCCCCCGTGGGCAGACCTTTGACCAGGTCCTTGGTGGAAGCGAGCAAGAGCTGGATCAGATTTAGGTCCTTAGCGGCCAGAGCAGCGGACCGGTAGGCGTTACGAGCCCTGTCCGACTGCAGCTTGTCCTCCAGGACAGTGAACCCCGGCGGGTTGGTGCCGACGGGGCCAACAAACGGCCCGTTTTTAGCCGTGCCTACATCTTTGTACTGGGGTCTGACGGAACTCAGAAAAGATTGTGCCAACAGGTGGTCCAGGTTAGGGCAGATGGACATGCCTGCCTCCGCACCGCCCACCAAATCCAGCACAGAAAAAGGCAGCTTCCTGGGGTCTTTATGTGTCTTCCATGAGGAATGGAGGGCCTTGGTGAAACCTTTCACCAGCGGCAGCCTGGAGAGGACATACGGGGCGGGAACCGAAGGCTCCTGCCCGGGCATTTCATCATCATCCTCTGCCTCTTCAGAGGGGAGAGGAGGTGGCAACTCCTCTCCAACTCTGGCCAGAGCTCTCATGTAGACTGTGAGATGATCCAGCATTTCTGCTGCAGAATCGACGTCCTCTGCTCCCGCTTCACTCGCTTGACTGGCGGGTGGAGGGGCAGTGGTGCCTGAGGAGGCCTGGGAGCTCCCTGCGGCGTCCAGTTGACGTGCTGGAGCCGTAGGGGCATTACCTTTCACAGTGACCGTGAGTCGAGAACCCTCGTCCTCGACGGAGTCCTCCTCCTCCTCGGCCGTGTATCCAGAGTATTCAGAACCAGAACCCTCGCTCTGACCGGAGCTCAGGTCCGACTCTCGCCTGAAGGTCTGGACTGTTTTGGTGATGCTCACGTCGAGGGAGACGTCCCCGACGGTCACATCCAAGCGTTTCTTTTTGGGCACCGCGCCCGAAGGGGAAAAGGCTACCGGAGATTTCGTCTGGGTGTTAGCCTTCTTGGTCGCCTTCTTAGCGGCGACTTCACCAGACCCGCCAGCTCCAGTGACAGTGGAGCTAGCTGCGGTCGGTTGCGCGGCAGGCGGTGTCTCATGTAGCACGGCGCCATCTTGACTTGGAATGGCGCGCTGGTTGTCAAGCGGATCTCCGGAAGGCAGCGCCGCACCTTGACCAACGGTGCGGGCCGCCTGGGGAAGGAAAGACTGGGCTGTGGGGTTGAGAGCAGTGGACCCACCTGGTGGAGCGCAGGCCCCGAGGCCTGCCCTGGCTAGGAAGAACCGGTGTATCAGTACATCGTGGTCGTAGGCCACGCAGCAGTCACAGAAAGGTCCTGCTCTCCCCTGAGGACTCAGTGCAGAGAAGG
Organism: Nannobrachium achirus; assembly: GCF_963921795.1. Classification (NCBI taxonomy): domain Eukaryota; kingdom Metazoa; phylum Chordata; class Actinopteri; order Myctophiformes; family Myctophidae; genus Nannobrachium; species Nannobrachium achirus. Next base: position 35,499,363 of record NC_137818.1, on the reverse strand, counting down.
CGTGTGCAACGCCCATGCAGCCGACACAGAGATGGTGAAGATCCTGTCCGTCGATGAGTCCTGGACAGCCTGGACATTGCCTCGGCAGGAAGGCCAGAGGATCCATGGCGAAGCACTGTAGATAGAGTTAACCAGAAGCAGACGAGCTAACAAGCTAACGGCTAAGGCTAGGCCACGCTTGATTCGGGCAGGGCCTGAACAAGCGGTGAGCAGTGTAGCTAACGTTAACAATAGCAGACGAGCTAACAAGCTAACGGCTAATGCTATGCCACGCTTGCTTCGGCGGAGGCCTGAACAAGCAGTAATAATCCTTTGTTATAAAAGGAAATAACCGTCGATTTAGGACGGAACAAGAATAAGTATTCTTAAGTACGGGTTAATTCAACACTCGCCAGTGGGCGACTCCTAATGCCACCGCTTTAGGCTAATGCGCGAAGAATAATAATACAAAGGCTGAGTTTCAACTTATCTGAATGTGATATCGCAGAGAGTGAAAAGAGGATGTTACTTCCGCCTCCGGGGGCTTATATAGCCTGGAGGCGGGTCACTCCGGTTTGAGTGACAGGCCCTTCCTACCTACGTTAGTACGGGAGCTGAAGTAGTTTCTCTGAATGATCGCCAGGGGGCGTCATTACCCAAGTGGGAGGTCATCCTGGAATATTGACAGTAAACCCATGTGTGCCTTGAGCTACAACAAGTTGAGAACCACTGCTCTAAAGGAATGAGAAATGCTAAGTAGAAATTCACAACTTCACTCCACAGTCCACACTGACACAGGCTGATCCTGATTAAGGATCACTTTCATGGCTGTAGAAATACTCATGCACGCATGTACAGTATCGCCTCAAGAATGGATTACTGCCATAGTATCCTCCATGGCATATCCACCAAGATCCTAAATAAATGACAACACATCCAAAGGAACTCTACCACCCAGTTGTTCAGCCACTCCACCATAGACCATTTCAGAAACACCCTTCTGCAATAAATGTGCATACTTTATGAGTGCACCAGTACCTCCAGCAGACTTTGAAGTACACAGGTAAAAAGCTTTGCATATATAATGTTTCTGTCCTCTAGATGAAAGACTAGAATTTATATTAATCACTGAATATCAACTGGACTTTACTTGCCTCAACTTTTTTGGTTGTTTATTAGGAAGAAATAGAAATAGTACATACTGAAGTACCTACTTCAGAGTACGTCCAATATGTCTGGTGACTTGGTGACTTCTAATTTCAATGTATGGGCTAAAAAAGCAATCCTGATACCGTCCTGATATGAAGGACTGGCCTATGGTCTTAGCAATGGTTCGGCAATGAAGTTTTGAAAGATTAGCATCCATGCCTATGTGGCAGTGCCTAAGTGGTATGCGCCTGGACCAGTAGGCCAGCGGACGTCCCGGCAATGGCGTTTTTATTGGCAAATTGGTCCAATCAGTTCATAAATGTCTCCAGCCTGCCAGGATTTAATACAACATCCTATGTATAGTTACACAGAATACAATAGGACAGATACCTCTAGTTAGGTGTTTCATTGCGATCGATCTGGTTCAATCTTTGTCTCTCCGTTCTGTTTGTCACCTGGAGACTTGGTGGATATGGTACTTGCGGCTGCTTGGACTACTCCCTGGGGAGAGATGAGGGAAGGACAGGGGCAGGAGAAGAAGAAGCAGAGGAAGAAAGCAGAGGGGTAGGAATGGATCAGTGAGGAGTGGAGAAGGTTAGAGTGTAGTATATATTCTAATAGCAATGTAGTCCTTTCAAAAGTAATCAGACTGTCTGTCCTATAGAGACTATAGAGACAAACAGAACTTTGTGTCCTATAGAAACCAACACCACCAGCCAGGGTGTCTGCTAGGGCATTCACCAAATATTCTAATATTTGAATATTCGAATATCAAAGTCACTATTCGAAGTTTTTTTTATTGTTTAGTCTTTAAAAAATAATATATATAGACCTTACCCGTTCGAAGATATGTGCTCCAAAATATGTCAAACGCACCCGGTGAAAGTGTGAGAGAGAGAGAGAGAGAGAGAGAGAGAGAGAAACATTCCTAACTGTGAGAGAAAGGGGTGTGTGTGTGTGGGGCTACAGATCCCATGGCCTGGAGGAACGGACCGTAACCCTGGCAACAGACAGCAGAGTTCAACAGAAGTGGTTAAGAAAACGCTAAGAAACTGCTTTAATTTGGGAGAAATGAAATTCGGGCTCCGTCAGCGTTGGTATAATGCTAATGGCTAATACCATGTGAACTTTGGTGGGATGGTGTTTTTTACTGGTGTTTCAGTCCGAGTGTGGGGAAAGGGTGCGTTCGGAAATGCGCACCGGACTGCGCGGGCGTTTATCGTGGGCTTGCCCAGGCCTTACGGCCTGGGCATAAATATAACGATTGCATTCACCACGGCTTCGTAACTCGCGCGGCGCTCCGCCGGCCGCGCGGCCCTGGCCCGCTCTTCGCGGCCACTCGCGCCTGCGGCGCTCGGGGGCGAAGAGCAGGACCAAGGTCCGCTGGCCTTCGCGCCGCTTGCAATGTCGTGGACAATAAAACGAGCGCACCCTTTCATACACTCTGACTGAATCACCAGTAAAAAACACTCTCTCGAACTTTGGTATCAGTTGCTGAAGCGAGTGAATAGATAAACGTAGATAAGCGTGAGCGTTAGAGCGTTAGAGCGTGAGCGTTAGAGCGTTAGAGCGTGAGTTTGCTCCTTTATTAGTAGGATATATTTCTTCATGGTTTATAAAGCTTGGCTAGATAGGAAGTCATAAGAACCCTGACAAGCACTTGGAATTGTAGGTATTACATTTAATGTGACTAGGTTCAGCAGATAAATATGCGTTGTGAGCATGTAGATCGGCTATTTTCGGCTATGTCCGCCTCTTGCTTACTTAATATTTGACCGTTTGGCCAGTTTGGCCAGTCCTGTCGAATATTCGACTATTCGAATACTTTGAGGTCGAATAATTTGAATACTAAAAATCACTATTCGTGAATGCCCTAGTGTCTGCACATTTTTTAATTACAAATGTTATTTCTCGTCCTCCAAGCACTTCCTGTTAAGCACCCACTTCGGATGTTATCAGCCTGTTAACACAGCCACAGCAGCTGTAATCTTTACCTCTTACTTTACATACTTATTTACTTAATCAGCATCATTGATAACACCCAAAGCGTTAAACACACATTTCCCCATTGCTGAGCCAGCATGGTTTGCTTGCAACGTTGTGTTCTTGTGTTTTTTCCTTCTCCGTGCTGCAGCCCTTAAATCAGCAAACTACTTTTTGTTAAAATGAGGATCACAGCCACATAAGGCCTGTTTCGCATTTGTTGTGGCTTCATTCGTTCTGCCCCAGATCAAATGTAATGTATGTCCTAACTCCTACAATTCCAGACATTTTAAGGCCTTGAATTTCACAAATGAAATTCAATACATTTTAAGATAAAAGTTGTGGATAGTTTCTAGTACTGTATTTGGTATCACCTCTGCAGAGGTTCCAAGTGAGGTAATCCAAAATGTTCAGAATGCTCATTGGTCAGAGAGAATCATCACTGGTGTTATTGTGTCACAATTAACAGTAAACATATTTTAAACTAGCTGTAGTAAATGTGAAATTAATCAATATTGAACAACTACCACTACCCTCTACTAGGGATTCCTTTTGCCCAGGACCGTTTTTCATCTACGACAGATTGTTCATATGCCTGATTGTTTGTGGAAAGAAGCTTTTTTGCAGTCTGTTGCCAGTAGCTGCGTAGGCGTTTTCCATGCGGCAACATCTTGAACAGACTGTGGTTGGGATGGTGTAGATCTTTGATCATTCCCTGGGCTTTTTTGACACAGCGTTCGTCGTATAGGGCTTGGATTGGTGGGAGATCACATCCGCTGATGCGTTCGGCTGTCCGCACGACCCTCTGCAGGGCCTAGCGGTTGAGGTCGGTGCAGCCGCCGTACCAAGCAGTGAAGCAGCCAGTCAGGATGCTCTCTGTGGTGCCTCTGTAGAAAGCTCTTATGACTTTGGGGCCCATCCCAGCCTTCTTCAGCTTCCTGAGAAAGTAGGGGCCTGGTTGTCAGTGTTGTACCCGAACGCGTTCAAAGAACGATCGTTCATGAACACGTTCATATTTTGGGCGAACGTGAACTGAACGTAATTGTTTTCGCTTGATGAACAATATTGTCGAACGCGGTCATTCTGACGCCCGTGAACGGCGTTCGTCGGCGTTCGTCGGCCGTTCATGCGGCGGTCCGGCGGTTGTCTGTCCTCTCGTCTCTCTTTTCATTCACATGCTCCAATAGCACGCACTGCACGCAGCTCCTCGTGAACGTTGATATGCGGTGCTGTCTGCACTCTGCAGCTGCACTGTGAATCTCCTCCTCGTTACGTCTCGCAAGCCTGACTATACTTTGTCGTATGTGTGTTGCACGGCGAAAATAGCTGATCTGCAAGCTCACAACGCATCGCATCCACAAGACAACGTGAGCTTGTAGATCAGCTATTTTAACCAACGCGGAAACATGCTGTGCGCGAGGTTTAGAAACGTCTGCCTTCAGCCCTTCACAATAAGGGTGCAGGAAGACTGGGCACTGGGCACATAAATATTGTAGGCACCTCAATGTTAAGTTGGATCATTGCTGTGTGTGGTTCTATATGGGCTGTGTCAATCATTTTGAAAAATAATAGCATGCAGCAACGTCTAAACATTTATATATATATATATATAGACCTATATATATATATATATATATATATATATATATATATATATATATATATATATATATATATATATATATATATATTTTTTTTTTTAATAGCCAAAAGTATAAAAAAAAAATATGGTTAAAAAAAGAACGAAAAATAACTAAGTTAGTTCATTTTGGGGAACCATGAACTTTAGTTCAAAATATAGAATTATGAACTATGAAATGAACTAGTTCATTTTAGAAGTTCTGAACTTGAACTTGAACTAGTTTGTTTTTAAAGTGAACTTTCCCAACACTGCTGGTTGTGCTTTCTTGAAAACCCGCTCTGTCTGCACTGCCCAGGTAAGATCCTCAGAGATGTGCACTCCCAGGAATTTGAATTATTTTACCCTCTCCACTGCAGCGCCCTTGATTTGGAGGGGTGAGTGGTCTCTAGGAGGCCTCCTGTAGTCAAAGATGATCTCTTTTGTCTTGTCCACGTTGAGAGATACCGGTAGGTTGTTCTCCTGGCACCATGATTCCAGGTTCTCCACCTCTCTCCTCTAGGCTGTTTCATCGTCGTTCGTGATCAGGCCTATGACTGTGGTGTCGTCGGCAAACTTGATCACTTGGTTCGAGCTGAACAGGGCCACACAGTCGTGGGTGTACAGGGAGTAGAGTAGGGGGCTCAGAACGCATCCTTGAGGTGCTCCTGTGCTGAGAGACAGAGGGGCCGAGGTCTTTGTTCCCATCCTCACCACATCCTCTTAGTGTCAGGAAGTCCAGGATCCAGCGACGAAGGCTTGAATTTAGACCCAGGCTCTTTAGCTTGGTGTCTAGTTTGATGGGAATTATGGTATTGAACGCTGAACTACTGTATTGCTCAGTGGGATAGATTTGTCACCTAAAATGTTATCAAAAATAGTTTTTGTTTGATGATATAGAGATAATTTCCAGACAAATAGCCATTGTCCATTTAGAAGCCTACTAGGCAGAAGGTTGGACACAACTATGAAGCCACACTAAGCACTTGGCTGACACCAAAACAATAAGAATCGATTCGAGTTGAGACAGAACCATGCATGGGAAAGAGAAATAAGTCACTGAGCAGAGAAACATCAAAGCTTATCTCCTGCTGCTGTAAAGTACTAGACAGTATTAGAATTACTGTAGTTGAGATTGAAATGTCGCTCATATGTCATTTCAAGCCCATGGCTATTTTCAGGAGGCGTGTTCAGGGGTGTGGTCATACCTTAAAGCTCCGTTTCCTTTTCTGAACATTCTGTTCGGGGAGAAACAGAATGACGTAAACCTTTGGCATATAGAGCATCCCTAACGACACGGACGCACTCAGAGACATGGACACGGTCAGAGTGGTCGTCTGGATAAACATCTGGAGTGAGACAGAAAGATGGATAGAGAGACAGCCAGACAGACAGAAATGTAGACAGAGACAGAGAGGAAGACAGAGATATTGTCAGTGTCTCTCCAAATCGACACCTATAAAAATTGACAGAATGGAGGAGGAGAGATGAAAAGAGGAGGAGAAAAGAGGAGAAGACATAAGCAGTGCACCCACATATATACATAGTATTTTCACACTCATTCACTTACGCACGTACACACGCACACAACCATACACCCACACACCCACAGCCAGTTATTCCTCTGGACTTTGTTGAAGGGTGAAAAGGCTTCCTTTATTCCTTCCTTTATACTTTATTCTCTCTTTCCCTTCCTGACTTACCCTGCACTCTAATGGAGGAGAAAAGTAGACACACACACACGCACGCACGCACGCACGCACGCACGCACGCACGCACGCACGCACGCACGCACGCACGCACGCACGCACACACACACACACACACACACACACACACACACACACACACACACACACACACACACACACACACACACACACACACACACACACACACACACACGGTCTATAATCATTATGTAAAAGTTGTATAGCTGTAATATGCAAATTCGTTTTGGTAATTGTTCTTAACATGTATGCCATTCAACCTTGTTGAATTGAAAACCGAATAGCGGAAAAGAAACAACACGGCTGTAGTTTATCTGTCAGCCTGCAGGGTATTCTATAGCTCCAACGCACAATAGACTAGTAATCTGTTACCATGGAGATGGTGATGGGGGGGGGGCTGACAGAAGAATAAAACTGGTCCTTCACAACACAGAATTTACGCGTGATGATATTGAAGGAAAGCGCACAAACTGCAGTGCGGAGTCATAGGCTTCCTCCACTTGCGCCCTAGTCTCGCCTCCGAGCAAGGAGGAGAGGATTAAATGTGAGTCTGAAGGAATCAAGCAGGTTGGACTGAAACCCACATTTCAGTTAGACACTTTTGTCAGTAAATAACTGACAAAATCTAAAAACTAAGCTATTTCATTCAGTTTGGCAAGGTGACTCTGCTCCTGTGATACTACAGATGATCTGCAGTGGTGTAAAGTAACTAAGAACATTTACTTAAGTATTGTACTTAAGTATTTTTTTATTTTTATTTGTTCTTTACTTGAGTATTTCCAATTTCCAATGCCAGTACTTTCATACTTTTATTCAAGTACATTTTGAATTCCAGACGTTTACTTGCAGTATTGATACTTTTACTTAAGTAAATAATGTGAATACCTTTTCCACCCTGTGCACAAGGCATGACACAGAATCTGAGATCACAAACCCCCCAGAAGCAGTTGAGTTATGCATCAACATAGAACCCTTCAAGGACATACATTAATTAAGATTAACATGCAATCCACAGAATCTAAATATTGAGCCCTATAAAGACATGTGTATCTTAAAGCCCTTTAAGATACGCAGATAAAACATCATACCATCCACAGAATTATACATTTACTTAAATGGCAGAGGAGGAGGCTGGAGAGATGGAGGGAGTTTGAAAACAGACGGCGGCAGGATCAGAGCTGTGACCAATGCTGAACATGAAGTGTGAACAGTGATCCGCGTATAAAGACCTCCTAAGGAAACCATTAGATTGAGGCCTTATGTGTTGTTTGCTTGTTGGCAAATGGGAATGAAGCAAGCTGAGGGAGGTTGAACGTGGAAAGATGATTGTAGTGGGTGTATTATATATTAATTAATTAGCAAATGAGAATGGGGGCAGGGGTGTCGCACCAAATTCTGGGCCCTGGGTACAAGGATTCACTGTGAGGCCCCTGTGCTTTAACTATTGAAAAATTGCAGATATACAAGCGTGGCACCGAGTGCCGCGCTGCAAGCTTGTAGATTTTTGAAAAGCAAGCTTTTGAAAAATCATGAAAATCTTTGAATATTTCAAATCCTTCTAAGATTGTTTCTATGTCAGTGGTGCTCAAACCCTTTCATGTGAAGGACCCCCAAAATGATATGTATTTGGCCACGGACCCCCATCTCAAAATATTGAGTTCCAGGGACCCCCCAGAAGCAACATTTGAGAAACAAATGTTCGCTTAAAAATACATATATTCAAAGATTTGCACACATTTTCATGACTTTTCAAAAATAGCAGCTTGTAGATCTGCTATTTTTCAATAGCTAAAGTGTAAAATAATTAAGGCCCCTCCACCTTGGGCCCTTGTAACTCAGTCCCACTTTTCCCCCCTTGTGACGCCCCTGATTCCAATACCCACATTTCTGCTCCTTTAGCCTGGCGTTGCTCATACTAATTCCTCACTGCGTGTCGGGGGTGGTGTTGTGCAGTCTGGTTTATTAACCAGGCTACTGCTCCTTGTCCTGGATACTGTATTTCTCTCTTATATGCTTATGAATTGAGCTGTTTAACATGCATTCATCCACTCCCATGCACACTAAAACAGCATGAATGTGAAAATAAAGATCAAACCATTATTTAATTTGTTGCTTCAGTAGCTTTGATCACACGTCAGACACTTTCACTCTCAGACCGCTCATAAACACGCATTCATGCAGACAGATCAAAGTTTCATCTCAAAAACATCCCTCTCAAATATCCCTTTGAAGTCCATGATACAGCACAGCTTTTAGACCCCATCTCTCATAAAGCTATCATCCCATCGGAGACGGAAACAGCCTGTCTAATAACAAAACAAATAGTCAGTCAACACTTCCGGCGAGTGGATGATAACAGGCTGTTTCTCGCTGCAAGCGTCTCAGGGAGCTTACTCTCTCTCCGATCTCAGCTCCTCCAAAAACAAATGGCCTTTTGGGATGCAAACAATTTCTGATCAAGGTGGAGGGATGAGTGCGGAATGAGCGAGTGAGCTTCTGGCTTTGTCAAGCATCTATAGAGTACGAACACAACTGGCCCATGTTCGGGGGAGGGAAGCCATACTGCACATACTCCGACAGGATGGGGCGACACCTGTCAGCGGGGAGTGTTGGGCGGGAGTGTTACGATGGAGGTGCTATGTCCTCCCGGTGAGCGCTCCTCACTAGCAGGTGAACCAGTTTGGATACAACAGCAGGGACAACACACAGAAATGTGTGTGGGGAGGAATACATTGGCATAACGACTAAATTGGGGAGCAAAGGGGCTCAAAAAGAGAGATACGGTAGTTTGAGTTAGTTAGTGTTTTGGTTAGTTAAACAATAAAATCCAAAGTGTTAATTTACCTCACAGAGTGTACAGTTAGGTTACATTTGTACACTCTCAGAGTAAAATCATCACTGAGGATCTTACGGTGTAGTGTTAGGTTCCTACCTTACCTTCTCAGTAGATTGAGCAGTACCAAAGAAAATGGGTACGAAGGCCAGCCAGATGATGCAGGTGGTGTACATCGTGAAGCCAATGGGTTTGGCTTCGTTAAATGTCTCCGGAACTCCTCGACTCTTCACCGCGTACACCGTGCACGTTACCTAGCAACAACAGCACAGATTAGTCTCTCACATTAGCAACGACAACATGCATGTTACACCACCACCAATATCGATCACCCATCAAACGATATTGAATCAATACAATATCTGGTTGTATAAAAATTACATATACTGTATTATCATCATCATAATAATATATTAATCTGACTATGACTGCTATTACTATAGCATTAATGTAACAAATTATTTCTCTATTAGAACTATTCTGTAACTGTTTTAACAAGTTATAATAATCTCTCATTCAGAACTATTCTGCAGATTTTTTTAAAAGAAAAAGTTATAATCTCACCATCAAAACTATACTGTAGCTCAGACAGCAGATTAATGACAGGTCAGACATGTCACATTTCAACACTCCTCTGGCAAATTCTGGATTAGGTGGTCGCTGTTCCTCATAATCTATGGTGGCGTGAGGTGGAACAACGGCAAACCAGACAAACACACCAAGAACCTAAAACACAGGACAAAACAGCAAGCACGCCACGCGCACGCACGCACGCACGCACGCACGCACGCACGCACGCACGCACGCACGCACGCACGCACGCACGCACGCACGCACGCACGCACGCACGCACACACACACACACACACACACACACACACACACACACACACACACACACACAGAAAGAGTGTGGTAGAGGACTTTGGTGTGCGTAGCATTCCAGTGCATACTTATCTGTCTGTATGAACAAAAATGCATTTGTGTATGTGTGTGTGTGTGTGTGTGTGTGCGTGTGTGTGTGCGTGCGTGCGTGCGTGCGTGCGTGCGTGCGTGCTTGCGTGCGTGCGTGCATGTGCATGTGCATGCACGCATGTGTGCATGCGTGCGTGCGTGTATGTGTTAAATAAATACAACATTAATAACATTACTGTCAGACAAACAGATGGTCACTTTGTAGGCATAAATTCAACGATTTGATCATTTGGAAAAACAAATTTTTGCCCTATTTGTGGAGATAAGCCACCTACGGTCGCTTATCTCCCGATTAGGGAGTCTTACTGGTTATTTAGGTAGTTAGTTTAGTACAATTTTACCTGTACTGATATCAGTATGAATGTGATGACTATTTGAGAGGTTTTACCTGTACTGATATTAGTATGAATGTGATGACTAGTTGAGAGGTTGGACTGATGAACTTTGGCGGAGTGACAGACTTCTTCCCCTGTTCAAAGATTCTGTAGATTCTGTTAGTTTTCGTCAACATGGCCGAGTACGTGATGGCCATGCCAAGACCCAGCAGCAGCCGCCTGAATGCACAAATCACTGCTCCAGGCTCAGCGATCATCAGAAACGTTATCAGGTAGATTAGAAAGATACCTATGGGGGGGGGGGAGAGAGAGAGAGAGAGAGAGAGAGAGAGAGAGAGAGAGAGAGAGAGAGAGAGAGAGAGAGAGAGAGAGAGAGAGGAGAGAGAGAGATATTAAAGGGATATTACACTTTCAAAAAAACTTTTGGTCATTTTATTGTCTAATCAGGCTTTTATGAACACCCTGAACAGTTTTTAATTTGCTTCATTCAATATTTTGATATTTGATGTAAATGTTATCAGGTCCTCCTCCTCCAGGGCAATTCCACATACACACCCATTGTAACTTCAAACTCCATTTTAACCATGATAGATTCATTAAAAACACCCATTGTTTTTTTCTGGTGACTCATATTACCCTCCTAATACGTGAGCAGACCGTGTTTTTTTAATAACTTTTTTCTTTTATTTTTAATAATTCTTTGGGAAAATGGAAAAAATTAAATACAATAATATTTTATTAAAAATAAATGAAAAACGTTATTGAAAAAATACGGTCTGCTCACGTATTAGGAGGGTAATATGAGTCACCAGAAAAAGTAATGTGTGTTTTTAATGAATCTATCATGGTTAAAATGGAGTTTGAAGTTACAATGAGTGTGTATGTGGAGAGGGCCTGGAGGCGGAGGGCCTGATAACATTTACATAAAATATCTAAATATTGAATCAAGCAAATTAAAATCTGTTCAGGGTGTTCATAAAAGCCTGATTAGACAATAAAATGACCAAAAGTCTTTTTGAAAGTGAAATATCCCTTTAAGCCTGATTTATTCTTTGGCATACAACAATGCTCCAAACCTGTCTTTCTGTCTGTCTGTCTGTCTGTCTGTCTGTCTGTCTGTCTGTCTGTCTGTTTGTTTGCTTGCCTGCCTGCCTGCCTGCATATGTTACTGAAATTAATTTGAAGTATTCAATATTTCAAGATGAAATCTGTTGGGACTTATTGTAATTCTACCAACACCACAAGAATATACAGTATGTAATATAACTAACACATCTTGGTTTCATTTCTTTCTAAAATATGGTACTGTTAATCACAGTATTTAGGTATAACTGTAGGCTTGACTCGACATTTGTAATAAATAGTTATGGAGGACAACGTTTTTAGCCTGGATTTAAAGTAGTCAGAGTTGGAGCAAGTGTCAGATCTTCTGGAAGTTTGTTCCAACTATGCAAGACATAATAGCTAAATGCTGCCTCGCCATGTTTTGTTCTTACACTGGGAACAGTCCCAGACGTCCTGAGATTTCTCAAGGGTTCATAAAGTAAAAGCAAGTCAGTGATTTAAAGATGAGCAGCAATATTTTATTCACTAGAAGTGGAGCGTGCCGAGATCTGAGAATTAAGTGTAATGCATTCAGCTTTCTTAGCCCTTGTTAGAACTCTAGCTGCTGCATTCTGGTTGAGCTGTAGATGTCAGATAGCGTTTTTGTGGAGGCCTGAAAAAAGACCATTGTGATCTGTCTTACTACAGATAAAGGAAGGTTTTTCTTTACAAAGAAAAGAAAAGAAAAGAAAAGAAAAGAAAAGAAAAGAAAAGAAAAGGAAAGAAAAGAAATAAAGAAGTCTAAACATAAAGCCTGGTTTCCTTTTCCAGAATAAGGGTAGTTCCGTATCTGCCAGAAGTAGCATGAAACCTTGAAATCTCCTGTATATATTTTTTATGTTTTTTAAGCATGAAGGTTGGGAAAACATCCCGGGTAAGGATCTCAAAACAATGCTTTTCCCCCCCAAGTCCTTACTTCTCACCAAATAGAAATATACAGTAGGCTATATATTGTACAGGTCCTTGTAGTTGTAGGAACAGATATTGTATCGTCTCCTATTAATAATCAGTGTAACAATTCTTTTCCTGTTGTACAGTAATGATGAAATGAAGTAAAAGTGATGAAAAGTACCATGCCTTGTCACTGCCTGCAGTTGTTGTATAAGTCAGCCGCTGCTGTTATAGCAACTAACTTAAAAGTTCCCAGACATATCAGTAGGCAGAGATCTACGATCATCTGGCAACGCAACTAGTTGTAGTGGCAGTAGCAGGCATGTATACCCTTCTGCTGAGCTGGTCGAGTCATCACTGTCATGTCAGAACAGGTCAGCTATATCCATATATGGAGTCCGTAAGGTCAGATGTAGAGGTGTATTGACCAGCTCCATATATGGAGATCTAGGTGATGATCCAGTCGTCTCCATGTATGGATATCCAGGGTTTGATGAGGTCAGTGTCGTGATCATCATATATGGAGATCCAGGTGATGATAGTCAACAGTCTTGATTTGCAAATGAAGTCCGTCAGGGCATATATGGAGAGTCCATATATGGGCATTAATATTGCGCTTAATATTGATGACATCGGGACAGGGATCTCCATATATGGGCATAAAAGGGACAAGGACGGCACATCAACACAATAACAGTTAATAGTAGTAGTAGTACCTACCTGTTAATAGTACATAACTCAGTTCTCTTCCTGACGCTCTAACGATGGGTGTGTCGTTATTCTTCATGAATGTGATGACCACACAGGATGTGGCGATGATTCCTAATATGGCCAAGAAGGCGGGGACTATGGCCCAGGGGGAGTGCCATTCCAACTTGATGATAGGTGTTGGTCGGCAAGAGGTCCGGTTGAGGGAGGGGCGCATATCAAACGGACAGCTCTCACATGTAAACTCGTCTACCTGGTACTGGTAACCATCACATAACTGGGAGAGGGACATAATGGGAAAACATATCGTTGCTATCGGGCAGAAACCTTGAAATCTCCATATTGCAAGGATTTCCACAATGACGATATACCATACTGTAGGTGTGACACAGAATTAAAATGTGTTCTTCAAGCGGGGACGTGCAGAGAGAAATCACCTGGGGGCGTGGATATTGATTATATCCTCTAGGATACACAACATTGTGTGTGTGTGTGTGTGTGTGTGTGTGTGTGTGTGTGTGTGTGTGTGTGCGTGCGTGCGTGCGTGCGTGCGTGCGTGCGTGCGTGCGTGCGTGCGTGCGTGCGTGCGTGCGTGCGTGCGTGCGTGCGTGCGTACCTCACAGTGCCAACAGCAGGGAACTCCTTTCACCATTTTCTTACGTTCTCCAGGAGAACAGGGGAAGCTACACACAGAACCTGGAATCTCCTTTTCTCCACCAGACCACTGCATCTCCTCTACCTAAAGTAGAACACAAGCAGAACCTATTGGAACACTTAAAGAACCTATAACACAAGGAGATAAGAATAAGACACGCACACGTGCACGCACACACACACACACACACACACACACACACACACACACACACACACACACACACACACACACACACACACACACACACACACACACACACACACACACACACACACAAACAAAATACAAAAAATGTAAGTATGGTCACTCAAAGCTCAATTTGAGTGGAGGCCAAGGTCAAATCATGTATGCAAGTTTTCAACTGTGTGGACTTGACTTAAATCTGTCTGGGTCAGATAAGACAATTTGTGGTGTAATTCTTTCTCTTTTGGGATACCTGACACTTGAGCCTTTTGCAAAAGCCACAATACTCTGACACTGACAATATTGTGAATGCAGCTCTCAAATGCATATTGGAGACCTTTCTGTCTACTTCACTTTAATATTTCAGAACTATTGTGACAGGCGTAGCAACAGTAACCAAGGGGGTTTGTAGGATTATCTATTTTGAGGTCAGAAAAGGTTCTCATCTGGGATGTATTACACATCTCCATTTCATAAACTCTAGTCTAGGGTGCGAGGCCCCTGAACCGAGAATATTTAAAGAGGCGGTGCCATAGTTTTGTACTTTTTCAGTTTTTCATGTGTCTAGGAGGTTGACAGCACTTCATTAGACCCCCTGGTGTGGTTGTTATGAGCAATTATGTATTCTCGTTGTATTGGGGTTTCTTCCTGGAGGCTGCCACCTTGTGGGTCAAAAGTGGCGGTCTTTCACTTTTTTACTTAATTTTTTTACATAATACCTGATAATCATGTTTTAGAGGGGGAAAAATCATGGCACCCCATCTTTAAAGTTATACCATGTAACCTTTTTTATAAAACAAATCTTAAAATGGTCCTAGCTGTTAAATCGCTAAAGTTTTAGAACCCCCACTCAGTGGCGGCCCCAAGGGGGTGCTAGCGGGGCGATTGCCCAGGGCGGCACTTTGCGGGGGCGCCAGAAGAAGAAAAAGAAAAAAAAAAGTAGAGTGAACGCAGTGCAAAAACAGCTCAACCGTCCACTCCCTTGTCTGTTTAAATCAGACCGAATACAACAACACCACCTGGTGGTATGATAGAGGCTGGCAGCTCCAAGCAATACACTCCGCCCCCCCCCCCCCTCCCCTCCTTGTGATGTCATATCCACGCGCCAGTATTGAAATATTGAAAACAACAACAGCATGGAGTCTATGCATGGAGTTCCTCACATCTGTGGACATGACTAGATATTATAATATAGTTGCTTGCCCTGAAACATCACATGGAGAGGATTATTTTGTTCTTGAAAACATAGCCAGGATATCAGCCAGGATATAGGAACTCTTGTCTCACTGTGCGTGACTGTGAAACAACCATTTTTCCTGACCAGCACAAAGGTAAGACAGTCAGATCATAAACCCTATTATATTAAGCCCAAAATGGTTCTGCCGCCGTGTAGAACCGAACTGATTTTAACTTAAAAAAATACATAATTTGCCCGCAAATATCCGATTTTTCCGGCCGCGCTTTGCGCGGCCATAGGGCGGCGCTATACTACCTGGCACAGGGCGCAATATACGTACGAACCGCTACTGCCCCCACTCCGTTATTTTCAGCTTCTAAAGCCTTCTCTTTATATGTTTTCTATGATCCCTGCCCGGGACCGGTTTTCGCGGAAAAATTGCGTCATCACACTACCGGCCAATCACAGCGAGGGTTATACACTGCCGGCCAATCACAGCGCAGAACATACACTGCCGGGCTCTCTGGTGGGTTTAGGAAACACGCCTTCAGGAAGTACACTGCAGTGTTTACACTGGAGGAGTCTAGCATGTAACTCCCCAACCGCTGCTCGTAGAAGGACACGGGAGACCTCATTGAAAGCGTCTCGGCGAGGCGAACGCGGTGGTCTGACGGCCCGGTCCGCGAGCGAAAAACGGACGAAAAAAGCAAACGCGACCGCGGTTTGCTATACTGCTACAGACCACCAGTTGAGCAACTTACACAGTATAGCTTTAAGGCTGTGATATTTAAATGACGATTGTTTTAAGTCGCCACATTCATCAGTGCCAGATCATATTGTAACTGTTGAGACCATTTCATAAGCCACACGTGAACCTTGTCGTACGATTTCTGCTCTGGGATCTGTGTAATGAGGGCCACTATATTTTCCTTAGCTTACATTGAGTCTCAGGTGGTTGGTCCACTGTCCGATGACATGGTAGCCAGGATGACTGTGATTGGTCATCTGAAACTGAAAGATGTCATAACGACCAGGTGCATCTCCATTTTCATTGAACACAACACTTGTTCCTGCACTGCCTACACGCACGCACGCACGCACGCACGCGCACGCACACGCACACGCACACACACACACACACACACACACACACACACACACACACACACACACACACACACACAAAGACAAGAGAGAAGAATAGTTATTTCTTGAAAGTCATTCTTGGAGAACAGTCCCTCAGTGTGCATTTATAGACACATAGAATATGTTACAATTAGCCATCTATCACACTACATTAAGTGAAATTAACATAAAGGGCAATACAGGTTAATCATTTGTTTCTGATGTATTTATTTCATAGTGACAATGAGACAGGATTGGTGAGAGAGAGAGAGAGAGAGAGAGAGAGAGAGAGAGAGAGAGAGAGAGAGAGAGAGAGAGAGAGAGAGACTTAATTAATCCCCAGGTGGGAAATTCTGGATGAAATTGCACCATGAAACCAAATAAAAAAATAAGCAAGGGACAATACAAACAACACTAGCCTTCCCAAAATTACACACATGTACTCACTCACTCACTCACTCACTCACTCACTCACTCACTCACTCACTCACTCGCAAACAAACCCTAACATCACCGCACAAGAACTATATCATCAGCCATGCTCTAACCAAAATGTATATTTATTATACATTTGCAACATCTATCTATTCCTTCCAAGAATCTCTGTACAGTATATGTATGTCCTTCACATTGAAATGGAAAGTATGAGTGAATCTCCAATCGGGCATGTGTTCCAAATTGCAGCAACGCCCCAAACGGGCTGTGCATAACGCCTCATTTCCACTGAGCTCTGAATCAATAACTTTTGTTTAGTCCATTCATTTCTATGGTAAACTTAACACACACAAAAATACAGATTACAATTACAGGTATAGTCCATCTGGTGCACATCTCATTTGATCATATCAATGCAGAATACACAGAGAAAATTTCAAGTCCATGTCATGTCCAGATCATGAATCCAATGCCGATGATTGTGTACTTTCCACACTCATGTTGAAAAAGCACTTCTCATTGACTCATTGGGGTTGAGGCACGGGGAGTTCAGTGAAAGGATCCAAACCAGGCTGTCACCATAAGGTAGTGAATGATGAAATGACAGATTGTCACACGCAGTTACAAAAGTGGATATATTTGGCCTCACCTGTCCTCTCTCGTTCTCTGGAACAGGTTGTGCGTACAAGATGAACCATTCCAACTATACTGTATTGAATTTGAGGGTATTCACCCTGAAGAAGACGAAACATTGGTGTCTTGAATAATACAAAAAAAGGTTATCGCTTGCTGTGCGACCTCCTTTCTTTGAAACAACTATACTGTATGTAACGTAACACATCAAGGCTGCCGGCAGGAGTCCTTATCTCAGCATATTATGAAAAAAGAACCTGTATGTGTTCCAATGGATCCAGTGTAGTTCTTACTTAGTCACAAGCTCTTGTTGATACATTTCAAAGGTTGAATATGTGTAATACCCACAGACTTCAGTTTCACTTTCTAAAATGATCAAATCAGCTACTTGTGTGAAAATCAATAATAGAACACCAAGTATTGATTTTACTATTAGCTTACAAGCTTCCGAAAAAACAAAACAGTCCATTAGCTTCTATGACCAGAACTGCATCGATAGCGACATACAGAGACAGAGGCAGGACAGCTGAAAATTTGTTTTGCTCGGGTCAATGTATATCAAGACAATACATAAATAAATATATAGATACAATAAAACACCCAGCAAAGTACTTCAGTTCTATAAAAAGGTAAAAAAAATATGCGAAATATTAAAAGGTATTTATTTCAATTTATTCACACTAGACCTCCTACACCCTTTTATGCTCCGCTTTCTCCCAGACAGCTTTACTCTTTATTCTCTCTCTCTCTCTCTCTCTCTCTCTCTCTCTCTCTCTCTCTCTCTCTCCCTCTCTCTCTCTCTCACACACTCTTTCCTCCTGTCCTCAACTCTCCTATTCTCGGCTCTCTCTCCTCACCCCTCTCCCTTTGTGGGTTTACCAGATGTTTCACTTCAATTATTCAAACCCAGAGAATAACACACCCTTTGCAACCTCAGAACAAACAGTGAGCGTGTGTGTGTGTGTGTGTGTGTGTGTGTGTGTGTGTGTGTGTGTGCGTGCGTGCGTGCGTGCGTGCGTGCGTGCGTGCGTGCGTGCGTGCGTGCGTGCGTGCGTGTGTGTGCGCGCGCGCGCGTGCGTGTGCACATGTGTGTCTGTCTGTCTGTCAAGAGAGTTGGAGACAGAAGGAGAGTAACAGAGAAAGAAAGGGAGATACAGAAAGACAGAGATTGCTAGTCACTGATTGCTGTGGTCTTGAATGTTTTCTCCCCATTCCAGGCAACAGTCTTCATAAAAAATAGATCCCCTGCTCTAAACATAGTCCAAACGACTGCTTCCTGCAAACAGGAACAACAGGAACTACTGTCTCTGTGTTTTAATGCACAGAGGTCATGACTAGGGTTTAGGTTGATCAATAATTCTAACACACTACTAATAAACACTACTAATTACTTCAGTACAACAGGAGATCAGCTTTGAAGTAATTTATATCGTCACTGTCGGGCAGAAACCTCGTATCTCCATGTTTTTGCAAAAGGTTTTTCGCAGTAAAGCCCTGCTTCATCATACAAGGCCGTCGCGCAAACGTAGTGAAAACAGACGATCTACAAGCACACAACGCCTCGCGGTGTGAGGCGTTGTGTGCTTGTAGATCGGCTGTTTTCGCTAGCTTAAATCATTTTTAAAATGATAAATGCAAAACGAATGGTTTTGAACATACAAGGTCTCCACCCGACAACGACGATATGTGCCAAAGACTATTATTATCTTATCACCCAGAGCTGTTATAACCAACCCCTGGCAGTTAACTACTAGCCTGGTAAACCATCCCAGTCGTGTGAATTCACATTATCATGTGTCTTCTGCAGACCGCGGTCTGGCCCTGATCCAACTCTACAACCCCTCCAACTCACTCAGATCAGCGAACACAGGAAAGCTGTCAGAACCTTCTTCTCTAACATCCGGGACAACGTTCCACACATCCAAAAATATTCTCCCTTCTTGCTCCCACAACTGTGGAAGTTGGAACAAACTCCCCATTGCAATTAAACGGCAGATTCGCTCCCAATCTTCCTCTTCAGACTCCACCTTGGCTCGTGGCACTTGCCGTAGCACTTTCCCTAGCCTCGAGGACCTTGCAGGCTTATTATGTGAAGGCTAAAATGTCATTTAGATTGCTTGTTATGGAGACAGATGCCAGGTAATTTGTTGACCTGGCATCCATAGTGTGTATAGTTTCACGTCGGAATGTCGGAACTCTCCAACAAAAAGTTCGGTGACCTAAAAAATGCGTTGTCTAACTAGTAAGGGGCGGAATCGAATCATATTGATGTGTTGGGCTGCTTTAAAATATATCGAAATGCTTCGGATCATTGGTTGCGTAGCGATACGCTTATAGAAGAGGTGTTAGATGCAAATTCCAAATTGTTACCATTGAAGCTGACGCTCCTGATGTAGTCGAGAAGCAGCGGTCCTTCTACAGGGTCCATCTTGGAGCAAATGACGCCCGGTGAACCAGGGCAAAGGTCAGAGTGCATGTTGTGGATGGCATGAGCCATGGCATAGACAGCATCTATCACAAACTGCACTTTACCCTCCTGTTCATACGGTGAATCTATACCGATCCTCTCATTTCCTGGAGAGACAGACAAAGAGACAGACAGACAGACAGACAGACAGACAGACAGACAGACAGACAGACAGACAGTCGCATGCACGCACGCACGCACGCACGCACGCACGCACGCACGCACGCACGCACGCACGCACGCACGCACGCACGCACGCACGCACGCACGCACGCACGCACGCACGCATGCCCACACCCACACCCACACACACACACACACACACACACACACACACACACACACACACACACACACACAGACAGACAGACAGACAGACACGTGTATGGAAAACAGATAGACAAATATAATTTAGCTAAAGTAATAGCTAAATTATTATAGCACTTTGTAAAAAACTATTTCAGGGAATTATAGGCTGCAGACAAAAAGTGTAATGATGCATAATAATAGATTAAAGTAACATAAAATAACATGGCATAAAAGAAGTAAAATCTGTCAAAACAGAACAAAATAAATAAATAAAATCACAGTAAAAAAAAGGTTAAACACAAACATAGTTTAAAAAGAATGAAACGGTTATATTTAGGACTGTCATCAATTACAGAAATTCTTAGTTGACCAATAGTCAATTATTTACTATTTGATTAGTTGATTTCATGGACAAACCTACAAATTAGATTTAGCCAAATACAAAAATATGAATCTCATACATAGTAGAAATGCGATTATTATTTTTCAGGAAATTAACTCATCAGGGTGACAAATTGTCTAACAATGTTGTTAGACGATTTGTCTCAGCAAATTATTTATCACGGATAAATCAACTAATCGACTATGAGGGGGCAGCCCTAATAGAGAGCTAACTTAAGAGACACTAAAGCCCCTATCATAGTAGGCACCGCGGTGGTAAGCTATCCACCACGGTGTAGTCTTTTTAAGTCATAAAACTACAACATTGCGTCATTACTCGCGGTGAAGAGCTTTCCACCTCGAGTCCCGAAACATCTCTCAGTTTTTACTATCAGACAGATCGACCCATCACCCTGTTCACTGATTGGTCGATCTAGACCAGTCAGTCACAGTGATAGGACTTCACCGTGACTGACTATGATGGCCTCCACTTATTTTCTCACTTTAGGTGGATAGCTTTACACCTAAAATTTGCGGTGAATAGCTCTTCACCCTGGACTCTGATAGAGGCTTATGACAGTTGATAAAAGAGCAGCAAGAGAAAGAGACAGGTATTCAGGGTTACCTGTACATTTCTTCCTCTCTGGTTCCAGTTTCATTCCTGCTCTCGTCAGTTTACAGCGAAAGTCATCCTCCCAAAACTCAGCAAACCAAATATTCCTTCTGTTGTTTTCCAGGGATCTAGTCATGAAGTACTGATCAAACCCTGCGCCCACGCACACACACACACACACGCACACACACACATTAGATAGATTGATCTATGGCTGGTTACACTTCCTACCAGGGGTGTCGCACCAAATTCTGGGCCCTGGGTACAAACTACAAGGATTCACTGTGGGGCCCCTGTGCTTTAACTATTGAAAAATAGCAGATATACAAGCTCACAGCGCGGCACTCTTTGAAATCTTTGAATATTTCAAATCCTAGGTTTTTTTTTTTTAGGTTTTTCAAAGTTTTTTTGAAAAACCTATGTTTCGATGTCAGTGGAGCTCAGACCTTTTCATGTGTTTTTTTTTTAGGTTTTTCAAAGTTTTTTTGAAAAACCTATGTTTCGATGTCAGTGGAGCTCAGACCTTTTCATGTGCAGGACCCCCAAAATGGTATGTATTTGGCCACGGAACCCCATCTCAAAATATGTAGTTCCAGGGACCCCCCAGAAGCAAAATTTGAGTACAAATGTTCGCTTAAAAAATACATATATTCAAAGATTTGCACACATTTTCACGACTTTTCAAAAATAGCAGATCTATAAGCTCGCAGCGCGGCACTCGGTGCCGCGCTGTGAGCTTGTATATCTGCTATTTTTCGATAGCTAAAGTATACAATAATTAAGGCCCCTCCAACACCTTGGGCCCTAGTAACTCAGTCCCACTTTCCTACCCCTTGTGACGCCCCTGCTTCCTACAATGATATTACATGTGAACACAGTTATGCACAGAGCCTAACAACACCAGGGTACATTAACTGTCAGGTCTATACTGTACATTTCAAGATAGGATACCGCTTACATTGTGATCCAAGACCACATCGTCACCGTCGGGCAGAAGTTTCAAATGTGTACGTTTCTTCGTAAAATAAAGCCCTGCTTCATCATACAAGACGGTCGGACAAAACTAGTGAGAATAGGCGTTGTGTGCTTGTAGACCAGCTATTTTTACTATTTCAAATCATTTTTAAAATGATAAATACAAGACGAACGGTTTTAGACATGGTTTCCACCCGACAACAACGATAGCCTGGCTTGCAATGAGTTTAAATCACAGTGAGGTGAGGTCTTAGCAGCTATATTGGAATTCTGACAGTTCTTTAAGTGAAAGCCACATGTTAGAATGGCAGAGAAAGTGTTCTTGAAGTGTTCTTTTCTGATGGCATTGAAAGGACTGAGCCTCACCCTGCAAGCCAAATGACATCATGATGACGTTATTATGATAACGTCCTCCGCTGACTCCGGTGATGTTCAGAACTCGGCCAGATCACAGCCCATATGGGGATGATCTTGACATTGACGTTATATGGACTTTTTTGTTTGACAGGATTATTGTTATTGTTTGTAATGTTAGTTGAAATATGACCATGTAAGGTTATATTCTGGGACATATCTGACTAGTTATGATATTTATCTGGCCTCGATCAGACCCTCTCTGATTAATCCAGGACGTCTGTTTTCGTGGGCAGGATTTATGTTGGTTGAAATCAGGTGATATTCTCGGCCATGCAGATCTGACTAGTCATGGTTTGACTTGATCTGGCCCCAATCGAGACGTGCACTGATTGGTCCAGGTCCTGACCGTGCTTGCTGGGTAGTGTTATGCGCTCTACCAGGTGAGCCACCTCAAAA
Organism: Nannobrachium achirus; assembly: GCF_963921795.1. Lineage (NCBI taxonomy): Eukaryota > Metazoa > Chordata > Actinopteri > Myctophiformes > Myctophidae > Nannobrachium > Nannobrachium achirus. The sequence continues at coordinate 35,476,289 of NC_137818.1, read as the reverse complement.
TCGGTGTAGTAAAGTACATCACCTCTGCAGTTACAAAATTCTAGGTCAACAATTTCGATGGAACACCAGCAGTGAGGAGCACAAAGGCTGTGTTAACTTTAATTTGCATCATTAAACAGCTCTACATGAGTAGACTCCAGATGGTGGCATACCTGTTTACTGTTCCAGTTCATTTTCCCATAGCTTCAATTGATTGGCTGGGCATTTCCATTTAAAATCTGCTGCCGTGCCAATCAAATGAACTGGAGCAGAAAACAGGTATGCCACCTTCTGCTGATTACAACAGAATTGTATGTACCGTCCAGTATTGAGTAAAAGTATAAAGTATTGGTATCACAATGTATTTAAAGTACAAAAGGTATACAGAATGTACCATTTCACAAGTTTTCAAATGTATCAAACATGTAAAAAACCTTTAAAAATAGATCAGATCTGCTTGTACATTGGCTATTTCCAGATGTCTGAAATGTATAAAGGGCAAAAGTAGGTAATGTATGATTTGTATTAATAAAGTAACTACTGTAGCAACTCAAGTTTTCAGATAAATGTAGTGGAGAAAAAGTACAATATTTGGATCCAAGATGTAGTGGAGCAGAAGTAAAAGTATTGGAAATGGGAAATACTCAAGTAAAGTACAAATACCTTAAAATTGTACATTAGTAATGAAGTAATTGTACTTAGTTACTTTCCACCACTGACCGTCTATAGAAGCTCGTTTGGGCAGGATGGTCACTGCTCCTTCAGCAACATCTTCCTGGTCGATGACTGGTGAACTCTTTGCTCCCCAGCTGTCAGACCCCACAAACAGGAAGTGACCTGTCAGATTGGCTCGCTTTGCCGCCTCCAGTACCCGCCTACAAGGAAGACATTAGTCAGAAACTGTATAGAAACCAAACAGAACACCATAATGCCTCTATCAGAGTCCAGGGTGTTAAGAGCATATCACCTCACCGCAGTATACTTTTCTAGCTATCACCTAAAAATTATTAGTTATGATATTTATCTGGCCTCGATCAGACCTAATATCATAACTAGTTTTCTAGCTATCACAAAGCCTAGGTGATAGCTAGAAAACTACACCGCGGTGAGGTGATATGCTCTTCACCCTGGACTCTGATAGAGGCATAACACTACAATATAACACAGTACTGTATAACATCACAACATAAGTAACGCCATTAAACTTCATTATACAACAGGTAGTTTCCGACGAAGCAATCTGATTGGTTGAAATAGCTCTACCCGTGGTGATAACGAGCATTATGGAACGGGTCTCATCAAACAAAGAGATCAGCTGTGTCGGTCGCGAAAGAGCTGCCGGGCTCCCCTCTACCAACACTATGCTAGGTGGCTACGCTAGCAGTTTTCATGTGAAGTTCAGGGACATGGTACAGTAGCTAAATGTTGTATTAAAAAATTGCACATTTCTATCGAATATCTTAATTACAAGGAAATTAAGTTGGCGTGTTAATCGCAATATCACACTTTAGGGTGTGTGTTATCGTGGGGGTGTGTTATTGTGATTATCGGCACTTCTGCGGTGCCTAAAGAACTCGCCTTCGGCTCGTTCCTGCAGCAACACAGGTGTGCCGATATTCACGATAACATATACCCTCTCGTGTAATATTGCTTAAATATAACACCATAACTCTACAACATACCGGTAACACCACTGCCAACTTTTCAGAAAACCTTGGGGTGAGATTTCGTGGCGTGTGTGGCAGATTTTTTTTGATAGACACCACCGAAACCAATAAATATTTGTGCTTGAAATAAATAATTAATATGATTTATATACATTTTCTTTTATTTATAAAACTTCTCTCAAGTCAACAGGTAGAAGCTGCAATGACCTTTTGGCATGTACTTTGTGTCAGCGGCATAGATCCCAAAGCAAGCTCTCAATCTCCCCAAAGACAGACAGACAGAACGACACACACATACTTGATGTCGTCTTCATTAGCGAAGATAATAACTCCTCTGGCGTTGGATGTTTCCATGAGTCGCTTTATGATTTTATCAAATTCTCCTGGTTTAGGCTCTCTAGGGATCTTCATAGACTGGGCTATGCACACTCCACCTACACACAAAATGTTATAATTATTCTCTTTCATATCAGGGCTGAACATTTGACCTTGCTCTCATATGAATGTTGAAACACGCACGCACGCACGCACGCACGCACGCACGCACGCACGCACGCACGCACGCACGCACGCACGCACGCACGCACGCACGCACGCACACACGCACACACACACACACACACACACACACACACACACACACACACACACACACAGAGAGGGGGGGGGGGTTTAGAGTGACGGACAGAGGGAGACAGAGAGCTTGAGCACTCTCCATAGTACTGTGCCAATGGCAGAAATGCACTATAGTGAAAAAACAAACTGCAAAGATATTCTACTCCATCTCATCATGGTCCTGGACATGGAGTAGAATATAGAATGGAGTATAGTACAACAGAATAGACCCTACCAGCCTCTCTGGATATCTGTATGAAGGCATCTACGCCACTCTCTCCATAGCTTCCTTCAGAGGCGAGTGTTGAGACGTAGTTCCAGCCCAGAGCTTTGACTATGTCCAGCATGGCCTGGGCCTGGTAGGAGTCTGGAGGAAC